>NW_008356058.1:4180453-4212871 GCF_000622305.1 Nannospalax galili
GGTGTTCAGATAGGTGTTTTGTGATTCATAAATAGCTTTAGTTTGTGTTTACTAGAGCCTGATGATGTGGAAGATATTTTCATGTGCTAATTTACTATCTGAATATTCAGATAGTAAATTAGCACATGAAAATATCTTAAATATATTTAAAAATATATATATTATATATATAGTGTGTGTATGTGTGTGTGTACATGTGTTGGTGTGCACGTGCATGCACTTATGAGTATGGAGGCCAAAGGTCAATGTTGGATATCTTTCTCAGTCTCTCTCTACCTTATTTCTTTGAGACAGGGTCTTTCACTGAGCCTGATGCTCACCAATTTGGGTAGGCTCATTGACCAGGGAGGGAGCTCTGTGGATCATCCTGTCTCCACACCCTCAGTGCTGAGATTACAGAAGTATGTTCTCAATCCTAGCTTTTTACATGGTGCTGGGTATCTGAACTCAGGTCCTCATGCTTACATAATAAGCATTTTACCAACTGAGCAATCTCCCCACTCTATACCATCTGTACATTCTTTTTATTTAACTGCCTTCTCATATCTTCTGCTATTTTTTGGTGGGGGAGGTAACTGAGATTTCTATAGGATCTTCCTAATAGCTCAGGCTGGCCTCCAACTTGAGATTTTTCTACCTCAGCCTTGAGAGTGCTGAGATTATAGGCATGCTTCGCTATGCCCACCTTCTACTTTCTGACAGGATTGCTGCTTTGAGTTTCAAGAGATTATCATAAATTCTATACAGTCATCATTTAATAAGTAAGTGGTTTCCAAATACTGTTCCCCTTGGGGAGCTTGTCTTCCCATTTCTTCAGGACTTTCTAGGTTATCACATATTTTTCTTTCCATATATTCCAAGATTTCTTCTTTTGCCATTCTATATCTTCATAGAACTTCCTCATGTATACTTGTAAGGGAGGCTTCCTGGAAGCACATTTTTTTTTCCTTCATCTGACTGTGTCTTGATTTCTATGTCATTCTGGTAGGACATTTTTGCTGGATACTAGTTTGGGCTGAAATTTATTTTCTTGAAAAATGTATTAGTACATTCTTCATGGTTTCTTATGGGAAATACTTTATCACTTAAATTGTTTTTTCCGGAGCTGGGCATGTAGCTCAGTTTGTAGAGTATTAACCTAGCACTCATGAAGCTCTGGCTTTGATCCTGAGCACCCTATAAAATTGGACATGGTGTCACATACCTGTAATCCCACAACTACTGAGGTAGAAGACAGAGAATCTAAAGTTAAAGGTCGTCAAACATCCAGGGTCATTCTCAGCTGCATATTAAGGTCAAGGCCAACTTAAGATACATAAAGCTTTGACCCCCCAAAAGTAAAAATGAAAAAAGTAAAAAAAAATGGGGGTTCAATAATATCGTTCTGTAGGTAAAGGCACTTGCCACCAAACCTGAGTTCCATCTCTGGTACCCTTCTGGTGGAAGGAAAGAACTGACTCCTTGACTTCCTTTGACTTCCACATGGGTCCTTTGACTTCCACATGGGTCCAATATTGCATAAATTTCACCCCCTAAAAAATAAACAAACAAAAACATAAATAAATAAATAAATACCACCATCACACTCAAAGGCCTGTCATTGCCAACTCAACTTACCAGGATCTCCATCTCTTTGTGATCATCCATACTCCCTTTGGGATTACTTAGAATCCTACTGGATTCATACCACAGACTTTCCAGTCACCCCACATGACCTGGAGATCCAGAAGGTATGCTCCTCAACTCAGAATTCCACATAGTCCCAGCTGTGAGTGGAACATGTCTGATACCTCATTCACACATGATCATAGAGTTACCACAAGGTTGAACACCAAGCACCATTCAGATGGTTCAGAACCTGATATATTAAGGTAATAGAAAACAAAGATCCAAACACCCATTCAACAAAGGTGAGACCAGATAGCCAAACCAGGAAATACCACCAGTGACCTAAGTCCAGATGCCTAGGTCTAGTCACAAAAACATAAACAAAGTGAATAACACAGAAAATGCATCTCTTTCAAAATTAGTACTTCCACTACATTGTCCCCTGAGAAGAGCATCTTACTCGAGGCACAGGAAAATGATTTCAAAATAGTGACTGTAAATATGCTTGATGAGCTCAGAGAAGACATGAAGAATTTTTGTAATGAAGACTGTGAAAACACAAACAACTGGATGACATAAATAAAACAACTCCAAATATGAAAATAGAATTAACAAAGAGAATTTCTGAAGAAAAACCAAACTGAAATAAATCTTGAAACGAGACACTCTGTCAGTGCAATGAAAAACTCAGTGAAAAATCTCATCAATAGAATAAATTAAGTGGAAGATAAAATAGCAAGCCTTAAAGAGAAGGTAGAGGAACTGGAAAGGACAGAATGTGCAGGAACTCTGGATTACTAAGAAAAGACCAAACCTGTGAATCATAGGCATTCAAAAAGGAGAAGTAACACAGGTCCAAGATACAGAATATATTTTCAACAAAATCATAAGAGAAAAACCTCCCAAATAAAATAATGGAGATGTCTATCAAGGTCTAAAAGACTTATAAATCACCAACTAAACAGGACCAGAAAATAACCTCTTCATGTTACATAATAATCAAAACACTAAATGTACAGAATGAAGAAGGGATACTGAAAGCTGCAAGAAACACCAAAGCACATGTAAAGACAGGCCTATAGGAATACCATCGGAGTTTTCAGTGGAGATTCTAGAAGCCAGGAGGGCATGGACTGTTGTTCTATAAATTCTTAAAGAACATAGATGCCAACCCAGCCTAGCAAAACTATCAGCTGTAGTAGAAAGAGAAACGAAAGCTTGCCATGATAAAAACAGATTTAAGGTACTTAGGTTCACGAGTTTAGCTCTACAGAGGACACTAGGAAGAATACTTCACTCTTAAGAGAAGATTGAGCACATTCAATAAAACATAAGAAATAAACAATTCCGGAAGTGTGAACCAAAATAGGTAAAGGATAAAAATACTACAGTAGCAAAATGAGGATTAGCAAACATTTTCAGAAATAATGACTCCAAATATTAATGATCTCAATTTCCTCTCCAAAGACACAGAATAAATAGTTGTTTTAATAAAGGATCTTTTTGCTGTCCCAAAGAAACATATCTCACCATCAATGATTGACACCACCTTAGAGTAAAGGGGTGGCAAAATGTATTTCAAGCAAATAGATCGAAGAAATCTGACAAAATAGACTTTAAAACTAGCCAGAAAAGATAAGGAAGGGCATTTCATACTCATTAAAGGAAAAATCCACAAAGAAGATATAATCCTAAACATACATGTACCAAACGCAGTTGCAACCAACTTTATAAAAGAAACGTTATTAGAGCCAAATATCAAAGATTGACTCCATCACTGTGATAGTGGGTGACTTCAATACCCCACTTTCACCAATAGACAGGCCATCCAGATAAAAACTAAACAGAGAAACTCAGGAGTTAAACAATACCATAAATCAAATGAACCTAACAAACATTCACAGAATATTCCCCCGAAACACCCAGAAATATACTTTCTTCTCAGCAGTTTATGAACCTTTTCCAAGATCAACCACATATTAGGACACAAAGCAAGTCTCAAAACAGTTAAGTAAATTGAAATAGCATCCTGTATCTGACCTTATCGCAAAAGAATAAGGCTAGATAACAACAATAAAAATGGAAAAAGTACACAAATTTACAGAAATTAAGCAGACCCTACTGAATGAAAAATGGGCCAAGGAAGGAAGAAATCAAGAAGGAAATAAATTCTTAAAATTATCTAATCCTTAAAAGATTTTAGGGTTACCTCTTCAGAGGGGGGGGGAATGTTAGCATAGTGAAAAGCCCCATAATAAAAAAAAGAAGAAAGAGTATATGAAGTTATCAGAAAAAAAGCAATGGGGAGATACAGGAGGAGTTGGAGGGGAGGGCGTGGGTGTGGATTTGATCAGAACACTGTACATGCATGTATGAAATTCTCAAATTATTTTTTTTAAGTTTATTTAAAAAATTGAATGAAAATGAAAACACAACATAAAATCACTGGGACATAATGAAGGAAGTCCTAAGAGGAAAGATTATAGCATTCAATATCTACATAAAAAAACTCGTGTGATCTCATACTAATAACTGCACCCGAAAGAAGAAAAACAATCACAAACAACATGCAGAAAGACTAGTTGGGAAGAGACAGTAAAAGTTAGGGTTAAATCACTGAACTATAAATTCAAAAAGCAATAGAAAGAATCAACAAAATGAAGAGTTGGTTCTTTGAAAAGATTAACAAGATCAATAAACCTTTAGCCAAATTAAACAAAGGAAAAAGGACCCAAATTAATAAAATCAGAGATGCAAAAGGAAACATTACAATAAACCTAAGGAAATTCAGAGAATCACAATAAAGTACTTTAAACCCTGTATTTCACTGAGCTGGAAAAATAAAAGAAACAGTTACATTTCTAAATATGTATGACTTACCAAAATTAAACCAAGATGAGGTAGAATAATATAAAAGTTCCATGATAACCAATGAGACAGAATCAGTAATAAAAAATTTTCTTAAGTGAAAAATGCATAAGACCAGGTAGATATAACACAGATTTCTGCCAGACCTTCAAAGAAGAACTAATTCCAATACTTATTAAATTATTCTGTAAAATAGAGAAGAAACACAAATTATTTTCATGAGGTTATTTAGTACTGCCCTGAAAACCAGACAAAGATCCCCCCCCCACAAAAATATCAGGAAATAAATATGCCACATGAACTGGTCATACCACTCTTAGGCATATGCCCAAAGGACTCTATATCCTCCTGTGGAGATACCTGCTCCTTCATGTTCATTGCTACCCTTTTCACAATAGCCAGGAAATAGAAACAACCTAAATGTCCATCAACTGATGAAAGAATAATGAAATGTGGTACATTTACACAATAGAGTATTATTGGGCTGTTAAGAAAAAAGAAATTATGGAATTCACAGTTAAATGGATGGAACTGGAAACAATAACCCTGAATGAAATAACCCACATCCAGAAAGACAAATGTTGCATGTTCTCTTATAGGTAGATGCTAGTTTTGAATGCTTAGACATGTGTGTTTCAATAAGAAAATACGTAGAAGTCAGGAAACTAGTAAATGGTAGAGAGAGAGAGAGAGAGAGAGAGAGAGAGAGAGAGAGAGAGAGAGTGACAACATTTGTTTTAAAACCAGGAGGAGAGATCGAATGCAGTGAAATAAAGCAGGAAAGAGGAATAATTGAGTAGGAAGGGTTAAATGAGATGGGGATTGGGAGGGCAGGGGAGAGAGCATGGGGAGGGATAACTAACATTGAAATGTTTTAGGAAAAAGTCATATGGAAACCCACCATTTTAGAAGCTTCTTAAAGTGCGTGTGTGTATGTGTGAATACCTTGTCCCTGCTGGATGTTATTGGCTAACAAAGGCAAAGCCCAATGCCAGGAACGAATGCCTTCTTTTCAAGCTGTTGACCAGGGGTCCTCTACATTCTCAAAAATTACTGGCTATTGCCCTTTCTCTTGATTACCTGTACATTTGCTGCCAACATTGCTGTCCAACAGGGACAGAAGTCTCAACAACCTGAAATCCTTGATTTAGACCTGATATAGCTCTCTGGGTGAAGGTATGGCTTCCTCATCAAAGCATGCAAAGTGGAGGTCAGGGTGCTCTGCTCAATCTCTGCTGGTATCTAAGAGCTAGGAGCACACTTTTTTTTTTTTTCCTGTGGTGTTTTGTTATAGTAGATTGGCTACTTCCTATGTGGTTCTTATTCTGACCATAAGCCTTTTGCAAAGCCTCTCCCCTTTGTGTGGGCTTATTGGTGTTTCTGCACTTCAGTCTTCTCTGTCTAAATTTGGAATAGATGGAGTAAAAATTAAACTCAGAGAACTGGCGTTGCTCCTTGGGTCTGCCTAATTGTTCTGCCTTCTTCTCTTTGGTTTCTTATGTCTTTTCATGTTTTAAAAATATAACATGCACAGGTTTTAGTTGTATTTAGGATGAAGAAAAGGGAAATGGACTTCTCCATTTCACAGAAGACAGGTGCAGTAGCACATAGCTTACTGCTACCTATCTAAAGTGCTCAGACTTGACTAGTTCCAGAGTGTCCCTAAAACCAGGTTCTCAGACTGAGGTTTTACAGTTGGATAGTCACTGGTGAAAGGCACCGGAACCAAACCCTGCTAAAGTGGTGTTTATCCCTGGTAGTTACTGGCATAAAAATGAGGTGGTGGTAACCCCTGAAATGGGGTGGTGATAACTCCTGATATATAGTAGCATAAAAAAATCCAGCTTTGTAGTAAGTTAGAAGCTGATGCATTGGGCTATGACTAGTGATGCTTCTTGATTTATATGGATACAATGATATGCTTTTAAAATATAGTATTGGCTGACATTTATTATGGTGCTGGAAGCCTTGACAAAAAAATAGGCATATAGAATCTAAGTGCTTGTCAAAATTAAAGTATATCTTTTCCATATTTAACTCCTAAACATGGAATTATAGTTTTGCCAAATGACTTTCAGGATCTGGCTAATGAGTAGCAGTAGGGAGTTGGGGATATGTGTGGTAGTATTCTAAAGGATGTTCTCAGATCCTTGAAAGCTGAGTGCTGCAACAATGTGCAGGCTGAGTGCTAGGATGGTGCACAGGTTGAGTGTTGCAATAATGTGCAGCCTCGGTACTGTGATTGTTTGTAGGTTGGGTCCTGCAATGGTCTGCAGGTTGGTACTATGATGGTGTTCAGGTTGCATGCTGCAGTGGTGTGCAGGCTAGGTGCTGTGATGGTGTGCAGGTTGTGTGGTGTGATGATGTGCAGGTTGTGTGCTATGAGGGTGTGCAGGTGGGATGCTGCAATGGTGTGTAGCCTGAATGCCTCAGTGCTATTTCCGGGCCCACATAATCTCCCGTTTCTCTGATACAAACAGCTTCTGAAGAAGCTTGTGGAGACCTGAGTATAACGGAATATCCCAAACCTCACTCAGAAAATGAAGACTGGATTACTTGGTTTATGTGATTATTCTGGGAATGTTAAGTATGTGGTTTTGTAAATGTACCTACCTGCTAGCAATTTAGAAGGCTTTGGTGTTTGGACTCTTTTTTTATCACTACTTTTTATATACTACCTCCCTACAGAATGTGCTGTGATCAGGGCTTTGGAAGGTAAGTGTGCATACTCACACCAGGTGATGTCTGTGGAGACTGACTAGATTAAATCTATCAAATCTGGCAATATTTCACCAACATCCCTTGCTCTGTTGGGAGTCAGGGGCAAAGGCAGGTACACATAGGCCCTTGATATGGGGAGTTACTCTCTAGCTGAGGAGATGAGGCCCTCTTCATGGGCCTCTGCAGAACCAAAGATTCTTCCTAGTTTGAGAGACCAGTCCCCAGACTTCACTTGTCCAAGAACCTGAAAAACAGTGAGGGCTGTGCCACTCATTTGCCATAAGTAACATTCTGCTCCTCTGAAAAACAGATATGGGAAGGAGATCGGGGAAAAGAAGGGAGGAAGGGAGAGGGAGTAACAGATATGACAGAGCCACACGGGGGTGACATATAGACAAGAGAGGGAGGCAGGGAAGGATGGGAGAGACAGACACAGAGGAAAGGAGGAGAAGGAAGAGAAGAACAGAGAGGAGGAGGAGGAAGGAGGATGAGTCTGTGTATGGGGGCCTTGGGTTTTCCTCCACACCTCATTAAAGGGAATTAGGAACTTGCTATGGGCTTTGCTGTCAGGTGATTTGCTTTTCCTGAGAAAAGGGAAAAAACTATGTAGCTTAGTGCCCCACCCAGATGAGAACAGGCTTGTTTACTGTGAAGCTTTTCTGAGCACAGCTGAGGATCCTGGGGCTGCAGTGTCCTTGCCCTCCTCACAATGCTACAGGCATTGTCTGAACAAGACAATATTCAGAGCAATTCATGTCTGTCCTGCAGGAGGGGACAAATGTAGCCTTGCAGACATGTCAGCCTGTCAGAGTGGACATCATCCCTGAATTTCCATATTGTGGAACACACTGCGTGGGTCCCAGAGGGCCGCAACTCTTTATAGCTCAGGACACAGGATAGGAAGTTGGTTGCAGGTGCCCCCTCCCAACTGTGTGCTGCTACAGAGAGTGAACACAGCTGTGGATCTTACAGGAAGGCAGAATGTCTGTGGAAGGAAGGTGAGAATTTATGTAGGACACTCCAGCAAGGGCTTCACTTTCCACAAGGCAACATTCTGGAGGTGAGAAGGTTGGAGTGAAGGCCAGAAGGCATGAATATTAAGACAAGAGCAAGGGCCCAGAAGTACTCAAGGGACAACATTCTACCCGCTGGTGCTAGAATCCCTGCTGGAATAAGCCTAGGTCAGAGGAGGAGCCCTGTCCCCTGTGGACAGCCCTTCCCTCACTTAAATCTCTATTTGCACTATGGGTGTCAGTGTGAGCTGAGAACCATCGAGCAGTGCGCCCAAAGGGGTTTCTTACCAAAGGACATACCTGGGTTTTATTTCATAGCCTTTTCCTTGAGTACTTTTTCATGACTGAGTTAACCAGAGCTGGGGAAAGCCTGGGCTTGCTCAAGTGACCGGTAGGGGAGGCAGCTACCCAGCATTTTCCTACCTCTGAGGAGTAGTACTCTGAGCCCAGGACAGGAAGCTCTGATGGCTAGAAGCCTGGACCTCGGTAGCACAGTCTCACTCCCTTGGGGGATCAGCACACCCCCCAACCTGCAAGATGTTCCAGGGCAGCTCACAGCCAGTGTGTGCATGAACATACTTGTGCCTGTGTGCACAAGCTCACTCTTCATCTCTGCTTGCTTCTCTACCATTCCCAGGCTGTGTCTTGAGGCAGTGCCCTTAGCATAGGGAAAGGAGCCTGTCATCATTAGTGAGGGACTCCATTCACTGTCCTGATCTTAGAGTCATATGGGATTCCTCAGAGAGTGGGTGGGCAAGTCCCTGACCTGGAAGTTTCGATGGGTTGGTGATACCCCAGGCCTATAGTGAGTAGTTGTGGATCAGTGTTGATGCTGGAAATGCTGAGGGTGGTGATGGTGATCTTGTTCTCACAGCCTGCCCTAAGGGGAGAGGTCATATCATGGCTAACCAGCCTGCTCTTCTCCTGGGGCAGCTCATATCCCACAACCTGGGTGATGAGTGCTCAGGGCTCACAGGCTGAGTGATCAGGACTGGGGTGTTTGGATGTGCATGCATGTGAGCCCATGTCTGTTCACCTATCATACCCAAGGCCAACTGCCCTGAAATGTATGTCTTTTAATCATTCTTTACCATGTGGCAATCTGTCAAAGCTTCCACATCATTGTTACTAATACCTCTAATCTGCCTGACATCACCCTTGGAATTATTGCAGGCAAGAAATGGAGGGAAAATAGGACAAAAAACAGGATTGGAAATTGTGGCACCTGTCTTGAAGGAAGAACTAATCTGATTAGTATGCAGTGCTGCAGTGTGGGCAGGGGCTTGGAAAATGGGGTTTCTGTGGAGGAATTATGACCATTCTTATAGGCCTTACTAAGTAAATCCCTTCTCTGGGGGCTGAGCAACCCGTAAGCATAGAGAACTCTAGTCTTTGAAAAGCATGTTTTTCAGTGAGAGTGGTTAATACCAGGGGAAGAAGATAGGTGTTGGCATGCATCAACGGGGATGGATATCACAGAGGAAAATGGAGCAAGCAGTGGGTGCCAGCTTTCAAACCCACCTGGGCTCACACAGGCAGGTATCCCTGCAGGAGCCAAAGCCTGGATGGGAGTGGAAAGACGCACAGATCCTGGGAAAGGGACTTCTATGTAGTGCAAAGACCGTGGCTAACCCTGCATGTAGGCATCCTAATCAATGAGTGTCTGTCTGAAAAGTAGTAATACAAATCAGTATATAAGACATCTTGTCTCCCACTAAGGCTTAAAGCACGAAGAATAACTGAGGCATCTGTCGGCTCTTATAACATTCTATTGCACTCCTCCAAAAGGTACCGAGAGCCTCTAGTCCTTGTCTAAAACTTATAGTCACTTTATGTTCTAAGAACACCCCATGATGGGCCTCCCCCAAGAAGGAACAAACATCTCATGGGAAACAGACTATGCCTTCAAGTAGTAGGAACTTCTTCAGGTCACCTTGAAAAGCCAGAACTAAGGTAAGAATCAAGCAGACTACACTTTAAGAAAGATTGCTTACTTATATAGATCTCCTCTGGCCCCCACCCTGCAATTCTTCTCCTACTTAAACATTATATTGGCACCCTGGATCACTGAACCCCTGTTTCTTTTTAATCTTTCCAACAGAGCCACATTGATTGAATCTCTTCTCTCTGACATTTAACTACTATCCACCTCCTTAATTTGTATATTGAGATGGATGGTCAAGCCTATCGGGGTCTTTAACCTAAAAGCCCAGCAGCACCCCATATTGCATCCCCACCCCATCCCACTAAGATCCATGGAGGCTGGGTGGGGATTGTGAGATGAAGGCAGGGGCTACACTGTTTCCTCCTTTGTTTCCCCCAAGCCACCCAAGTCTTGACTCCAGGTTGAGACAGGAGGACTGAGTCCCCTCTTGGTGTACCATATGTGGACTGAGGGTTGGATTCACCAGATGCTGAGGATGATGGAGCAGGAACTGGGCCCGTGGCTGCTACTGGAATTGAAAGATGCATTGCTCACCAAGCTACTTAAAACCAAGGCAGAAATTAGAAGAAAAAACAAACTTCTTTAGGATCAACCCTGAGGAAGGTAGAGGAGACTTTTCTTAGCAGGTCAGATATTTGAACTTTCAAACCTCTCATAGGACACAAAGGGCTCCTTGGTGACTCAGTGTGCAGGACGTTCCCTGGTGGACAGGCCTTTTGCTCCAGAGCCCTGAGGCTCCTTCTCTTCTAAACACATACACACACACACACACACACACACACACACACACACACCCCACACTCTAATAATACATAAAAAAAATTTAAAAAGATTTAGGAAGAGGACTAGGGAGGAAAGGAAAAGGTAACCTGCTTCCTTATAAGGTGACAAACACGGGTTCGGCAGCAAGGCTGGGAGAGCAGCTGGGAGGATGCAGACTCACAGCAGAGCTCTTGGGCTGGTGTCTCAGCTCCATCACTTACAAGCTTTGCAACCCTGAGCAAATGGCTTAGCCTCCCTAAGTCCTAGATTTTTTCACTGATAAAATATGAATCCTGGCAAGGTGCCCTGGCTGTCACTCATAATCCCAGCACTTGAGAGGCTGAGACAGGAGAATCACCCAGTTTTCATCTGGGCCAGTTTGAGCTGGGCTGCAAAGTAATTGCCTCACTGCTTCAAAAAAAAAAAAAAAAAAAGTGTATCCTGACACCTGCCTTCCTGCTTTCTTCTAAAGGTTTCTTGGTGATCATGGAGCTGCAGAAATGGCTCAGTGGTTAAGACCACTTGCTGTTCTTGCAGAGGGCAGGAGTTCAGATCCCAGTGGCTCACAACCCACATGGGGTGGCTCAACCTGTAATTCATCTCCAGAGAATCCAATGCCCTGTGCTTTGTATCTGTATATGCAAATGATGTATATGCAAATGAGTAAACACTCTCACAGGTGTGCACGTGCGTACACATATAAACATAAATTGTTAAAATAATTCTTGGTGATCAAATGTGAATGCAAAAATGGCTCAGACATTCTGAGAGCAGACTAATTTAACTGCTAGTCTAAACCCAAATTATTGTTCTTACTTTAGTTACAGTTCTTTCTCACTTCCAGACTGGATAAGATTGGAAATTTCTTCTCAGCCCAGATTGATCATTATCTTATCTGACTTTTAGGGTGGTCTGAAGAAGTCCTTACTGCCTAAGGGACAAGCTGGCTCTCAGGATACCGTTGTTACTTCTGCTCTACAGTGCAGTTGGACATTGTGGATAACTATCCTCATCTGGGGGTCAGGCCTGCACTTTGAGGCTCTGTTGTTCCTGCTACCTAAGTGACTACAGATTTAGGGCAATAAGTAGAGAATTTTGGGCATTTTTAAAATTAGGTAGCTGGTGATTGCCCCCAAGATAAAAGTGCCACTACTGCACCGATGTGCTGGCCATTGATGTGGTAATTTGGTCTTGAAACTGGTGTTGGATCATCCATTGATGTTTTCCTGCCTAGCACCAAATCCTTGTAAGTGAGTATGTATGCAAACATAACTATAGGAATCAGGATAATGAAAAGGAACCAGGGAGGTAAAGGAAAGGAAAGAACCTGAGAGAGAAGAACAGTAGGAAACAGTTGTTACTAAGGGAGAAATCGATAACAATGGGGTTATTTAAATAATATGGGGGAGGGAGAATTATACAAGGATCCTTGGGAATAAAGGAGAAGAAGCTCAAGAGAAGGGGGACCATGGGTGACAGGTATTATCAAGGGAGAAATAAGGAAAATGGGGGCACTTTAAATAGGGAAACCATGGCAGAAGTGTTAGAGAGAGAGAGAGAGAGAGAGAGAGAGAGAGAGAAGAGATAAATAATACCTAGCTAGTTTTTAAAAAAAAACAAAGGGAACCATATTAGTCCAACAACCTACTGACAAATTATGCATACATTATCTCTACGTGAGTCCATGTGTATAGCTAAAGGCTATATAACAAGAAACAGTGCTAGACAGGAGATGCCTTCGAGTTGTTGGCCAAGGTGGTCTAAGAGACACCCAAAATTATTCAGGCTATTGCCACAACCCTTGATAGTCTCCCAGAACTCGAAGGTAAGACCCTATTGCAGAAGACAGAACATACTTCAGACACAGGGTTTGTTTAGGTAAACTTTTAGTGTTTCTAAACAGATATTCCTTAAGTGATTAACATGTCTATATGCAGAGGTAAGCAAGTGACCTTAAGAAAGTGACCCTTTCTTCATCCTGCTTTAGTTACTCTGTTGGTCCAAGTGAAGAGTTAATGCTTATTAGCCAAAATATCTGTTTATAGAAGCTATTCTTTTAAGGTGACAATGGGGTCTGCAGTCAAGGCTCTGTTACTAACTGATAAGGGTAGGCATGTTGAAGATGATCACAGGGTTCAAGGTGAAAGCAGATGTTCAACCCCTGTTTTCAGATAAGTGGAGATGAAATTTAAAGGAAAGAGTAGTTTTGATTTCAGATTTAAGTTGGGTAATAAAAATCCAACCTCTGTAAGAGCCACCAAGGCCATATAGAAGATAGATGGTCAGGCAACTATTAAAGCTTCTTCCCTTGGAGAACATCTGTGCAATATAGAAAGTAATTTCCCTAGAGACTGGAGGAGGGGCCAATGCAACATATTACCCAAATCACATCTGGGCTTGAGATTCTAGAAGCAACAAAAGCAGGCAGATAGGCAAAACAATTTGGCAGTTTAATGCTTTTGGGTGGGGTTGAGACAGGGTCTCACTACATAACCCAGACTGGCCTTGAACTTTCTATCCGAGTACTAGAGTACTGGAACTACAAGGAAACACTATCATGCCTCGCTTAATTTTATATAAAGAAAGCCAGCACTATTCAGAAGCCAGCTTATTCAAAAGGAAATCTAGGGCTCAGCCTGAGAGAAAAAAAATGCAGACTGAAACTGTATTTTGAACAAATAGATCTCTGACCTGAGATTCTTTGTGGTTGTAGGAAAGGAGGTCTCTTTGCCTAGGAACTTTGTCCTAACAGGCTTGGACTCAGGAGCTATGATTGGTGTTTATCTGCTCCCTCTTGCTGACTAATTTGTTCCTAGGAGCTGAGCTGCAGCATGGGAACGCAGGACCAGTTTCCCAAAATACGTTTCATGGCAGCCACAAACTCCTCAGTGTGCTTCCTTGTCTCTCCATCTCAGAGCCCTGACACAAGCCAGGAGAGTCCAGATGAACAACTTCTGGAGGTAACTCCCCCTGGCTGTCAGGTGGAATTGATTTCTGTTGAATTTCTCTTGCTTTTCTGCTGTTTCTACCTTGGTAAAGAGATGTAGGTTATACCCCTCAAACAAAGTAGGAGGGTCAAAGTTTAGTCCATCCAAAAGGCAATGTGCTCAATCCGGTGACTACAATCTAGACATAGTGGAGACTGGAGGTCGAAGAAAGATCTGATTGGAGGGTAGCAGATTCCCCATCATGTGGAAAGGACAGAAGCTAGATTTTATGCTGTAGAGTCTACATTTTTTTTCCCACAAGAGAGGTACAATTTAGAGATGATCAAATAGTTCATTTCAGGGATTCCAGCAAAGAGTTGAAGATGAATTGAAGGAAATATTGGAGATGACATTCATGAATTGAATGGAAAAAAGTTCCCATTCTCTGAGATTCTATGACTGCATGGCTTTTGTCTAAAATGACACAAGATGAAGTAGGTGATTCATGTTCTGGGTGTGTCAGGTTCAGCCCTGCTTCATAGAACTCTGTGTATGAACTAAAAAAAATGTTTACTATTGAACAACTCCAGGTGCACACAGTTCATTCCTCTCCCCTCATGAGGGATCAGAAATGAAGTTCTTTGACTCAATCCTTAGAGACAGTTAACTGTTCCATGATCTCATCTGATGGCTTTCATGCTGCCATACAGAATCATTGATGAATGATTTTGGTTGAATATGGATGCTGTTTCTCATCCCTAGAAATACTGAGAATTAGGTTGGGACCAAGGATATGACTGCCTAAATCTCTGTAAAAGACCCTAAGCACCAAGACTGAGAACTAATTTGTTGTCTAGATTACTCTACCTGTAGGGCTACAGCATCACCCAAAGCTGCAGGCCTATTCTCTGGGGGTGGTCTAGGTCTCTGTCATTTCTCTAGATTCTTCTCCACCACGCTAAAGCAGTCAAATGCCAGATCCTAAAGGGGCTTAGGGAATAAGAGGCTTTCAGGCTCTGTATGTCAGAAACAAAGGAAGTTGGTCGGGGTCACAGGGTAGAGAAAGACCAGGACAGTGTTGGACTTAACTATGCCCTGCTCCCGGCATTGTCTAACTTCTGTTGGAGAAATTGCATCAATTCAAAATAGGTCTGTATTTAACTCTAGTCACAGCCAATTCTGTTTATCTATTGTTGCTTTGTAAGTTGATGGAGGAAGATGGCGTCTGTGTTGAGGAGGACAGTCTGCTTGACCTCAGACTCTATCCCGGAGGACCTGACCATTCTGCCTGTGAAGTCTGGGATGACTAGCTGCAAACATTTCAGTTTTTGGTTTCAGACACCATGGAGCAGAAAGCCAGCTGTCACTCGTGCAAATTAAAGTCAAGAGAGCTGCGAGAATTAATTGGAGAGGCAGAAAAAACAGCCTGATACATCAATTCTGGCAAGTTGTAAACCCACAGTTAAAGATCTCATTGGAAAAAAACCAGAGAAAACCCATTTAGGAAGGCTCTTTGGGTGTCAAGTTATTCAAACACTGGTTCCTGATATCTTTCCAGAGGCTTTGCTCTAAGATGGGATGTGTATGAATTTAGTACTTAGCTCTAATAATTTGAGAAAACATTTTTTTTTTGTATTTTAACAATTTATAAGATGAGCAATTACTTTGCTGAATCCAGGGTGTGTGTTTCTTTTCTATGTCTTCTGAGTGTTTGTCTTCTCAGATGCTATTCCATATTTCATTAATATTCATTGTAGAAAAGGTGTGTGCTGTCACCTGAGGCTGTCTCCACATCCCGAGAATTATCATCACAGACTACATTCGGAAACTGTTCTGGGACTTTGTGGCCACTTGCTTATCGCCTTTGAGGGCGTTCATATCCTGAAACCCCAGCTCTGAAAGGATGGGCTCTTGTGTCCCACACAGGTAAAGAAGTACAGGGTTTCAGACCCAGTCCCAGAGTCTTTCTTTCTTTTCCAGCCACAGTAGGACCATACCTCACAGTACTGTATAACACTGTGTCCAGAAAGGTTGAGGTTTGCTTTTTACCTCTTGCCCTGGAATTCAGGCTCCTGACCTTCCCCACTACTCTGTCCCCCACATTATTGTCCTCTCATGGCCCACTGCTGGATGAGCTTTCTTCATTCTTCCTCTTCCAGCCTGGGTCTATGTGCTTTAGGGTGGGTGAGATGACCACCAGTCTTTTATCTTCATGTCCCTTCCTGACCTGTGGTTCCATCCCAGTAGCTTCCCAGCCTGGGGTAGGAACTAGAAAACCATGTAGAGGCAGAAGGTGGGGTCTGGTGCCTACCAAACATAACCATCACATGCCATTTGCAACTGGTAGAGGCATATGTTGCCTGGGAATCACAGAGCTAGGGTCTGAATGACAGGTCTGCCACATTCCAGCTCTCTGGGTATCATCTGTAACATGGATATACAACAACAATGATTCAGTCATTCAACACATTGCTGAGCCTGTGTCTCAGATATGAGAGACCACTGTGAAGGGAGAAAGAAACCTTTACCTCATGTTACACATACCCACACATGGTGTCACACATGCTTGTCCAGTCATTCACCAATACACTCACACTCATCTAGTAATTTTCACATGCCACACACATACACAGTGTTCATCCAGTCACATGCACACACATACACCACACATACCTCAGTGACATTTATGCACTAGTGACTCACTAATCACTCATTACATGTGCCACACATATCCTCAGGGGTATGTATGCACATGCACAAACTCATAATATGGTCACACTCATACAATAATGCTCCTATTCACTTACATACATCTCTTACTAAAATATCCACATCCTTACCCACATCACATGCACATCCTTAAGAAAACAGTCACATTCAAGCTCTTGTCCACCCTTTCCTCCCTCCTTGTGTCCAGAGTCTTGGGGAAAGCTATGATAAGGAGAACAGACAAGGACACGCTGATTTCATGTCCTTGGGTTGTTTATTTACCTTCTGAAATGGGAGGACACATAAGCACCAAGAAGCTAAAAGTCACCCAAGAACTCCAGCTCTCATAGGTGAGCCAGGGCCCACTCCTTGAGGTAACCCACAGCCTGGTAGGGTTTCCAGGACTGTGGACAGAGGCTTTGTGAAAAGAACACGTTTCTCTTTGGGATTTGTTTTCTAGTTACAGATACATTCCCAAGAATCATGGGCCAGAGTTGGCTGCTGAGAGCTGAGTTTGGAAATGATTAGGATGTGAGGCAATTTAGCAGCTTGGGATCCTGGGGGTAGGAAAATAACACCTTCCTTCAATTCAGGGGAAGCAGTGCCTGCCCTAGGCTAAGGTCCATTCTGTTTGAAAGGCGAGAATAGGCTGTGACAACAGAAACATGGTGAACACCACCTCTGGTTCTTGAATGCTGGTTGCTCTCTAAAAAGGGAGGCAGGAGTCAGATTAGAGGCAGCCATTGAGCTGTGGGTAGGTGAGCTACCTCAGGATCTCTAGATCAGGAACTGCCATGGTGGCCATACAGCATCAGACCCCCTTGTATTCAGCATTATTGGATCCATGCCCCTGTGCAGGTGTGAGAGGGGAGAGATTGCCACTGTCCTCTTTATGCCAGTCTTCACAAGATGGTGAGGACTGTAGAAGGCTCAGAATCATTGCCTCTTCCCTTACACATGTCACCTTCTTCATCAGCCCAGGGAGAGGGCACAATGACAAGGAGAAAGTAGAGTGTTTCTGAATGCCTCCCATGCAGCAGATGTCATATAAACCAGTTACTTGCCTTTTCCTCTTTTCACAAAGGATGAGCCTGGGCTCACACAGCTTATGAGAGCAGCACTGGAGTTGTCTTTTCTTTCTCTTAAAACTCTACCGTGCCTGCATTGTGACCAGTGTTGAATGGCACAGACAGAAGTGGAGCTGCTCAGACAGTCCTGTAATACCTTGTTCCATGAGTCTCTCTCAGCTGGAATTCATTACTCAGTCAGGAGTATCCCAGCTCTTCTTGTGAGGAAGATGGAATCTTAACACTGTCTTGAATCTCTACTATGTGCCAGGAACTCTCTTGAGATAGAGAATAGATCATTTGATTTTGGCATCCCAGAGATTCTTTGCATAGGAGCCATCAGCTTTAGAAAAGTGAGATTAGCTGATCTTGGATAACCTTCTCTGAATCAAGCATTTAGTAAGTGACCAAGACTGATGCTCCCTAAAACCTGTGTGCTTACCACTGTGCTATGATAGTACTTCTGCAGTCATACTGTTCCTGCCTTTCCTAGCCAGGGAGCAGAGGCTGCAATGCTGAATCCTCAAAGCACCCCCATCTACCCTTGAGACTTGAGGGTTTCTGCTGTAGCTTTTGGCGATTTCTGGGTTGAAGCTTAGCCTGGGAGGACAGGCTGTGTTGAGGGCAGGCACTTCAGTAACTATCAAGGCAGGGGACTTGCTATTCTCTGGACATACTTAGATGGGTGTCTACAGAGTCTGTTCCTAGGCAGCAGGCTAAAACTTTTTATCCTAATCTCTGTCAGATGCCCAACTGTCAGTGGCAAGCCAGGACAGGAAGCATCAGGCTTGAGCATCCCAAACTAGATGCTCAGCTGCTCGGGGACCTCATTAGCTGGTGTTTTCAGAGCGTGCTAGATTCTGTGAGCAGCAGGTGCTCCCAGCCAGCCATGATTTAGGGAGAAGACTCAGCCCCCTGTGTGGAGTATTGGCCTTTTATCTTCTGCACACAGGCCTGCAGCTCCTCTGATGGCAAAATGAAGCAGCAGGGATTAATCACCCATGTGCTGATTGGATGACAAAAGGTAGCCAGGGAGCCATGACTAGACTTTATAGGGCACTCAAAAGCCTGTAGTCTACATTTAGGGCTGTGTTGACAGGGATCAGAGTGAGGCCCTAGATGGGATCTCAAAGCTCCTATTCTCTGTTACTATGATAAACACTATGACCAAAAGCAAACTGGGGAGGAAAAGTTTATTTCACTGTACACTTCCAGGTAATAAGTCATCATGGAGGGAAGTCATGGTAGGAACTCAAGACAGGAAGCTGAAGACAGGAAATGAAGCAGAAACAATGGAGGAATGATGCTTACTGGCTTGTTCTTAGGCTCAAATTCAGCTAAACTTCTTACATAGTCCAGGGCCACCTTCCCAGGAGCAGCACTGCCCAGAGTGGGTTAGGTGATCCCAAATCAATTAAAATATCAAGAAAAATGTTGCACAGACTTGGCCACAGACCAATCTGATGAAGGAAATTCCTCAGTTGAGGTTTCCTCTTCCCAGGTGTGTCAGGTTGTGTTGCTAAAATTCCTTCTGGGAGGCTTGTATGAACAATGTCTGACCCCCTCCCCACTGTGTCTTTATGACAAACAGAGTTTTAATTTCTCCAAACTGAAGTTTTGGAAACCAGAATTTATTAGGTTTACTTACAGAGCAGAGGATGAGGTTTTACTTACAGGAGTGTGGGTGGTCCCCCCCCCCCATCAAGGTCACACAAGAAAGTCTCTGTGCAGGAGTGGGTGACACTCTAGCAACTGTCCAAAATGGCAAGAGCCCTCGCTATGGCTTCTTCCACTTAGGTACCTTAGTCACTACCCTTTGTGCAACTGGCTGACTGGTTGGTTGGGAGGTGTGGCTGACTCTCTCTGACTCTCCCAGCTACGCCTTTCTTGCAGAGCATCTATAGTCATGTTTGGTTGTGATGATCCTAAGCAAGTGGATGCAACCAAGCTTGCTAATAGCTTCACATTCAGAGGGCAGTTCTATAGTACAAGTTGACAACCAGGTTAGCCATCATAGTACCCTTAGACTAGAGCTCTGGAGACAACAGTGAAGGGGTCTTGAGTAGGAAAGAACAGAGAAGTGAAGCAGTTAATGTGCAAGTGTCAGGCAGCTGGGACACAGCTGGACCCCAAGTACCTACCATGGAAACAAGATCACTGTCTAAAGCTATTTTCCTGACAATAAAATGAGAAGCCCCTTATTTTTTAAGTTCTATAGTAGACTATGTTTCCAGATTCACGTTCTGAGGCACTAACCTGCATTATGCTAGTAGGAAGGCCTACTGGGTTTAGCTGATGCTCCACCTACAAGATGGGACTAGCACCTTTACAATAAAAAAAGAAGGGAGAACAGAGCTCTGTTTCACTGCTGAGGAGCCACCTGCATACCAGGCAGCAAATCCTCTAAGAACTGAGGAGAGTCCTTTCTTGATCCTGGATTTCTCCAGCTCCCAGAACTGTGAGAAATAAATGTTTGTTGTTTGAGCTACCCCATTGATGACATTTTCTTATAGCAGTCAGGGCAGATTAAGCCAATTTGCAGGGACATGAAACCCAGAGAAGGAAAGGGAGCTGCCCAAGGTCACAAAGCAGGTGGTAAATCCTAGTCAGTACTTGATCTCATAGTCCATGTCTCCTGGCTGCCCTGGTTCAGGGTTTTCCCAACATTATTTTTCTCTTTATTTTACTTGTGTTTCTTAGTCTACAAAATGCTGGGTATTCAGGAAGAGTATTCAAATGATGAAGAGACAAGGAGGTAATATTCTATAGTGTTAAATGAGTAGCTCCTTGTGAATAGGTACACTTCCCTTGGTGATAGTTTCTCAGTACAGATGAGGTGCCTGGTCCGAAGCCCAGGATTTTCATTGGCACAATCCCAGGTTCCTGTGCAACTGACCTTTCTCACTGATATGTGTGGCTGCCTGGAGTCCTGTGCTCTCACAGTGTACCTTCCCATTTTTCTCAGGTGTTGGCTCAGGGGGGCAAGAAGGACTTTAAATGGGGCAGGGTCAGGGTGATAGACACTTTTCCTGAGGTTTCTTGGCTTCGCTTGTTTTCTTGCATGCAGTTGATATGGAGCTGGGTTCCAGGATCCTTTGTGCACACCAAAATCCATGTTCCTTATATATTAAAATAGGATAGCGTTTGTATACAGCCAATATAGGCTTCTATACTTTTTACATCAAATCTAGGTTACACGTAATGCCCAGTATAACATAAATTCTGTACAATAGTCACTGCATCACATTGTTTGGTGAATAATGACCACAGAACATCTGTCTGTATATGTTCAGTATCAAAGTAATATTTTTTTTCCGTTTTAAGACAGAATATGTATGGACGCTATGTAACCCAGGTTGCCCTCATCAAACTCAAGGTCCTCCTGCTTCAGCCTTCTAAGTATTAAGGTGTGTACCACTATACCCAGTTCTTTAGAGTATTTTCAATCCAAAATTGTTTGAATCAAAAAATGCAAAGCCTGAAGATATGGAGGTCCAGCTGTGCTTTTCCCCATCACTGGTGGAAGTATTGAGGCATTAGGAGCCCCAGGGAGGTTGTACTTGTGTCATCAGCCTGAAGGAACTGGAGAATGTGAAGCTGTTTCCCTGCAGATAAGATGAGCAGCTGGAGGTAGCAGCATCAGGAAAGGGCCTGCTTATAACCCACAGGACAAGGGTGGTGGGCAGACCAGCTGCTGCAGGTGCCAGGCTCCATGAGCCCACTCATACCTGCCCTAGGCTCTTGCATTGGCTTCAGTTACCTGCAGAGCTGTCCTGTGGCTACAGTGGGGAGGCAATCTGGCATCAGGGGAGCCATGGAAGCATGGTGTGGTCAACCTGAACCTGAGGCTGACCCAACTGCAGCTTCCTCTTTAATAAAACAGACATTATAATCTCCACATTTCTTCAAGTATCCAGAGCTTGAAAAATGTTACAGTCTAGAAAATACTACAGGCTTACTTTTGTCATTTCTGTCCTGACTTCCTTCGAGGAAGGCAAGCAGGGTGAGGAGCCATGTGTTTGAGCTGGTGAGGACCAGGCACATGCTTTGTTGTTGTTTTTCTCTAAATTTTGTTTTTTCTGAAACTGGCAATCAAAAGATCTGTTGTCCTTGGTAGAGTTCCCAAAGAGGACTTGGGATAGAGGTGAGGATTAAGCTTCTCCCTGGCTTGTAAAATACATCCACATGCTAGGTGTCCTTCTGATGTGTTGGGATGAACAAATCACTCCTGTGAGAATAGGAAGTAATGGCCCAGGTACCAGATTCAGTAGCCTAGCTCTGGGGCCTGAAGGAGGCATAGGCCAGGCCAACAGGGCCGGGCTCTTCTTTGAGGTCTGGCCTAGTCTGACATGCCAGGCAAAGCTTTGATGTGTTATCAGAGCATCCAGCTTGCTCTTGTACAGCCTGTTCTATCCTTGTCTTCCCCCTGGGGATGTCCAGGTTCCGGTTCCAGGATGGGAAGGGGCTGGGGAGCAGCAGAGAGATAACATGGTGTCAGTGGCCACAGCCTTCAACCTTCTTGTTTGTATGGCATGCTAATGATGTCCTTTAATTCTTATAGTTCACTAAGACAGGCTGGTACACCTATGAGGGAAGTACCCAAGACATGGGCCCATTGGACTACATGCTTTTTGCTGCTATCTCTCATTTTCCCAATCCCAGCCAGTTATACTGGCTGAGGGAGAAGGGAAGAAAGTCAGATTTGATTTTAGGTCAAGCAAGGTGGACTGGGCTGTGTAGGTGTGTTAAGTCCCACGCAATTTAGGCCTTTATCTACATAGCCTGGGGTTCAGATCATATGACTTATAGATACAGCCTGTGTGTTCGTTTTTCAGAAGGGAAGCTCACATCTGCCCTATACCCTGGAAGGAGGACCACATGAGGTAAAAATGGAAGAGAATTTTTGCAATCACAGATTGGCAACCAGGATGCTAGTTGGAGGTTCGGTGGTGTGGCTCCTGAGCCAAGGGCCACATTGTCCTATATAACTTGGAAGCTGCTCCAAGCAACCATACCTTTATTCTCTTTATCTGGCTTGGCCATCCAATCCAGCACTGACCTGCCCTAAGGACAGGCGTCCTCCCTAGATGCCCCTTCCCCAATCCTCATGCCTCACTCTGCCATAGATACCCCAGCAGCTAAGTCTACCATGACCAATTGTCTAAGAAATGTGACTTCAGATGTACCAGAGGCAGTGCACAGACAGGCCACGATTCCACAAATGTTTTTCCTTTGCCTGTGGAACAAAAAGAAAACATTGCTGAGATTCTCCAGGGCTTTGCTTCCGAAAACATAGAATGGGCATTCAGGAAGATCTTGACTCTAGTGATCAGGAACTTCTCTGTGTGGCAGAGTTGCTGAAGAGGGCCAAAGTGGTTCAGGGGCTCAGGGCTAACAGAGACACAGCATATGCTTCACAACCCCCTGAAGGGGGTTATTCAAGTTTCCTGATTGTTGAATCATTCTTTGAAGTAGGAAAGGAGGGTCAGTGCCAGCATAGACATACCTTGAAGGCCTTGGTCAGGCCAGCAGACTAGTTCCTTACAACTTCACAAGGCATAAAAAAGCAAAGCTAGAGCACCTTGGTCTAAGAGAGGACTGGGTAGTTTCCATCTTGGGGGACTTTCCTCAACAAGTAGACCCAGGGCTGAGGGTGCAAATGTGACTGTTCTGAGCCTGGCTATATCCCACCATGGGATTCAGTGTTGCATGCTGGCTGAGCACTGTGCCTACTGGGCATTTTCCCCTAAGAGGTCACAGCTCTCTTGGGCTGGTGGTGTGGAGTTAAATATGTACAAGGAACCCTAGAGGGTTTGTTCACTAAGAGAGCTGGAGGAAGTCCTGGACTGACCGATCAATGGAGGTGTGTTACTGCCAGCTCAACTCTTCTGTCCTGGTGGAGAATAGTCTGGCTCTGAGATTTCAGTTCCCTGCAAGGGTAGGAAGAAACACTGCATGGTGTCATGGAGAGGACAGGGAAGACCTGTGCTTGCCTGAGGCTCCTTGTGAAGCAGCAATATGGAGAGTTGATGCTACCCAGGTCTACCTCTCAGAGTCAGACCCATCCATCCTTGAGAGTGTTAACTTTGAGGAGAGATGAATGCATGGTCCACAGTCAAGGTGAAGAGAGGTAGGTCCAAGAGGTTTGGAAGATACCTGTTCCTCTTAGCCTCCAGCACTGGAGGCACAGCCTTTTTAGAGAGAGAAGGTATCACTTAAAGCATGTAGGACAGGATTAGAAATACAGTGAGTTGCCTTCACAGTGACCTGAGGTAGGAACAAACTCTGGGAGGGAGAAGGGGACAGAGGAAAGTAGCAGAGAACCAATTCATTTGAGACCTGTTTTCTCCTCCATGAGGCCAGGGCCAAGGCAACTGATAAGATGCCTAAGGAAAAGGCTGGTATCTTGAGCATCTTGCTCAGTCATGATTTTCTCATTGGTCCTTCTAGACCAGTGGAGTTCACTAGAAATTTCTATGAGGATGGGCATACTTGTGTTAACTTTTCATGTGTGTGGACATGGAATATTCAAAAAGTGGCTTGAGTGACTGAGGGGCTAAATTGTCAAATTCAATTAATTGTAATGAATGTAAATTTAAATAGCACAAGCAAATAGTACCTCTCATATTGGACAGTATGGCTCTAGTCTTGTTCTTTAAGGTGGAGTAGGGATGGAGCAGCCAGAACAGTCATCCAGAGTCTGAGTGGCTCTTCACCCAGCCAAGCCTGGCCTGGCCAAAGAGACTGTGTGGCTTCCCGAAAGTTGCCTCAGTTGCCTCCTAATGCCTCAGTTTTTCTCCATGTACTTAGGGATTACTTTATCCTGCCTGCCTTGACAGATATACACAGAAATTTGTACACACCTGAATAAATAGCACATAGATCAAGACACAGAGCGTGACCAAAATCACATTAATGTTACTCTACTCTGTTATAGCTCCCACCTAGGGGCAACTCTATCTTGACTTTCAAAATGAGTTGTCTCAGTTTTAGGCTGGATTGTGACTCATATTAGAGCACTTGCCTAATGTGTGTGAGGTCCTGACTTGTTCAAATCCAGCACCCCCAAAACAAAAAAATGGGTCATCAGTTTTTCCCATGTTTGGTGTTTGGACTTAATACAAATGAATCGCGTGTTTGGTGGTACTTTCCATCTTGGTTATTCTATTCTGTGTTACTCAATTCTGCTTGTCAGGTCTCTCCACTTTGTGTTATGCAGATATGGTTTGTTCATTCCCATTGCTGTTCCTGTGAACGCAGCATAGTCTGTGAATACATCCAACTTTATTTATTAGGTTTTCTGTTGATAGGAATCTGGACAGTTTCTGGCCAAAGTTTATGGATGACGTTTCTGTAAACCTTTCCTTACCTGTCTCTGGAGACAGGCTTACTGGCTGCATACCCAGCAGAGAAATTGCTATAAAGGCAAGAAGATGCTCTTGAGAAGGGAGGGGTTGATGACAGCAAGATGATCCACTTGCTTTAGACATCTCTCCTGGTTCTATGAATATGCATACAGAAGGTATGCAAATGCATGCTTTGGTAAATGCTGCCAAATAATTTTGCAAAATGGCTTTGCTAATTTATACATTCATCAGTAGTGTGTGAAGGATCTGGCTGTTCCACTAAACAACACTGTATTTTTGATAATTTTAATTTTAGCAGTTCTAAAGCATGCACAAATTTAACATATTTTGGGTTCAATTACATGAGCTCATATATCCATGGTGACTATATTGGTCAGGGTTTTCAGAGACACAGAAATAATAGGCTTTATAAACCAATATGTATGGATACAGATGTGTGTGTGTGTGTGTGTGTGTGTGTGTGAGAGAGAGAGAGAGAGAGAGAGAGAGAGAGAGAGACAGAGACAGAGAGACAGAGAGAGAGAGATTAAGGAATTAATGTGTATTTGTAAATGATTTCAGGGGTATTTTTCTTCTTACAGCCTTTTTTTTTTTTGATTGACTGAAGCCTATTCATGGTTTGGAACACAGTTTGCCTTACCCCAAGCCTAGTGATTTGAAAATTAGTACCACCTGAAAATCTCTTCACAGGGACATTTGAACTGGTACTGACCAAGTAGCTGGACAGCACGGTTTAACCAAATTCACTCACAAGATAACAATGGAAGTTGAGCTTCCTGTCACTCATTAGTGGCCATTTGGTTGTTAGTTGTCCTCATTTTATATGACTGTTAGCCTTTTGCTTGATGTGATGTGCTTATTTTTTCTTTGGGGATTCTTTGTATATACTGGATATAGTGTCTTTGTAACATCTATATGTGTTCCAGCTATCTTCTTCATTCTGAGGCCAGAAGAAGACACTGGGTCCCTGGAGCTGGAGTTATAGGCAGTTGTGAGTCACCTAGTGTGGGTGCTAAGTACCAAATTCAGGTCCTCTGCAAGAGCAGATCTGCTCTGAATTATTGAGTTACCACTCCATCTCCAACTTAATGACCTTTATGTACATAATTTCATTTTGACTTTTATTTCCCTTTCCATTCCTTGGTAGAATAGGTCCTTAAAGAAACTTTTAATAATTTCATGAGAATTTTATTTCATGGCATAAATAAATTTTTATTGTATGATAACTGAAATCTATGTATCTCCATTTTCATTTCTGATTTTGCAAATTTGTATTCTAGGTGTGTTCCATGCATCCAATATTTATGTTTATCTCGATCATCTTCTTATGTTTGCTTTTTACAACTTGACTCACTATCTCTCCATCTTCTGAAAGTGAGGTTTAAAATAGATGTTCATACTTTCATTTAAATATAAGAATTTATGGTGATAAAATTTTCCTCCAAGTATTAATTTAGCTATATCTTATAATTTTGATGTCATGTTTTCATTTCCATCTAGATCAGAATATCTATCTTGTAATTTGTATTTGATTTGTTTTCCCTGGGCTATGTGTCATTTAAAACTATATTTACATTTTTTTCTGCCATCAGAGATATCTGGTTAACATTTGTTACTCAGTTCCACCTTCAGGCTCCTTCCTCCAGAGTAGCCTGTCATTCTCCTGTCCTCTTCCAAGAGTTCTGACATAGTAATTTTGCCTATGTGGAGAACAAGCCATAAAACAGTCCCTCATTTCTCCCCAAGGGACCTGAGCTAACATCAATAGAGTATGGAGACATAAAGCCTCAAGGCCTCCTCATGAACACTGGAGGTTATGGTGAAAGGAAGATAGAAGGAGCTTTGATCATCTAATGGGGACGCAGTCAGTATGAAGGAGAGAAGTGGAGATGGAGTCCTCCTAGATCAGAATGAGTATCAATAATGAACTACAGAAACTGCTCCTTCAGAGTGTCTAGACTTTGATGTGATTAATTGATCAAGCAATGGGTGCTAAGACTTGGTTGAGACCAAAACATGGTTGGGCTGGGGTGGGAGAGAGAGAAGGAAGGAAGAATCAGAGAGGAACAAGAGTGAGTCCCTGACTCCTAATGTCACTGTCATCTCAGGGCAATTTGGTCACACTTACTCCTTTGTCTCTCCAAAGACAATATAAGAGGCTTAGCATTATGCAAGAAAAAAAAAACACAGTTCAAAGAAAGCAAAAAAAAGAAATGACAGACCAAGAATTATATTCCCTGTAAAGCTGTTTTTCAAAAATGATGACAAAATGCTTTCCAAGAAACAAGCCTGAGAGTATGAGTGCTTAACAAACTCACAAGAAGTACCCAGAGAAGCTCTTAAGGTGGAAAGCAAGTGATTCCACATGCTAATTCCAATCTTCATGGAGAAACAGATAACATAGGTAAAGGTAATGACATAAACACACACACACACACACACACACACACACACACACACACACGGGATGTGCATATTTTCCTCCATTCTTTTTATAACTGATTTCCAAGACAATTGTATGAAAGACTTAAATTACTACAGTTAGAGATAAAATGATTCTGTGAAAGAATATCATGCACAATTGTTCACCAAATGTAGAGAAAATAGAAAAATTCCTAAAAAGGAGAAAAGGACACCAACTCCAGAAGAAGCAGCCTGGTGAGGATGACACCTCTGACAGAGAACAGACAGAAGCGGTAATAGTAACAGTAATGACAATGATAATAATAACAAAGACTACCCTCAAAAGTGTCCATATTCAGATGAAGTCACAGCTGAAGTCTACAAACATAAATAAGGACCATTACTAATTTTTCATAATTTTTTTCTAACAGAAGAGAGCAGAATACTTCACATTGTATTTTTATGTATATTTTTATTGAGTTTTTGTGTATTTCACACAATAAATCTTAATCCTATTTAGACCCCCATCCCCCATCTGCATCCCCCAAGGCCCCCAGCAGATTTCACACATTCTGTCATATTTGTTAAGGTCTATTTGGTCAATCTTTTGTACCCTGATGTCCCTTGGTGCAAATTCATTCACTGGAGCCTAGTCAGCCTATCTAGAGTCAGAGTCATTCCCTTAAAGAATACCAACTCTCCCTCACGCTGCAATAATCAGCTACCAATAGTTCTTTAGCTAAAGTTGGGGCCTGCTGCCCATTTCTCCAGTTTTCTTTTTTCTTTTCCTTTTTTTTTTTTTTTTTTTTTTTTTTTTGGCCTTTTTGAGACAGGGTCTCCCTGTAGCCCCAGCTGTCCTGGAACTCACTGTGTAGACCAGGCTGGCCTTGAACTCACAGAGTTCTGCCTGCCTCTGCCTCCCGAGCGCTGGGACTAAAGGCATATGCCACCAAGCCCCACTTCATTTCCCCAGTTTTACACTGGGTTTTTGTCTAATTGAGTCAGCATGGGTCTTGTGCATGCTGCCACCATTGTTGCAAGTTAATATAAGAAATTTCCCATAGGAAAACCTGTATTTCCTTATGCACCAACACTGGCTCTTATATTCTCCCCCCCCTACAATGGTCCCTGAGCCATGGGTTTTATTAAAGGGGTTCTATCCAGCGACATGCACTCTGCAGTCTTTTATTCTCTAAACCTTCTGTGTGCATCACACTCTGTTGCATGAGGAAGCTTCACTGGTGAGAGTTGAGGGGTGCCTTTCTATGCTCTTTACCCCCTGTTCCACTATGTTCCATGAGCCTTAGGTTTAGAGGTTCCACTGTAGATCACATCCTATTTTTTGAAAGCAATATTGTCCTGCTATGAAAAGCAGGCAAAAGTACCACAAGAAAATTTCTCATACGAGTGTGCAACGTTCTGATAGCGTGCGCAAGACCCCTGCTGACTCAGTCAGACAAAAACTCAGGATAGATGGGTGTAGAGGGTAGCAGGCCCCAAGTCTAGCAGAACTATTGGCAACTGATTACGGATAGGTGAGGGAGAGCAGATCTCTAGATAGGCTGACTAGACTCCAGCAGATGAATTTGCACTGAGGGACATTTGAGTACAAATGCTTGACTAGATAGGGTTTAACATATGTGACAGAATGCATGAAATCCAGTGGGGGGGCTATAGGGAGGTGTGGATGGAGAGAGGCTCTTAATTTGATTAAGATCTAGTATATGAATCAAAACTCAATAAAATATTTAAAAAGCGCTCAGTAGATTTACAAAAACTATATGAAAAACAACACTTCATTACAAAGCACTAAACTATGAGAAGGGAACTTCCTCAACTCAATAAAGGATATATGCCAAATAAGATCAACAGCATAGAGCAATCAAAGACAGACAAACAGCCCCATAGCAACATCACAGTTAAAGGCTAAAGATTAGACATGTAGGACTAATAGCTAAAGTCATGGCACTTCTTTGTTAGATACTTATAATGTTCTAGAATTGATTTGAGCTATGGGTTTTACATTATTCTGAGTAACAACATTGAATTGTACACATTACATGGGTAAATTAGATCTGTTAAGGAAAGAAAAGCCACTCTATCTCTGATAGTATCTGCTTTTTAGATAACTTTTTTCTGTTTTCTGGAGAGAGAGAGCGAGAGAGCGAGAGAGCGAGAGCGAGAGAGAGAGAGAATTTGAGTGTGTGAGTTTGAGTGAAAGTGTGTGTATGAAAGTGTGAGTGTCTGTAAGCTTCTGAGTTTTTGAGTGTGTGTGTGTGTGTGTGTGTGTGTGTGTGTGTGTGTGTGTATGTGTTTAAATGTTATATCTCTCATGGTCCTCTTATTTGTGATGTATCTTTTTTAAACATTTTTTCCCAAATGTGCTACTTTAAAATATTTATTATTTTATGTGTATGAGTATATTGGCTGCATGTATGTGAGTGTACCCATGTTGTGCAATGCTATGGAGGTCAGAAGAGGGCTTTGTATTCCCCTAGAACTGGACTTAAGGATGGTTTGTAGCCGCCATGTGGGTCCTCTGCAAGATCAGTCAGTGCTCTTAACTGCTGAGCCATCTCTCCAGCCCCTTGTGATATATCTTTTCAAAAAAAGAATTTGTTTTAATTTTTATATGTATGAGTGTTTGTCTGCATGTATTTAAGTGTACCACATTTGTGCCTGGTGTCCATGAAGTCCAGAAAAGGGCTTTAGAACTAGAGTTACAAACAATTGTGAGCTACCATGTTGGTGCTGGGAACCAAACCAAGGTCCTCTACAAGAGCAGTAAGTGCTTGTAACTGCTCACTGAGCCATCTCTCCAGCACCTGTATCTGTCCTTCCAGTTAAAGTGTGTATTTTGCAAATAATGTTGTTTTAAACTGCTCTAACATAGTGTGTCTGGTAGATGGATTATCCCAATTACCATGAACATAATTACTAATGTACTCAGGCTTAATTATGCCATCTTAATATTTCCTCACTTGTCTCAGTCAGTTTTATTTCTAGTTTTTCTTCTTTCCTACTCTTCTTTCTGGTATAAAAATATTACAACTTGTTTCCACTATTGAAATTTTAGTTATATTTTGTATATTTTTAGTGGATAATTTTCCAGATTTGAATAAAACAATTTAGTACTGTGTCCTTTCATCCACAACTCAAGAAATCATAATTACACTTACTATATTCATTGCCTGGTTTCTTCTGTTTACTGTTTTATTATATATTTTTCTTGTTCATATGTAATGGCCTCATAAGTTAGTGCTATAATAGTCAAAATTTCATATTTACCCATGAGTTTACCCTTTTATAGAGTTCCTCCTCTTTCCCACAGATGTGTTTGTGTCTACCTGGAACCCTTTCCTTCATTTGAAATATTTTCTATAAGGAGGATCTGCTAGCTAGTGTCTTCTAGACATGACAGGGATATTGTACACACTAAATCTCAACAATATGGTGTCCTAAACAAGATCTGCATAATGATACCATCATTTGACATGCCAGCATTGATAGGGAATATTTCACAAGGCCCCACTCCTAGATGAAGATCTAAAGGCAATCAATGACTGCTGAGAGAGGGAGAACCCGACTTCTGGGAATGAGCCCCGTGATAGGTTAGATAATCCCAAGTCATCAGTTCTAAACAAATGTACATCAGAGCAACACTAAGTGGGCCCAGTAGGATATATACATACATACATATATATATCCTTATATATGTATAAATTATATACATACACACATATATGCATCTATGTATAAATATAAATGCATATATTTGTGTATATACATGAAGAAGTAATGAACTTGAGGGGACATTGGAGGAGTTGGAAGGGGAAGAGGGAGGGTGGGAAGGTTATAAATCCAATATGACATTCTCAAAATATTTAGGTGAAAAGTTCAGTGCAAACAAAAAAGAAAATTCCATCACGGAGTTGGGGTGAGGGTGTGGTCTTCGAAGGAACCCCCTAACTGAGAAGTTAGTGGCAGTTGATGGCTACTGGGGGACGGAGAATACTTTTCTTTGGGTGTTGGCCACTGATCAGTTGCCCATGCTCCAGTGGGTGGCCTCACACCCATGTGCATATGGACAGCATTAACTAGATTCAATGAGTTATTAAGAAGGGAGTGCATAAAGTTTCGGGGGAGATGTTGAAGGGCTGGAAGGAGTTGGAGAGAGGGAGTGACAATAGATATGATCAAGATACATTGTAGTCATGCATGAAATTTTCCAAGAATAAATAAATTAAAAAATCAAAATAAACAACAAAAAAATCTGCTAATGTCAACATTTAGTCCTGTTTGTCAGAAAGGCCCTCTATTTTGCTCACATTGTTTAAGATTGCAGTTGTAAAGTATCTGTTTTTATTACAGCTTTTTTAAGTTGTCTGTTCCTTTGTCTTGGGGTTATCATACTTTGGTTTGAAACTGCCATTTGTTCTTGAGCAATTATTACTATTGCTGTTCTAAAAGCAATATACTACCCAGCTGTCTTGGGGATGTCATTTTATGTATTTTCATCTACTTGCCAGGTACTTGTTTGGATGTGATTCTTTCAGACTTTCCTGCTTGCACTTTGCTGCACCTGTTGACTGTGTAGATGAATGTCTTCCATCAGCTTTGTCACACTCCTTTAATATGTGCTTCAAAACTTTTCTTGTTTCAATGACAAAATTTATGAATTCCAGTGGGGGCTGTGGTGCTATGGGAGGGTACCAGTGGAGAAGGGGGTATAAAGATGATTAAGTTGTTCTGTATGAAATACACAAAAATTCAGTAAAAGTTTTCAAATGTAATAATAACATATAGAATATTTTTTAAAAAGGGAAAATGTTTTCTTATTTCTCAGTTTTTAATCCTTCTTTTGGGACTTCAATTATCCACATATTAGATAAGTCACTGCAACTCATTATGATAATCCTTACTTTAAATTTAGCTTGTGTGCCTGTTGAAAAAATTATATTGATAAAGTATTCTTTCTTCCAGTCTTTTATATGTCCTGATCTTCTAGTCTTTTATATGTTATTATTA
>NW_008356058.1:4212976-4278655 GCF_000622305.1 Nannospalax galili
TCTCTCCCTCCCTTCATTTCTCCCTGAGATAGGATCTTACTCTAGAGCCCAGGCTGACCCGGAGCTCATGGTAATCTTGCCTCCTTAGCTTCCAGAGTGCTGGGATTACAGATGATTTAGCATTCTGGCTCTAAGTGAGCTCTTTATTTCAGGTATTGTATATTTTTTATTTTTCTCTTTAGATAATACTTCTTTGCTCTTTTGCCCAGTTTGCCTATGTTTTCCCTTATTTCCCTAGCGTGTTGTTCTACTCTCTGAGGTATCTTACTAGAGAGCACACCCTTATCCTTTGTTAAACATGGAGCATAAATCAGGCCACCCCAATGTAACAGTGATAAGTTTTGGTCTCCCCTAAACCAGTTGAAAGAGCTGACTGTTTCAATAGTTACAGAAATATCAGTACAGAGAGGAAGACAGGAAACTGTTGTGAACTTGAGAATGGCCTGGGAAAACTCAGGTATGCTTTAGATCAAGAGATAGAGAGAGTGCCAATTTGTCACCTCAGTTCCCAAGCATCCAATCTTTCTGTGTATTTTCACTCATAGTAACCACTATTAGCTCAGGAGTGAGCATAGTACACTTAGGTGGCTCCTGAGTGTCCCTGAAGATGCCGTTAGAGGCTACAAATGACAGTGCCATCTGCATTCCTTGCTTTCAAGGGTCTGGGTTCAGATGTGTAGTGTTCAGCCTCTGAGGAACTACAGAAGCTCCACCCCAGAGTTAAGAACAGCTTTATCTACCCATCAGGCATTGCATGAATCTATTTTTTGTGAGTGCTTGTCCTCATATCTCTGCCCTAAAAATGTGTCCTGGAAGGAACATAGAAGCAGCATGTCAAAGACACGGCTTCTCTCCAGGCCCCATCTTTGCTGCTGGGAGAAGGCTACTGTTGTCCTCCAGCAGGTTCAGCTGCAGTGCATTAGGGGTCAGGGATCATTTCTCTTCCCTTGTATTTCAGGGTTTCTCTGAATACCTAACAAGCATAGCAGCAAAAGAATTATGGTTGACGGATCATTCTGGTATCTCAAAAGATGGAACGGAGAGCCCCAAGCCTCAGAGAGGGCAAGGACTGTGGTAGGTTGAGGAGCCTAGGCAGCCTCTCCCTCAACTCCTCAGAGAATGAACTCAAAGATCAAGGTGGAGAGCTGTCACTCAGTAAGACAGTGGGAAGGAGCAGAGGCACTATAAGTATCATCCACACCAGGAATGAAGCAGGAGCTGGATCTTTGTATACCACCAGAAAATTCCAAGGGCCTTTCCTTTTACAAAGCTCTTCTGAAAAGGCATGCTGGATGAGCAGAGAATATGCATTTTCATCCATGTTTTGCTCTAACTGTATGTTTTTATATTTAAGCCAGATCCAGATAGGTGAGGTGGAGGGTTTGAATACAACTATCTGTACTGCTGCTAGGGCAGCATCTGTCTTCACCACTGGCTGTTCTGCTCTGCCCTGTGGTTCCAGAGTTCAGGCAGGTGAGAGAAGATTGGGCAGCACCAGGGTGAGGCCTGGTTCAGGCTTCTGTCAGCTGCTTTCATGCTACACTTTACCTGGTGCTGGGTGAACAGTGCACAGGGAATAATGTAAGGGTCCCCAAAAGGATTTGCCTGGGGTTCACTTGGGATCTGTATGGTGGGTTGCATGAATGCATGAAGGTCCTCTGAGGTCTGTGTGAGATGAGGGAAGCAGGGAAAGCTCAACCAGCCCTTGCTCACAGGAGGTTTAGAGTCCCTGCTGGGGAGAAAGACCATCATGTTACAGCATTGACTGCAGCTGCCATGAACTAAATACAGGCAAGGGAAGGGAGGCAAGAAGAGGCCAGGAGAGTGGACAGTGCTTTCAGCAGGGGACTTCTGAGTCAGTTCACTAGTTTCATAGAGGAAGGATGGACCATCTAGACTCAGACACAGTGGGAGCCTACACTGGGTTTGGGGCAACCAGTCTGTGGCAAAGCCAGGTGCCCAGCACCTGGGGTTGACACTAAAGCCACTTGTGGCACCCACAGTGTACAGGAGGTGAGAGTCTTGCAAGATTTCCAACCAAGCTCTTAGAAAATGAATCCTCACCAGAGGTGGAACCACTATGCATGGTGTGGATTGTAGCAGTAGCCCATGTATTTCTGCGAGTCACTGAGGAGTATTCAGACCAAGAGAAGTAATCAGAGCTGAAAGCTAGGGCTGGAGGCTGGCAAGTGTTTTGAGGTCTCTAAGTTAGGGGCTAGCTTGCAGATGATGGGAACTGTAACTCCCAGAGTCATTGGCCATGGGCCACTCAGATTGATGAATGCACTACTGCTTCTTCCACGGGAGAAGGTGAGTAGGGTGCAGGCAGGGAAGGTCACTGCTTCTCCACAGAACTGGTGATGATTTCAGGGTAAATTTCCTCCTGTGATTGTATTTTATTTCAGAGCCATTAAGATAATATTGCTATTCTTTCCATGTCAGTGATATCGCTGCCTCATTTGCATGTTCTGTGAGCTGCTTTGCTCTGGAGCTGAGACAGTTCTGCCTCCCTAAGTGGTGTTTTGAAAGGGATGGGCACACAGCCATCAGCCAAGGTCAGACTGTCAACCCTGTTCCTGCCTATGAGCTTACTAGTCTCCCTAGGGCAGGAGCAACTTCCCGAGGGCAGATGTGTGCTCTACAGGCCCGGCCTCTAGGACTGACACCATTCCTCTTCTGTGAGGAAGGAGGTCCACTTTCTAGCATGCCATCAGATAACCCTAGAGCTGAGTGCACTGGAGAATTCAGCACAGAATAACCCCACGTGTCTGGGTCACATGAAGATCTAGGGTGCTACAGAGGAGCTAAGTCAGGGCCCAAAGATGTGCTGGGCAATCTTCTCATGCGTGTAAATGTGGGAGCTGGTCAGAGTTTGCATCGATCACCTGGAAACTAGAAGACAATGCTCCTGCCTCTACTCCTTCAGCTTTGCATGGTCCCAGGCTGCTTCCCAAGCTCTGAGTTGCCCAAGTGCTTAAATGAAAGAAAATGCAAAGTCAATATCCAATTTCTCTTCTTATTACAACTCCTTCCTACTCTCCTGAGGTTTTCTTGATCCATGTATATAACCCATCATCATCTCTCAAAAGTCTTTGGTTGTTTAGGAGGAAGCTGGTCAATACCTTGCTGGGTATGGGAAAGTGTTGGTGGCTGAGACGAACAGATGAGGCAGGGCAGGGAAGGCTGAGACCACATCTGTCTGGGAATCTGGGCAAGCCATTTGGGATCTAGAGGTTTCCTCTAAGACTCCAATTCATGCTTTCTGTGGGAAGCATGTTAGAAATGTTCCAAGTATGAGTTTGAAGCTGATTTGGTCTTATAGATATGAAAAAATGTGTGATCATGTGATTTCCAGAAAGGGGAAGCCCTGTGTTTGTTCATGTTCTATTTTGCAGGGTAACATTGAGCAGACTGGGCGCTTGCATGGAAAAACTGACTTAACTTGGTTCATGTAAGTGCAACGGTGAATCTAATGCTGACATTCATAGCTTTGTTTTATCAGCACTTTTAAAATATGAATGGAATCATGCAACATGGACTTTTGTTTACATTTCTTTCGTTTTATTTAATATTTTCAGGCTAAATTATGTTGTTTCTACTGATACATTTATCTTTTTGCTGTTCAATAATATTCTTAGGACTAGTTACATGTATTTTATAATTTTTAAAGATGTGATAAATTTTAGAATAGCCTTAGATTTATGTAAATGTTGCAAAGATACTACAGAGAATTTCTACATGCTATAAACCTGTCTTTATGATTGATACAGTATATCAATTTATTAACTTTCTTACAATTAGTGGATTAATATACGTTGTTATTGGGTAAATTTTGATTGAATTTTTGTGTTTCATACAATACATCTTAATCATATTTAGAGCCCCCTCTCCCGTCTCTATATCCCTGTAGCTCCTGCCCCCCCCCCCCGGATTTCATGCAGTCTGTCATATATGTTAAAGGACTATCAGTCAAGTTTGTGTTCCCAGGTGTCCCTTAGTGTGAGTTCATCTCCTGGAGCCTGTCAATATATTTAGTATCACCCCCTTAAAGAAAATCCAAACTTCCTCACCCAATAGTTATCAGTTGTCAATATTTCCTCAGTTAAGGTTGGGGTTTCTTATCCCCTTTCCCAACCTCTATGCTGAGTTTTTGTCCGGTTTGAGTTTGCATGGGTCTTGTACATGCTGTCACCATTGTTCACACAAGCAACTTCCCAAATACCTGGAAAACTTTGTTTCCTTGTAGTCATCTACCACTCCTGGCTCTTAGAGTCTTTCTGTCCCCTCTTCCTCAATGGCTGGTAGAGTTTTAATATAGGAGTTCTATCCAGGGGTACTCTGAAGACTCTTTTTCTCTCTATTTTGGCCAGTTGTGGTTTTGTGTGTTAATCACTATGTGTTACATGAAGAGGCTTAGCTGGTGAGAGTTAGAAATGCATTATTAGTATTCTCTCTGACCCCTGTACCATTATGCTACCTGAGCCTTAGGTGCAGAGGTTGCATTGTAGATGTGTCACTTAGAGCTAGGCATCTCACAGACACTTATTCTCTGTGTTTGGCCAGTTGTGAAACTCAGTAATAGTCTCCATTTATTGCAAAAAGGAGCTTCTTTGATGCTTCTCGTGACTGGTGAGACGTATACTTGTCAGTAGATATAAGGATACATATTTTGCATACAGTAAGAAGTTATGTTTGTCTAGGGCTGTGACAGATGCATGGTTTTCTAGAATCTATGACCTTTCCAGCTATGTGTATTTGACCATGTTTACAGTACCAACACATGAGTTCCCTCCCACTGAGTGGGCCATAAGTTCAGTTAGAAAGCTGTTGATTACCCCCAAGATAAAAGTGCCAATACTGCACTATTAGAAATAGTTTGCTGCACTGGTCATTGTTGGAGTTATTAGGCTTTACAGCTGGGTTGGACCATTGATTTGTTTTCTCCCAAGAATTATGAGAGCTAGTCATCAGGGAGGAGGTTTCCAGGTCAGTTCCAGCTCCATTGCTCCAAGTCTTGTGTCTGAAATGTGTCTGATCTTCCTCCTTCTGGGAGGAAATCAAGGGCTGTGAGTATAGCCTGGGTTATTTTTGGAGTCTCTTGGACTACCCTGACCAATAACTTGAAGGGCGGTTTCTATTATCTAGCACTGTGTTTCTTGTTATATAGCCTTCAGCTATACACATGCACTCATATACATATATTTCCCCCCCATTTCCTCCTTGATAACATCTGTATCCAACTGTACCCCTCTCTTAGGCTCCCTTTTCCCATTTACCTCATGGTTCCCCTGCATTTTCCTGGCTCCTGTGATTGCATCAGGATATATACTCACTTATAAGGATTTGGATCTAAGTTTCACAAATGAGTGAGGACATTCATCACTTTTTCTGAGTCTGTGTTACTTCACTTAGTGTACTAGTTTCTATTTCCATTTGTTTACCTGCAAATTTCCTGATTTCATTTTTCTTTACCACTGAGTAGAACTCCATTATGTAAATGCACCACATTTTCACTATGCTTTTATCAGTTGAGGAACATTTTGGTTGCTTCCATTTCTTAGCTATTGTGAAAAGAGCAGCAACAAACATGGACAAGTATCTCTACAGACAGCACAAGTATCTCTACAAGAGGATGAGTCTTTTGGGTATATGCCAAGGAGTGGTATGATCAGATCATACTGTATATTTATTTTTAGTTTTTTAAGAGTTCTCCACACTGCTTTCTATAGTGGTAACAACAGTTTATAATTCCATCAGCAGTGAATGACCATTCTCCTTTTTGCATCCTAGCCAGCATTTGTTTTCATTTGCTCTCTTGATCTTAACCATTCTCAATAGGGTAAGATGAAATCTTAAAGTGGTTATGATTTGCATTTTTCTAATTACTAAGGATTTTGACACGTTTTAAGGTGTTTATTAGTCATTTTTATTTCTTTTTTGGAGAACTCTCTGTTCAGATCCATAGCACATGTTTTAATTGGGTCGTTTGTTTTCTTGATTCTTTTTTTTTTGAGTTCTTTGTATATTCTGGATATTAATCCTCTGTCAGATGTGTAGCTGATGAAGACTATCTCTCACTCTGTGGGCTTCCTCTTTGCTCAATTGGTTTTTTCCTTTGCTGTACAGAAGCTTTTTAGTTTAATGAAATTTTACTTGTCAATTGTTGACCTGAATTCCTGAGCAACTGATGTTTGATTTAGAAAGTACTTCCCTGTGCCTATTTCTTGGAGGGTATTGTCCATGTTTTCTTATAACAGTTTCAGAGATTCAGGTTTCACATTGACGTCTTTGATCCATTTGGAGTTGATTTTTGTGCAGGGTGACAGATAAGGGTCTAATTACATTCTTCTACAGGTTGAGATCCAGTTTTCAGCATCATTTATTGAAGATGTTATCTTTCCTCTAGTGTCTGTTCTTGGCATCTTTGTCAAATATTAGTTTTAAGTAAAAGTTGCAAACATACTACAGAGAATTTCCATATGCTATAGACCTAATCGCTATTATTTATAAAGTATATCAGTTTAATAACTTTATTATAACTAGTGGATCAATATGATATATTTATTAATAGATAAATTGTACACTTTATTCAGTTTTTCTTGGGTTTTGCTAGTGACTTCTTTTTAGCTACAGAATCCCCATCCAGAATCTCACATGGCTGTCATTGTGTCTCTGTAGACATCTCTCGGGTGTGATGGTGTCTCAACCTTTTCTTTGTTTGGATGACTTTGATTTAGGTGGCATACATCACTAGAATGAGATAGTGTCAGATTTCCATAATGCAGTGTCACTCATTCCCACTTTCTCTACTGGACTCTGTGCTTAGGTTGTGGGGAGTGTGTCCTCCCTCCTTAAGAGTGAAAAAATATCACATAAATGATTTAGAATCATTCTGTGTGGAATATTTGTCTCTTCTCTCTTTCTTATTTATTTGGTTAAAACTTTGCAGATACTGAAGTACTATAATATTTCATGGTTTTGACAGATGACCAGTGTTATGTATCCACATTTCTACATTGTACCAAAGAGTTTTGCTGCCCCCAATTGCATAGTGCTACAGTACACATTTACCATTACAGAATAAGAGCAGTCTCACTGCTCTGAAAGTTCCCCAGTGCTTCAGGTACTCAGCCCTTGTCTTGATATATAGATGGCAGCTACTGATCAGTTTAGTGATTCAACCCTGTAATTGCCTTTCCCAGGGAGACATCACTTGTGGGGGCAACTTCCAAGACATTTAGTGAGAAGGGTTATATATCTTGACAAAAACGTGGCATTTATATGTGTTTTAAAATAAGATATAATATACTTGTGAACTTGTGACATGAGAGGTAAAAAATATTTCTTAGGAAAGACAGAAAGACATTGACCACAAAAGAAAAAATAAACATGCTTTGTTTTATTAAGTATATCTTTTTTCAAATATGTTATTAAAAATAAACAGGCAAGTAGCAACTGGGGTACATATATGTGTGAGATTCATTCTTTGCAGACGAGTCAATAACACATGAAAAATACCAAATAAAAATGGGTAAAAATTCAAACACATTTCATAAGATGTATGAGAATTAATAAGGAAATACAATAATGTTCAGCATCTTTATTTACATGAGTAATTCCACTGAAAACTCCAATGAGATACCAACTCCAAACAAGTATCACTGAAATGAAAGTTTGCTGATGTCAAATGGTACCAAGCATGTGGAGCCTAATAGAACATCCATACATAGTTGAGGAATGCAAAATGATATTTTCATTAATGTGTCTGTCATGTGTGCATGGACGTGTATGCATGTTCGCATGTGCATAGGCACATGAGTACTTGTGCTTGTGTATCAGAATGTACGTGGAGGCCAGAGGTGATATTTGGTATCGTCCCTGGTTTCTTCTCTACCTTACTTGTTGAGACAGGGTTTCTCATTAAACTTAGAACTCAGGGACTCTGATACAGTTTCTGTGTCCTGAGTGCTTGAGTTACAGTTGTCCGCCATGCTCACCTGGCTTTTTGTGTGGGTGCTGGGGTTTCAAGTGCTAATCCTCATGGCTATGCTGGAGCTTTACCCACTGAGCAATCCCTCCAGCCCCAAATATTCATTTTGTTAAACATTTTGAAAGCTTTTTATAAAGTCAAGACTACTTATGACTAAATTATTCCACTCCAAAGTATTCAGCAAACAAAATTCTACTTATAAGTTTCTACAAAAGGAACTGTGCAAAAAGCATTTACAGAAGGCTTATTTATAACATTTGAAAATATTGCAAACTTGAACTGAAGAATGAGTAGCCAGACTATGGTATACCCCTGTAACAGACTATTACTGAGCAATATAGAATAGACTACTGATACACAAACAAATATGGCCATTGTCTCCAAAGTGTTTATGCTTAGTGGAGTAAGGCACAAAGGAGTGCATTCCCTATGATTCCAGTGATGTCATCAAGAAGGTCAAAGTTATACAAAGCTAAAAAATTCTTGGGATGATAGAAATATAATTTTTAACACTTTTTTGATGGATATAGGCAATGATCCAAATTCATATAATACTAGCAAGACGTGGTGGCACATGCATTTAATGCATTTAATCCAGCACCCAAGAGGCAGAGGCTGAGGCAGGCAGATGAGCAGCTGAGGCCACAGGGAGAGCCTGTCTCAAACAATCAAAACAACAAAACAAAACACCCCCTCCAAAATTCATATAATGCTTAAGATAAATTATTGCCTGAATAAATGAGTAGCATGGTGGTAACTGAGCAGCTTTATCTGACGTTGCTCATTAAGGTCTTTGTGACTGAATTGGAGTGGCGGGCTGGGGAATTACCAGTGGCATAACTTTATTGTTTCCTTCTATGATGCTGCCTAAGATACTGTTTGCTGACAGGGGCTAGGTCTGATCTAAATCACACTCATGAGCCTCCAGATAAAATCAGTTGTCATTTCACAAAATAAGGAATGTGCCAGCCAGGAGAAGCCCAGAAGTTCTTGACAGAATCAACTTCATGAATTTCTTCTCTAACCTTTCTCTACCCTTGATGCATTTCAAACTCTGGCAGTTTTTCTCATTAGCCTGATATAGAAGGCTAGGGGAGAAGAGATGAGAGGAGAGGAAAGCAGAGGACCCTGATCTGTTAACAAACCAAAGATAAGATATGACCCTTGAGAGCACACTATACAAGACGGAAAAAAAGGTTTCAGGAGAGAAAGGAAGAGAATCAGCGACAGGAGAAAGAGAGGAAAGAGAAGAAACAGGTGTTGGGGGAGATGAGCTGGAAAAGGGAAAATTTTCATTTAGGCGATGACTTGAAGATCAAAGAAATTAGAACAACATTTGAAATTGAAAAACAGCTACCATATACTTAACATCAACTTTGAATGAATGAATGAATGAATGAATGACCTAAAGACACAGAAGAATTCAGGGCATGGGGCTGGATACACATCCTCTTGACCCTTAACAGATTAACCTTAGCTATTTATTCATGAAAAGGATCTTTTCAGACAGTGTCATGAATTAGATTATGTAAACACCTTGACAATTCCCCACTTTCTAGTACAGTCTAAAGCAAAATCTGCTACAACTAATTAGTTCATTTCACTGAGACTTGCCATCAAAGTATTTATTTGAGGCACATTCTACAAATGTTCAGTGTTCCCAGGATCTGAAATATTCTTCTTCACAAACCAACTTTATAGCATCAGGGAGCCTGTACTTCATTCTACTTTGATTTTCTTTTCTTATGGGTATAAGATTATTCAATAGAGAAGAGCTGGGGTAAGGGTCAGTAGTGGAACCCTTGCCCAGCATTCAGAAGGCCCTGCCTAGGTTCCATACTTAGTACAGGAAAAAAGTTAATAAAAAAGATTCTTCTTGTTCATCTCAATTTTCAGTTGAGTTTTAGAATAATGTGTTCTACAAGACACTCAATCTTATTAGTGACCTTTTCTGAATCATACCATGATGAAAAATAATCTAAGGCAGAGCACAATAGATGCTTCTTCCTACCTCTTTCTCTAAGTTCCTAGGACAGTGGCCTATGCTGCTGCTCCTGCTGCTGCTCATATCTGACCCATTCTACATGTCTCTGTTTCTGATCCAGACCCTTCCCAGGTGGCGGCACTTCTGGGAATGCCCACCTAAACTACTTTGGGGGAAGAAACCCTCTAGGCTGCATATACTCTGGTAAAGGTACAGGCAGCTGTGACTCAACTCTGTGACATCTTTGAAGAGGAAGCAAGCACCATTAGGGTTTCTGAAGAAATGGTGGAGTTCAGATACCAGGGATGATGACTGCCCTGGCTGCTGCTTACTAAGATTTGTGTTAAGCAACTGTCCATAGGGAACCTCTGCTTGTAAAGCTGATCACACAGTGAAGACATGGGGTGCCATGGGTAAAGGGCAGTGAGTAGGAAATTATGCCTGTAGGGCTAGTTGCTTTTCTCTTGTCCCATCTGCTCACCGAGAGGAAGCCTCTGGCTCTTCTGTAGCTCTCCTTACACAATAGCTTACTTGACTGCAGATGTGATTTCTATCTAGCCCTCCCCTGACTGTGGAGGTCTTCATTGGAATGTCCTCTGTAAATGGGGCACTAAACCAGCTGATTTTGCTCCAGAGGGTCAGAGTTTTCCTAATGGAAGTTTCTCAGAAGGTGATTCTTGTAGGCCTCATTTGCCACATTTAAAATTTGTTCTTTGCTGCTGGGGAGGCACAGTAAGATGACATAAATAGACCTGGGGATCAGGAAAGATAGGAGGAACATCAGCTATGTTCTAGACATGCTAGGAGTGACCCAAAGAGAAACAACTTCTCTAGGCACCTGAGGTGTCAGCCAAGAAACAGAGTTCTAGGCACCTGAGGTGTCAGCCAAGAAACAGTTCCTCTACCTCAAGCAGCTGCTGATTAACCTCATGCTGGGGAGTGGTAGGAAAGGGACTGGAGCAGAGGAGAAGTTTGCTTTTCCTTCCCTCCGAACTCTTACCCATTTCAGAACTCTAAGCACTAGGACACTCTTTGGTGGTTCATCTCTTTCCAAAACCACAGACATAAAAATCCATTTCCCTAGAAGACGAGTATCAGGAGTTTCAGTTTAGGGCTGGGTTTAAGCTCTGCATTTTGACCAAGGAAAACACTGCCTTGGTCCTGTGGATCCCCTTCTGTATTCAAGTATTCATTGCTGAAATTCAGGTAAAACAATAGGTCTGATAAGTAGTTAAAACGGTTGACTAGTTGCTCATGAATTCTTTCTTCAGCTTAGCTTTGTCAGAAGGGAGGATTGGATCTTGACTCCTTGTGGTAGTTTACTTGTTGGCCTGAAGACCTGTCCCTCTGAACCGAGTCAGAGGAAGGTGACAGATTAGAAGGAGGGAAGGCAAGATCCAACCGAACCTTTTACCTTAATGTGACTATAGAACTTTGGAGACTAGAGGGAGAGTAGTGATCCCAGAAAGGGATTTCCTGAGTATAATGTGTAAGATATAGGCTCTTGTTTTGCAATTTACATAGAAAATAGTTTTAGAATTGGGCTATTCCTGCTGGAATTGTCTACATTATTTGAAGGAAGCAGAAACTTGGTTACATATTCAACTTTTACTCTAAGATCATTCTTACTCTGCCCAGGGATTCCTGGCTGTTAGGAGGCACAAATGAAATAACGTACATTTTACAAGTTATTTAAGCTATAAAGTACTTGAGATACTGGCAACAGTCCCATGGATACTGGCAATCCAAGCAAGAGTTCACATGCATTTTTCCAAATTACTTTCAACTGCTTTACAAAACCATGGGAGGGGGAAACACTATGTTCAGTTATTCCAACCTCACTTCCAAGTACAGAGGGAAAATACTCAGAAATTTATGACAAATATGGGACTAGAATCCAGTTCAATTATTTTCTGTGGTTGTGCAATTCCCATTAAACCACAGAATCCTTATGCAGAGAAGTTTGAGCAGAGGAGCATAGCAAATGTAGCAAGAGAGTTCAATTTTGCTGATGTGGTTCTGTAGAGAAGAGGATGGTTGAATAGAAAAGCTACAGTCTCACTATAAGAAAGTTTTATGGAAAGAATCATACAATAGTCACAGACAGGAGATCTGGATTAACACATGTGCTCACTCTCAAGCTATTTGCTGCCTAATACCACAGGCATGACCAATATAATTTTATCATATTTCCATAGTGTATAGGATGAAAATTTTAATTTTTTTTCCTACCAAACTGATCACTAGGGGTGGCAATGTAATGTAGTTCAGATAAAAAAATACATAACATTAGAGGCTCCTGGGATAGATTTGTCTTTCTAAACAAAGATAGAATTTAAAAATGACATTACTAAAATTCCATCTTCTTCCTTGATTGTGAGAATACTGTTTGTAGCCTCAGGTGTGGAGGAAAAGCCAACAGAATTGAAGCTATATCAGTCTAGATAGCATCTAAGTGCATTGTTAACATCTTCTTACCGTTAGACTTTCTATGTTTTTAGAAATTTTTCATCTTATTTGTTTTAAGCCACTGTAGGCAAGTGGGTTTGTTTGCTTTCTTTCCAGATAAACACACTTCTGACTTTTAGGGCATCTTACTTGTTTGTAAGCAATCCTGCTGCCTCTCTGAACTGGTTTAATTCATGAACTACTGCTTAACACACAGGGGGCTGAAAGACAGCAGTGAGAAAGCATGAGGAGGAGACCACAGAGAAGACTCCCTGCAAAGATTCATCCTCCTCCACCTCCACTACATCTGTTATCCCACCTATATCTCTAGCCCTCCTCTATCCCCCTTCTTTCATGAAGCATTTCTGTCTCTCTCAATGTAAACTTCAGTGCCATTTCTTTTTCTGCAGACTTTCTAATCCTCAGACACAATACAAAATTAGATGACATTTTTTTTTTGCTCTCAAAATACCCAGCAAAGTTTTAGAATCATCTGTATTAGGTTCAGTGTCTGCTGGAACAGTGTAGCACTAAGTGGATGAAGTTAAGCAGCATAAGCGTGTTCTGTTGACATTGAGGAGATGAGATGGGAAGCAAGGGCTACATTCTCCCTGAACTGCTGGCAGGTATTTTTTTTTTAAGGTCACCAGGGTAAGGACTCTTGCTGTCTCCCTCCAGCTTCTTGGGAGTCTCAGATGCCCTTTGACTTACAGAAATATCCTTGAATATTCAAGGCTACAGAACTCTCCCCTCATCTGTGCCTTCCATGCGTGCTAGTGTCCAAATTTCCCCTTTATTATAAGGACACCAGGCATATTAGATGAGGAACAACTTAATGGCTTTATCTTAATTTTAGTAAATTTGTAAAGATTCTATTTCCAGACAAGCCACATTGTGCAGCATTGAGGCTCAGGTATTCAGCTCTTTGTATTTGAGGAATATAACATAACCGAACTCGTAGTATCTTCTCATAAATGATTCCACAATTCCTGTTTGGCAATATCTGCATTGTGTCTTAATCAAACAGAAACTTGCATTTAGCTAGGCATATAGTTTTGTCTTATCCCCGTAGTTTTTGTTTACAGATTTAAGTTGTATAGCATTGTAATTTTCTTTTCTCCCAGGGCATTTATTTACCTTTAATGGGAAATTATGCAGTACAAACCAGGCTCTCTGAAAGATGGTAAATAAACCATGTAATATAAAGGGAGCATGGGCTCTGTCACCCCTGAGGGCCTAGTTGATCAAAGAATTGATGCAAAATACATTCTTTCAATTCTTTTTTTGTATGTTTGTTTGTGGTGTTGAGGATTGAGCCAGAGAGCTTGTCCTTATTTTATTTTTATTGATTTTTTTGTGTATTTCATACAGAACATCCCAAACAATCTTATTCATCTTTACCCATATCCCAAAAGAAGCCCATATACTCTTTCATCCCTATTACTGTCCACTGTGCTGTCAGTGCCCCTAGTTGTTCCCCATTGCAAGTCCATCTGCTGAGTCTATTCAGCCTATCTAAAGTCCTTTGCTTTAGGAAGATCAGCCCTTCCTCATCTAGCAGCAATAAGTTTCCAACATTCCTTTAGATAAGATTGGGGACTGCTGTTCATTTTCCCAGTTCTATGCTGTAATACTGTCTGGGAGTCTCTTGGGCCATCCTGGCCAGTAACTCAAGGGAAGATATCTCCTGTCTGGCATTGTTTCTTTTTATGTAGCCTTTAGCTATACACATGGACTCTTAAAGAATTATACTGATCACTTTAAACTTTGGTTATACTTTCCTTTTCAGTGTTTAAGACCATACAATTGGCCCAAATAAACCAATTTAGTTTTACTCTTAAGGTCATTTGAGGATCTGTTCCTCAGGGGTCACATGGGCTTGGGAGGAGGCCCTGCCTCCTTCATTTACCAGTTCCATCTATGTGAAGATAAGTCAGAGGTCCTGCTTGACCATGGCTGGCTTCACTTGGAGGCATGGAGGAAATCTTTCCTCTATGTTGATCCTCCTCTTTATAGACTGGACACTGGTTCAAGTCCATCTGTGGGGGTCCCCATGGCCTCTCTGAGCAGGTGACTTACCACAGTTACAGAACATTTTGAGAAATGCTACATAGTCCCCTGGAACTTAGTTGACCTTGGAGGGCAAGGAGCAAAAGCTTTCCTGTAAGTCTCTCTGACCAGTTTAGCATAGGCCTCAAAGTATGGCTGTTAAACATCCAAGAAGGTTAGTTCCACCAGTCTGGTACTTTTAATTACCATGCGCTACATAGATAAAGCTTGGTCAAAAACCAAACGTTCACAAATAAACGTTGACTGGACATATATTTTGTTCCTTGAATTAACTGTATGCATAATTTGTCAGTATGTTGTTGGACTAATATGGCTTCCTCTGGTTTTTTAAAACTAGCTAAGCATTATTTATCTCTCTCACTGTTTAACCCTTCTACCATGGTTTCCCCATATAAAGCACCGCCATTTTTTCCCATTTCTCCATTAATAATACCCTTCTTCTATGGTTCCACCACTCTTGACCTCCTTCTTTCCCTTTATCCCCAAGGATCCTTGCATACCCCCCCCATTTAAATAATCTTATTTTTATCCATATCTCCCACCTGTTTCCTACTGTTCCTCTCAGAGAGCTTGTTTTATGCCAGGCAAACTTGTTTCACAACTAAGCTACTTACCCAGCCTCATTCCCTAATTTTTAAATTTAGTTGCTTTTTTATTAAGATTTACTTCTCTAGTCTAGTTCCAATAAACATTTATAAACCAGAATTATGAGAACGTAGAGTGTGCTGATGGTGTTGCTTCTTTCCAATGTCACTTATTTTTTTATTAATTTTAGGTGTCTGAATTCCTTAACATTCTAAGAAAATGCTAAGCTAAGAGCAAGATTCATTCCCCAGGAGACACACAAGAAGAGCTTGAATATCGACACCGGGTCCACAGCCATGCTCAGCCCTGCACAGTGACTGGCAGGGCACAGAGTAAAAGGATCTTGATAAGATCTCATAGAGATGACCCCTTATTTCCATATTAGGAAGGCATGAGCACTATAAACCTGGCTGGAGAAAGAAAAATGAAGATAAAACTGAGAAACGTTTACTGGCAACTTTGATTATTTTCCTCTTAATGGCTCTAGTTTTTCATGTTCAGTTATAATCCATTATTTTCAGACCTGTTATTACCACATAATAAGACCAGCCTTTCTCTAGTCCCCTGGCGTCCTTTTCTTTTGATTGAGCACAAATTTCCCAGGAGTTTGTCCATACTTATCCTCCATTTTTCCTCCAACTCCTTTGGCTTAGTTGGCTTAGCCCCCCTCTTTTTTCTCTCTCCTGAAGTTTGAGCACCCTTTCTAAACAGGGCATCTTACTCTACTAGATAGCTCCCATTCCCCTAGGGAAAATGGTCCCCTGAGGACAGTTGGGTTGCAGTACTGGTCATCATTGGCTTGCTCACTGCTTTCTGCTACCTAAAATCTAATTTAATGTCGAAATTGCTTTTGCCCTGGACTTCTTTCGCTAAGTGTGTTCAATCTGCTGTAAAATTGTTTTCATGGTTGCAGTCAATGTTATAGTAACTGTTTAACAATGTGCGGTTCTTTACTTTGCAAAAGACCTTGGCTGTCTCTATGCAAATTAGCTCTTGTCTAATGCCATTAAGCATGGTTCCTGGGAGAGCTGCAACTGGGTTCTTGGCTGAACTTGTGTACTTAGTCTGGGGATTGAGGACTCTGGACAAGAAAGCAAGAATTCTGTCTTTGATGCATAAAACAGAGTTCTTCTGCAGAGACTTGATCTTGACCTTAACCTGTGGCCCCCTTCTTATGATGGAAATAAGGAGCTCCTTTCACTTAAATGCCAAACCCTACCCAGAACTCCAATATAATGAGTTTGGGCTGCTCTGAGAGTCAATATTTTGATTTAAATGAATTATGAAGCCATATTTCCTGTAGAAATGATGGCCTGCACTGATAGTCCCACAAAAGATTTTGGTTCTAGCACTGCAAGGAGGGAGGAAAGAGAAGTAACATATTGTCCAGTAGTTGTGCTAAATGCTATGCATTTTTTGCTCTTCATTTAAAGTTAGAGGTCACAGGTTGGGTTACTTGGGAAGCTAGTTCTGAGTTTGGAAGATAGAACACTTACGAAACAGTATCTTTGGGACCAAGACTGGTGGAAAGAAAGGAAAAAGTATTTGAACTGCAACACAGCCAAATGAGAGCACTGACATACTCTCAGTGGATCCAGACTCACCCATACCAGGATACCTGGTCAGGCTTTTATACTCTCATTTTCATCAGTCAATGGATATGTGTGAAAGAGAAAGAGATGAATCTGGAGACCCACTTTCTGCAGCTGTGATTCTTGGAGGGATTGATGGCTTGAAGGCTGTTGCTGCAACTGCCCTCAACAGTTGACGTAACAATCCTTCATTAGAGGAGGGCCTAATCACATGCCACAGTATCTACCATGTAAGATGGTAATTTTTCTGTTATAGGTTAAGGTGTGGATATATTCAACTTGCAGAGCACTTACCTAGTATGTTGAAGGCCCTGGATATGATGCCTTTCATACCACAAAACCAAAACAAAGAAAGGAGATAGAGGGAGAGAAAGAAGAAGAGGGAGAGGGAGAAGAAGAGAGAGATAGATGATAGAAAGAAGATAGATGGATAATAGGCAGAAAGATAGATGATAGATGATAGATAGATGATAGATGATAGACAGAAAGATAGATGATATAGAAGATATATTATAGATAGGTTGGTAGGTAGGTATATAGAATAGATAGATGATAGATAGATAGATAGATAGATAGATAGATAGATAATAGATAGGCAGAAATAGTAACTGACCATCGCAGGCCACATCACCACCGTCATTGCCCTTACTATAATAGCATGTGCTTTTTGCTGAAATTTTTTCCAGGCACATCACATGCACAGTTACTGAGGCCTCACAAAATCCTATCTGATAGATAGTATATAATTCCAATTTCAGCAAATAAACTGAAGTCCTGACAACACAAGTTTTCCAAGCTATCACACCTAAGAAGTGGTAAACCAAGGACTCAATTGTAGAAGCAATTCAACTACCACAGCACATTAGTGCTTCTAGGATTTGAACAGTTTTCTGAACAGTGCTCTTCCCTTTATCCTGCAAAACTGAAAACAAAGCAGAGCATTTCCTGCACACTCTGGAGGCAGAGACCATGGAGTGTCACCTTCAGAGGCTCCCTCATTTTCTGCCTCAGGATACTGGAGGAGGCAGTAGTCCTGGGAGGGTTATTACCTACCCCTGCCTCCTGTGCTCTGCAAGACATGGCTCTTCCTGCCTCTTTGAATAGGTCCTGTCAGTAGGCAATGAAAATCTTCTGAAGAAGGTTCTCCATTTCTTGATCTTTCAGACTTCCTCTCTGTATCTCTATCCTTGTTTCTCTATCTTTTGGTCCTGTCCTTCTGTCTGTCTGTCTGTCTGTCTGTCTGTCTCTCTCTCTCTCTCAACATCAACAAGTATCTTTCCCCTGAAATTTGCAGCCTTCATGTTCTATACGTCCTGCTCCAAGCCTTGCTTCTTACCATCCAGACTGCCTGCCTTTCCTGAAACGTGAGAATCCCTCTGGTAAGTAAAGCTGCTGCACTTTTTCCTGCTTTACTTCAAGCAGCACTGGAGACCGACTGACACTGCAAGCACATTGTTTTGCTAAGAATGCTCAGGAGGTTAGATGAGTTTGTCACTTATGGTACTTTAGATTTCAGGGGCGTTCCTCAAAATATGAAGAGTTGAGGAACATTAGTGCTTGAAGCCCCCTTCCTTCTGTTTACTATGTATTTGGCTCATTCTTGTCTTTTAGGTTTGGGCTGAACTAACATCTCTCTGGCAGAGGCTGTCCTTTGCTGCTGCAGTTCACATCTGGAGTGTTCCCCAAAGGTCCATATGTTGAAGACTTTGTTCATAGACTTTGATACTGTTAAGATCTGATAGAAACTATTAGTTTGGGCATAGTGGAAGTTAGATCATTGCAGGCTTACTTTTGAAAGGGATGATGGGATCCTGGACTGTCCCTGCCTTTCTCTTTGCCTCTGGATCACAGTGAAATGAGTGGTATCCTACTAGACTAGCTGCCTTGATGTTCTGCCTTACTGAAGGTCCAAAAGTAATAGACCAACTGACTATACACCGAAACTTCTGAAACCATGATTTGAAAATAACTTTTACTTCTTATGAATTGATTTGCTCAGGTATTTTTGTCACAGTGACAGAAGGCTAACTAAAATACTTGCTTGGTAATTGTCAGTCTTAGCACGCTGTTAATTATCCTTTGGATGTATTTTTATCATTCATAGACATTTTCCACAAGAATATAAACTAAATAAAGCCAGGAATGGGAGGCATATTGGTGTATTCTATTTTTCCTATGAACCCCTAGAATAATATGTTGCACATGAAAGACACAATTATTTTTATTGGTTTTTTTCTTTAAAGTTTTTGGGTTTGTTTACTTATTTTTATTTTATGTGTATGAGTGTTTTGCCTGCAAATATGCAAGTGCACCCATGTCACACAATGCCTGAAGATGCCAGAAGACTGTGTCAGATCCTGTGGACCTGGAGTTACAGATTGTTGTTATCCATCATGTGGGGGCTGGGAGTTGAACCCAGGTCCTCTGCAAGAGTAGCCAATGCTCTTACACACTAAGACATCTCTCTGGGCCCAGTGACATAAATCAGTTGATGGAACATGTGTGCAATGTTCAGGAGGCCCTGAATTTGATCCCTACTTTTGCACAGTTGTAATTTCAGCCTTTGGGAGGTGGAGGCAGAAAGACAATTTCAGTGTGACCTCTGGCTATACAGAGTTTGAGGCCTGCCTGGACTACATAATATCCTGTCTTGAAAAACAGTTTAAGAAACAGAGTAAACAATTGGAAAATAATGTCCCATGGATAAGATTGGACTTGAGTTTTGCTTTGAAATATTAGTAAAATTTGAACTGGTAGAGGAGTGAGGGAAAGAAATGATCAACTAAATGGACTGCACCAATGAAAATATAAGTTAGCAATCCAGCCTGGGTGTACAAATTGTGCCTCAGCCAGACATAGATCCATATTTATTGCCTCCAAGTGGGCAGGAGCGAGGCCATTAATCAACTTGGGAGCTAGAGTCTCTTTGACCAAAATGAAATCAGTATAGTCATCTGGGTGTCTGCAGTGGAAATAGTCTGTGATTTAATAAGTCAGATGGCCTAGAAATGGCCTTATCACCAAGGAACCAGAAGACCCCACCTCTCCCTCTGCATCTGGAAGTTGTAGCCAAAGGCCTAAGCAGGACTGTTGCCAGGCAGACAAGTGAGGAAACATCCATGGTGAGTCACCATCATATCACATGTCCACCTTCCCTAAGGCATACACTCATTAGGAGTGAATACTTTGGTTGGAACCAGAAGGCCTCGGATCCAGTCCAACTTACTGCATTTCAAGGTGAGACTGCCTGGTTGAACTTTGGATATGCCAATTTCAATACATGTGTTCTTTGAAAAAACATTTTCTTTCCTTTTGCTTCTGTTTCCTAATCCCTAAAAGTAGAACAACATAATAGCTAAATAGGAAGGTTATTGGAAGTGTTAAAAGTGGAGAGCTGCAGATTATCATCTATCTCTCTATCATCTAACTAAATGGATACAACTGATAGATACATAGCATATACCTAAATAGATAGACAAATGCAGACATCTGTATCATATCAGACTCCATGATATATGATATACTACATAGACATTTCTATTTCTATGAAGATATTCATCTATATAATATGTAAAGCACTTGCATAGTGACTGCCATATCCATATAAAATTCTCCACAAATCACAAAATCATTATTCTTATACCCTGGACGTTTTTAATAAGGATGAGCCATGAGACACTGTTTCACCTCCTGTTTGTTCACCTCCAAGAGACTGAAGTTTCGTGCTTTTATGAAAAGGTGGATTGTGGTTGGGATGTCTGCCAAATGTACTTCTTTATCTCCAGTCTAAATATGAAAAAACGCATTCAGCGTACCGTCATCTGCCATGGAAGCGAGTTGCTACTCTGCAAAAGCAGCCACAGAGTAGCCTTAGAATTTAATTCTGGGTTTTTCTAAAACTTCCTATTAAAAAATACTTCCTTTAATTGATCTGCAGTTTGGGGCTCCAGTCACATTGATCTCAGGAGACCGGGATCGTCCATCAGCAGCTTTTGGCCACACTCAGAGGAATTAAAATTCTTAAAAATTATTATTTTATTTTATGTGCATGCATATATTTCCTGCATGTGTATAAAATGTACCCATGTCACACAATGCCCACAGAGGTTAGAAGAGTATGTCAGATTCCACTGGAACTGGAGTTACAGATGGTTGTTAGCTATCGCGTGGGTGCTGGGAATCAAACCTGGATCCTCTGCAAGAGCAGCCAGTGCTCTTAACCACTAAGCCATCTCTCTAGCCCTGTAATAACGTCTGATCCTTTGATAATTGGAAGTTTGCCTTCAAACAATCAATAAAAATGTCAAAAAGCTCAAATCAATGCAGCAAACGAATTGCTGATACATAATTTAATAACCAATGTTTAAGAGATAGTTTCTTTTTAACCTTGCATGAATTTTAAGGCAATTAAACATCAATGTGAAAATTATATTTGTAAAATGAGACATCATCTTGAATACATTTACATTTTATTAATTGAGAGTATTCCATGAAGTTATGATGAAACTGTACTAAGTGAAATAAACATGAAGCAGGAGACTATAAGGAGGGAATAGGCCATGGGAGCCAGGGTAGCTGAAGGAACCTTTCCTTTTAGTGAGATAATCTCTCCTTCCATGTGCGTGCACTATGCACACGCCTATACACATAGGCATACATATGCACACGCATGTGCACACGTGCACATGCATACTGTTGACTCTAAGGCTGCTGCTACTAGACACCTAGTTGTTCCTGCTTGCCTCCTCGTAAGACAGCAGTCTCTTTGCCTTTCATGGAGACACTCATACCCCTCATATCCTCTGGCTGTATACCATCCCTGCTCCTTTCTAGTGACCGACCATTCTTTCCATGTCAGACAGACCTGTGTACTCTTATACTAGGACTTGACATCTGTAAGAACCAGAGGAAGTATGTATGGTGGTACATCTCTGTAATCCCAGGACTTAGGACACTAATGTAGAAGGCTTGTCATGAGATTCAGGTCTGCTAGGACTATACAGATAGCACAAGGGTAGCAAGGCCACATAAAAGACCCTGCCTCAAAAAACCAAACATCAACAAACAAGCAAAATAAAACAACAACGACAAAAAGACAGAAGAAAATGAATTCTGATGGATGGCCCACTCTGACCTCAGCTTCTCATGGCACCAACTCCTACCCACATCCACTGATGATGTCAATGTTTCAAGCTCATCAAGATTTCTAAGTCCCCTCTTCACTATCTGTACCTATCCAAGACCTTTCAAATCCTTTTCTGTTACTTCTACCTTAAGTCTATATAATTATATCTTTAAAGATAATTCCAGTCCTCTAGTTTCTTAGCAAATATTTTCTGAAATCCTGGCGAATCCAATCATCTGCTGTCTTCCTGTCTGACACAGAGACAACAGCTTTGCTAAAGAAAAAATAACAACCTGGGGTTGACCTGGATCACTTCATATTTATTGCCACCTGCTGCTGAATGAACAGACGAACTATCATTTCTCTCAAAAACAATTGCTTGCCCTGCTCCTTCTGGCAACTCTTTCATGTTTCACATTGTATTCAGATTCTCAGAATGTCTCTACCTCTCAGAAGTATTTGGCTGCTAGCCTTAAAGAAAAAGTGAAATTTGCAGTAAAATAAATGAAACTGGAAAATATTATATTAAGTGTGGCAACCCAGGCTCAGAAAGCCAGATACTACACGTTTTCTTTCACAGGCAAACCCCAAGTTCTAATTTTTATATATACGTGTTTATGTGGGAGTGAATGTGGATATAGGTCATAAATTAAAAGGGTCTGTGACAAGGAAAAACGAGGCTTTAAGGAAGGGGTGGGCAGCGTAAATGAACACATGTGACATGAAAGTGGAAAGAGGAAAGCTGGGTTAAAAGGGTACAGAGGAGGAAGGAGGCCAGGGACATGGGGATAAGTGAGAGCATGGGATCAACTCAAACTATGTATGTACAAAAATATCATGATGTAGCTGGGTGTGGTGGCGCACACCTTTGATCCCAGCACTTGGGAAGCAGAGGTAGGAAGATCTCTGTGAGATCAAGGCCAGCCTGTTCTACATGGTGAGTTTCAGGCCAGCTGGGGCTACAGGGAGACCCTGTCTCAAAAAGACAATAAAAGGTCATAATGAAACCTATTATTTGTATGCTAATTTAAAAAATAAATCATGGGCTAGAGAGATGCCTCAGTGATTAAGAGCACTGGCTGTTTTTGCAGAGAACCCAAGTTTTGTTTCCAGAACCCACGTAGTGGCTAACAACCCTCAGGAACTCCAGTTCTGGGGATTCGGCACTCTCTTCTGCCCTCTGCAGGCACTGCATGCATGTGGTGCACTTATATTCATGTAGGTTAAATGCTCATATCCATTAACATTAATAAAAAATAAAAATAAAGCACATCAAGAAAAAAATCTACAAAAATCTATGGTAATGTGGTATGATATAAACAGAATTCTCTCTAAGGTTGGGTACAGTAAGAATGCTCCAATATCAACACTTCACCATGATATGGAAAATTCTATCCATTGTGGCAAGGAAACCAAAGGGGGAAAAAGACATTTATATCAGGGGAAAAAGGAAATCAGAAAACATCAGAGGAACTCACTAAAGCTTCATTCTTACCTCCAAATACTTATCTAGTTTTTTCCATTTTATCTGTTATCTGCTTCCTTTTAAAAAACATAAAAATATGAGACCTGCTCAGCTAGCACTCTGACAAGCATGCCATACAGCGCTTATCAAAGAAGCTTCTTTTAGCAACAGATGGAGGCTACTGCAGAGTTGCACATCTGGTCAGCCACAGAGAACGTACAGCTTAGAGATGCTCAGTACTAGGTGACACACCTGCAGTTGAATCTCTACAACTAAGGCTCATGGAATGTAGCAGAATACGGGGTAGAGAGGGATAATGTACCCGCCAACTCTCACCAGTGAGGCTTCCTTGTACATCAGAGTGTGATGCACACAGAAGGCCACAACTGGCCAAGTTTTGGCGAATAAGAGACTGTAGAGTGTAGGATGGTACTCCTATATGGATCTTCACCCACCCATGGCTCAGGGACCATTACAGAAGAGAGGGCAGAAAGATTGTAAGAACCAGAGCTGGTTCATGAACACAGGAAGGTGGAGGCTTTCAGGTCACTGGAGGCTTGCTCATGTGAACCTATGGCAGTGGTGGCATCGAGCTCATGACCCATGTCAGCTTAATTAAACAAGGGGCCCAAAGGGGAGGTGAGAAATAAGTGGTGGGCCAGCACTAGACTGAGAGCTATTTGAGACTCATTGCTGCTGAGTGAGGGAAAGTATGATTTACATGCGACCACTGGATGGGCCCTATGGATGGCCTGTGGACGCATTTACACTGAGGGACATTTGGATACAAACTCCTGAATGAATAGGACTTAGCATGTATGGCAGAGTTCATGGGGTTTGGTGGGGAGATGGGGGAGGCATGGATAGGGAAGGAGGTCTGGATTTGATTGGCAAATGTATTAAGTTTAAAAAGCTCAATAAAAATTAATAAAAAATATAAAATTTTAATTTTGTTCTTTGTTTAAAAGTCTCCAATAATTAAGATTTTTAAAATTGTCACAATTATTAACATAATTCATAATTATTGTTTTTGGGTTTTTTTTTAGGTAAGAAAACTGAAACACAAATTTAGTAATTCTCTCACGGTTATATAGGCATTAACTAGCAGACCTGGTACTGGAGGCTAGAACTCAGCCTCAGTGACCAAACTCTTGACTTTAAGGCAGATGTTCAGTCCTTGCTGGGGTTCTCTGGATCTCACCCTAATTTAGGTTTCCAAGGACTTTGTTTCTGTGATTTTCACATTTTATATAGTCTTTGTCTTTCTCAATTGGGTCGTTCCCATCAGTATTCAAATGTGTTCAAGTAGTTCTCATCTAAAAGTAACCAAATTCACACCAAAATTTAAAAAAGCAAACAAAGATTTACTTAATAATCAAGATAGACTAGTGAGCTTATGTCCTCCCCCACTGCTCTAAACCTGTTGAAATATTAAATGTTACAATTAAGGAAATGCATCACTAAACACAGAAACCACCAGGTCATCAGCAATCAACAGTTGTATTAATAGGTCTCTGGAAGGCACATTACCTAGGGGCACATTCATGGATAGCAATAGGCAAAGTCCTAGCACTGAGATGGGAGGGGAGGGTCTGGTCAACCTGACAGGAGTGGTAAAAATTGGGGTGAAGAGAATCCAGAATTATTAGGAGAGTGCAACCTCCATAGTTGGCCTGCATGGTTCACTCCACTCCCTTGTAGGCAGAGGTCACAGGAGATTGTTTCAGATGACTCCATCAAGTATGTGTATACAAGCAGAGTAGCCTGCTCTTCTAGATGGAATTCATTGTGTTGTAGCAATTTCCTCTAAGGTAAGACATACCATCTTGGAGGGAAGCTCCTTAAGACGCAGAGTGGTATATACTCACATATAAGGCTAGAATCCACAAATGAGGGAGAACATCCGTCGTTTGTTTTTCTGGGTCTGTTACTTCACTTAGTGTAACCATTTCTAGTTCCATCCATTTACCTGCAAATTTCATGATTTCGTCTTTCTTATTCTGAGTAGAACTTCATTGTCTAAATGTACCACATTTTCATTACCCACTCATCTAGTAAAAGGGAGATTAACAGCAGGATGTCTAAAGGGAGGTTAACAACAGTATGCTCTAAGGGGAGGTGAAATGTTCCATCTTGCAAGGAAGCTCCTTAAGCTGAAGAAGTAAACAACTAAAGCGTTTCAGAAAGTCCATAAAACTGACTAGATTCACTAGGCCATTTCCCCCCAAGCATATATAAGTCCTAAGGACTGCTAAGAGACACTTTTAGCAAAATTGAGCTGCCTAGCAAGAGGCTAAGACCAACTGAACATCCTGGAAGAGACATTCTTCAACTGTTGAACTGCTTGCAAGTTGTACAGTGTGCTCCAGTTCCCACGTTTTTTGATTTGTTATTCATGCTGCGGTGGGCTTTTGGTGATGCAGCTGTCTTTGAGTCATTTCCACTTCTGTAAGAGCCCCTCACCTATACTTGTATAAGTAATCTCAACAAAACCCATTGGTTCAGTTTGGACTTTGGTTTTCTGGTGGTTCCCTACCTGGTGTGAATAGATATTTTTTCACATCTCCCTAGGAACAGTATTGCACAACAGTAGTATTTTGCATCTTTAGACCATTTTGCTCATTTTGCCTTGGAACTCTTCCCTTCTTACCTCCTAGCATCCCACCATTGTCCTTCATAGACCTTCTCAGATACATGTCTTTTACTGGAGACATGGATCTTTCCTACTTATTTTCTCAAGTACTGTTTGTTTCTTTTTAAGCATTTGTGATACAGTAATATACAGCAATATTTTGATTTGACTGTGTAATGTCTATCTCTTCCAGGACGGAAGGAACATCTCTTGGTTTTGATCCACTGTGGTTCCAGCACTTTGGGTGCTGTCTGAATGCATGGAGAAGATTGAGATGATATTTCCCAAAGGGAGGAGATGGAAGAAAAAAAAAGGAGAAAGAGAATAACGAAGAGGAGGAGGGGGCAGGACAAGGAAGAGGAAGAAGAGAAGGAAGAGAAGGAGGAAGAAGAGGAGGAGGAAGAGGAGGAGGAAGAGGAGGAGGAAGAGGAGGAGGAAGAGGAGGAGGAGGCGAGAGAGAGAAAACAAGAGAAATTTGATCTCATGCATTTTTAATCATGGATTAACCAGGAAACCTGGTAATGACTGATTGTATTAATACCTCTTCTCTTGGGAAAGTGCAAAAAGTAAAGTATTCAGAGATCAGGATCAGAGAAAGATATTGGCAGATTGTGGAATCAAGGGGATCCTGCCTTTATTATAAGGATGTGAAAGGCTACAGTGTCAGGGAACTAGAGCACTGGCACTAAGATGGAGATCCATATAATTGGGGACAAAATAAAGAAAGATCTGGGAATTTGAATAGGGAGTAAAAGAAAGAGTCAAACAGGCAGTAACAGTGCTCAATAATCAATCAATATTTATTTTTTAATTAAACCTATTCTATTTTCTAGTTACCAGATGTGGTAATGAAAGAATGGTTTAAATATCAATAACTAATTTATGGACAGTAACCAACTCATGGCTTAAAGCTCCTAAAATCCTCACATGGGAAAATCAATGTCCCAAAGTCTAGGAAAGAGGAAGTATAGTACAAATTTCTCATAGGAACTAGGGAAGTGGGTCAGAGCTTTTTACTTTCTCTGCTGCTTTTTAAGTAGAGTATTTTTACTAATTTTTGAGCATTTCATGAAAGGTGAATTTGATCGTATTCACCCACTATTCCTCCTGTGTTTCCTCTCAGATCCACCCCAACCACCAACCTCCTCCCAGCTTCATGTCTTCATTAAAAACAAGCCAAACCACTGAATCTAATTCGTGCTGCCCATATGTGCATGGGTATGTGACCATCCACTGGGGTGCGTTTGCCCTATCAGGAACTACAGCCTTAAGAAACAAACTCTTCCTCCCCCAGAAGCCATCAACTTTCAATAACTCCTCAGTTAGGAAGGAATGGGGGGTTCATAAATTCCTTTCCTTTCCATGCTAGAATGTTCACAAGAGAGATGGTCCCTGAACCTTTCTCTCTCTCTCTCTCTCTCTCTCTCATTACAGATATCTCATTTGTAGCTGAGTACACCCCACTGATATTTATTTATTCACTTTTAATCACTTGGGAGTTTCTGCATTAATTACCATCCATTGTACAAAGAAATTTCTCCGATAAGGTCCAAAAGCTACACTAATCTATGACTTTAGAGGGGAATTTGATACTATATCCAGTTAGCAAAATAATATTAGTAGGCTAACTCTGGACTCCCCAATCATGGATTGTTGACCAGATATACAGTACCAGGAATGCCTTTCCTCCTAAGATGCAAGCTTTAAAACAAACCAGAGTGGTTGGTAACCCTAATAACAGTCGTGCCACTTTTCTCCCATGGACATATCTTGCCAAACTGGTAAGTATTATAGTTCGTAGAGTTCGTGGTTATAATACTGTTGATGAAATTTCCCCCAGGCAGCCTCTGTAGTAGTACCTTCCAGTACTATGAGAGCTAGTCAGCAGGAAGATTCCTAGTCAGTACCATGGAAATCTCCTTGTCTTGTGATGAAAGTGTTTGGGGCCTACAGCAATAGGGACTTACTGTCACGTTCTGTTGGGAAACCAAAGGAAGTAGCTTGCATTGTTTTGGGGTCGCTAGGACATAATTGATGAACAACTCACAACTCAAGAGGAGGTATCCCACACCTCGACTGGGCTTTTCATTTGGCAACTTATGGCATCTGTGAATAGCATTATCCCTTGGGCAGAGTAACTCTAATTAAGCACTTTTACATGAATATATGCTCATATATATTCATTCATGAAGTTTATAAAATAGTAGGTTTCCACATGATTTTCTCAAATATTCTTAGTTTTAGTTATCCCCTCTACCTCTTCCTCTGCCCTACTGACTTTGTCTACTTTTTAGCATTAGAATTTTGGGCCAGTCTGAACACAGGCAACTGAGTTCCCTAGAATACTGTGATACCTACTTTATTCTTGATTTTGAGGTCAAGGGATTGGCTTTGGCCACTGGGCTGTGGCTGTAGTTTGACAGGCGGGTAGAAGTGGTTAAGATCTGGTGTTTCTCATGTGCTCTCGTATCCTTTTTATATGACATGGAGGCTGTATATTGACAGAGTGGACTACACCTGAAACAGCTGGATTCTCAAGCAATGTAAACAGCTGGCCCACATAATTTACCTACCTACCTCCTTATACATGGCAATGTTTCAGTATTAGGAAGAAATTGCATGAGACCATTTTAGAAATGATTGCTATGTTCTGGTATAGTCAATTGATCCATGCCAACTTTTTCACCAGTGGAAAGTAAGTACTGGTTTACTATGACTGTGTTGCTGGCCCTTGGCAATGGATACCCTGATTCGCATATTCTGCAGCAATAGCCTAGAGCATGTCTCTTCAACGACAGACTAGCTTTGTCACTTTATTTTCTTTTTGATGATGGTTCAACCTAAGGTGAAGAAGCAGATTACAGGGGTGATCAAGAGTAAATGAGACCTTACCAAGTTAGATGATGAGAACATTGTCTGAGCCTCACATTGCCTTCAGGTAGCTCACAAAGCCACGACAGTTGGGCCAGAACTTGGGGGAAGCAACAAGGTTTGCATAGGCTTCTCCACTCTCTTGTTTACTTTGATGTAGATGAGAGGGAAAGGCAGTAAGCATGCCACTACTGTGGTTTGCAAAGGTAGATCTGTATCCTAGAAATGTCTGGGTTTACCTGAAGAGCTACCCCACCCATCCATTCAGAGCTGACACTAACCCCTAACCAGGATATAAGCTCCAGAGTAGACATCATATCTGTGCTGAGTTATAATCCATAAATTGAGTGCAGTGCCCAATCATTCTGTATAGAACAAATTAAATCTCCAGTTTTAAAAACTGGCTTACTGGGGGTGCCTGTACTTTCAAGTCCTTTTATAATGTCCTTCCACATTCTCCGCTTTGTGCCATAGGCAATGCTTACCTGAGAACATTTCTGATGTCACCTGCCTGACATCTCTATGTCATCTGTATGCCATTCTGTTATCAGACACTAGGGAGCAATTCCTCATTTGTGTTCTTGGTTCTTCAAAATACGCCTAGCATCTGCATGTAGTAAAGACTCAACAGCTAAAATTTGAGTCTGCCAAATATGAACCAATGGGTTGTCTTTGAGGGGCCCTGTTATCGATGTGTATTGAGACTTTCTATGTAGTAGGCTGCTTGCTCTCAGCAGACCTCATTACTTTGCCCTCCAGCCCCTCAGGTCAGGTGGGTGGTTCCTTGATTAAAGTGGCATCTGACTCTTAAGAGGGTGCAAAATGCTCCTTCATTTCTCCAGTGGTCCTTCCAGACATACATGTTGCCCAAGGAAGGACCTGTTCACCAGGTTCCCAATAGCTTTCTGGGCTTTGAACCATCTGCTTGTTTCATCTAAATAACAAGTGATAGGCTCATTCTCTCACTAGGAGTATACACCATTATCTTTGACTTGTGGGGCTGGATATTTTATTTTGGCTTCAAAGTAATATTCACACCTGATTTATTTCTACCTGCCAGGTAGCTGGCTTGTCATATTAAAATCATCAGTTTTGAGGCATTCTCACTATAGGAGCTGAGCTGCCTTTTCGTTTTCCACATTCTACCAGAGGGACCAAATGTCACAGGCATTTTGTGGGCACCAGAGTGGTAATGAAGAAGCAACACTGTTGTCCCCCGCTTTGAGTGCAACACGCACCTCTATTCCTAATGTTGGGATCCTGGATTTTGCTTTAGACAATTGCCTCACTATTTTAGAGGATGGGAGAAAAGAGACTTTGTAAGGTGCATACATTCATTTGAAAGGCAGCAAACATCTTAAAATAGCATGAATGGGTCAAGGTTCCCTGTACTCGCCATGAGTTTGGGCATCAAAACAAAGACAGTGATGAGAAAGAAAATCCATACTTTATCATATCTGCTTACAGAAAATAAAAATTGCTTTTCACAGAATGATTTCACAAACTCCTAAACCATAGAGCAGTTCAATGTTTCTGCAAAGAGATAAGGATTAGACTGGGAACTGTCCACTAGAGATAGAGAGGTGTCAATCACTGATCAACTGCAGTTCACAGGCCCAGCCCTCTTCCACATGGGGACTGGGGTCAGAAGTGCTCACAGAAAGCCAAATGAAGATACTGAGTCATCTCTCTCCTTCTTTATGCTGCCCAACCCACCTTTCATCTTCATGCTGATGAAATACATCTTCAAAGGAATCAAAGGGGGCATTAAAAAAAGAAACAGAAATCTGGGGTGATTGACAGGCTGGAATGGTAGGTTGCCAAAGCTGGATGAAATCCCAGGAGTCATTCGATTTACTCTTCTCTTTCCCTCACTTTCTGGTTTTATTGAAATATACAATAAATACAGAAAGTGTACATATCAAATGCACAGCTGAGTAAACATTCATAAACTTGAGCACAACTCAAGAACAAGAACCCAAACATGTTCCAGGGACCAAAAGCCCCCTTGAGACCTTTTCAAACTCTTCCCACAAATACAGTCTAATAGACTATCTAACTTATACTCATTTTACACATTTGGGTCTGTTTCTAAATTGTATGACATGCCATATGCTTTCATATGTCCACTTCTTCCTTTCAGCTTTGTGGAGTTCATTTAGATGGTATGTACAGCTATGACTTGTTCCTGCTCATTGAAGTTTAGAGCCTTTTGGATGAAAACCCCACAGGCTTCTCTTCTGTTGCTGCTGTTGGGTCTTTCACAATTCTGCTCTAATGAATTGAGTCCAGGGGCTTGCATGGCTGTCTGGAGCTTCATAGTGGGAGTGTGATACCCTTGGATCTCTGTCTTCTCCTACCTGACCCCTATGTCTAACGTTCAGTTTTTCTCCATATGCTGCTGTGCATTCCTGTCACGTTTTCTTTATGCAGAATCGAAGCAAGACTTAGCACATGTGCAGAGAGAAGCTAATAAAAGCAAGTTTTTGTCAATATATACTCTTTTCTTGGCAGATAAATTCCAAGTAACAAATCTGAAAGTGGCGAAAGGTGCATAACATCAAGAACTGCGGTGATATTTCATCCTCTCTGAATGCAATCTTTATCACTGGATGCATTTACTTGGCAGGGATTTCTGCCATTTAAGAACTACCAGAATAGATTTCAGGGAGGCAAGTGAATTTCTTTCTGTAATATTCTAGAGACTGAAAATACATGACATTGTCCTACTCTTACCAGGATTCATCAGACACTGGAGGCAAACAGAGGTCAATGTCATGCTAAGAGAATGTGGACTTGCCATAGAGCTGTTGTGTCAGGTCTCTCCTCTCTACATATCCTCTCTCCCTCCCCTTCATTCCCTCCTCAGTACCTGCCAATCACCCTGATGTCCCCAGGGAGTGGTTGATCCTATTAGGTTTATAGTCCAGTTGAACCAGATGGCCCTCTGGCCATGCACATGATTCTTTGCTGTCCCTGGGGCAGTGCAGTGCCTTCCAATCATTCTTTCTCTCCCCTTCCAAGTGTCAGCCACAAATCTTAGCAGGCTCATTAAAGTGTCCATGTGTGCAGGTCTCTTTGTTAGGAGGATTCACTGACTGTAGACCACAGTGATGCATTCACCTGGAGAAATCAGCAACCCCACAGCAGAGCCTGGGCCTAAGTCCCTTCAATCTGTCCAGGAAACATGGGCAACCAAGCCAGCCAGGTCATGCCCAGGAACTGAAAATGGAAAGTGAGGAGGGGAAGAGAAAATAAGCAGGAGTTTCTTTCTTTTACCTTCTTTGCTTCTATCTACTTTTTGAAAGCCCAGATCCACTAGTAGATCTTTGACACTGCTGAGCAAAGGCTTCTCTGAGTTACAAAAACCAGCCAACCAACTAACCAACCAACCAACCAACCAACCAACCAACCAACCAACCAACCAACCAACCAGCCAACCAACCAACCAACAAGAAATTACATTGCGTGGATATCCTGAGTGATTGCACTGTGATTTTTTTTTCTGCACCAGGAGGATACTTTGCTCTGCACTGGGACCAAGACTATTTTGGGGGGCAGCAATGGAGGATATATAAAGCCACACCCTTACCATACCCAACAGCCTCCTTGGAAGCTCAGCACTAAAACAAGGCAGGGCTTTGATCTTACCTCCTTGACAAGTTGTTGTAAGGATGGAATAAACTGATATTTCTCAGAGGAAAAAAAACTCCCTGTTTAGAATAATTTTGTTTAGTCTGAATACAAGAAATGTTAAGGAGTATAAAGTATTCCTTAATCCCCTAAAACATTAGTATTGCTTTCTCCTGTTTGTTTACCCTGATAGCATGGGAGTTGGATCAGTGTAGAGAGAAGTAAAAGGAAATCAGTGTAATGGACAAAGAAGTTAGCTGGGAGCCCCCACCAGGACCTAAGACATTTTGGCTTGTGCTGGATCTGTCAGTCTAAGGGACAGAGGATCTCCAAAGAAAAATAAGCTTACTTAGGAACGAGAGGGAAATTTGCAAATCTGTTACAGACAATGGCAAACCATGAACTACTCAGGAAGGTGCCAGGGGCAAGCAGGAGGTTCTAAAGGGCAAATGAGGAAGCTCATATAAGTTATGTTTCATTAAGACCCTCAGCAGCAAGAGTAATGTCAGTCCAGCATATGTAAGCAGTTGCTGGGCAGATATCCTCACAGATGATGAGACTACAGTGACCTTTGTTAGGTAGTAGTTTTCAGAGAGTTCTTGGAATAGTTTTTATAGGGGTATGTGTGTGTGTGTGTGTGAAACCTTTGTCCAGGCTTCCCAATTCAATTAAAAAATATATAATTATAGTCAGCAAATGGGCGAATGAAATGAAAAAAGACAGTTTTTAAAAGATGAAGTAGAGCTTTCCAATAAACGTTTAGAATATTCAACATCCTTAGCTATTGGGAAAATTCAAATTAAAATTACATTTAAATTCTATTTGACCTCAGCCAAAATGGCCATCACTAAGAAAACACATAAAATGAATGCTGGTGAGGATGAGGGGAAAATAGAACCTTAATATATTTCTGATGGGGATGTAAAATGGCCCAGTGACTATGGAATTCAATATGAAAGTTTCAAGAACTAAAATAGAAGTGCAAAATAACTCAGCTATACCATTACTGGGTATATATTTGAAACACCGTATGTCATCATGCCATAGAGCTGCTTGTACATCTATGTTTATTGACACAATATTCATAATAGTCAAGCTATAGACTCAGCCTGGGTATCTGTCAACAGATGAACTGATAAAGAAAATGTGGTATATTACAAAATGGAGTTTTATTCACCTACAAAAGAAATAAAATTATGACATCTGCTAGAAAATGGATACAATTTGTGATCAACACATTAAAAGAAATAAGCCAGATTCAGAAAGACAAATAACCACGTTTTCTCCCATTTGTGGATCCAATATTCCATATAAACACATAAATCCCTCGGTGTGTGTGTGTGCGTGTGTGTGTGTGTGTGTGTGTGTGTGTGTGTGTAACTGGGAAAGTGACTGAGTAGCAGAACAGGGGAGGGAGGAGGGAGGAGGAAGAAAAAGGCATTGAATATTAAATTACATGATATACTTGAAAAAGTCTTTATGAAATCCATTACTATGTACAATAAAAATATACCAACATAATTATAATACTAAAATATTGATGGACAGAAACGTCATAATAAAACTATTATGTATGCTAACTAAAACTAATAATGAAACAGAAGTTTTTAAAAGTTTGCTTGAAAATGTTTTACCACATTTCTTTTTCTAGATCTTATGTGCCACTGAGGGAAAACAGTTGGCGTTTTTGGCATTCTGTCTAGAAATCTCCTTAGCCAAACCAACAGAATCAAATGTCATATGTTTTAGAATTGCGTTACTTAACACCATACTCCATGCATCAAATTCCAGTTTTTTCCCTGGTAAGCTATAATCTATTGCTGCATACATATGTACCTAACACTTAATAACTTAAAATAACCATTTGATTATTTTTTCAGTTTAAGAGTCAAGAACTTATGCTTCCTGTGGTCTGGGATGAGCACACCTGCTGGCACTTACCTGGTGATGTGCAAGCCTGAAGAGTGCTAGTAGCCCTATCTCATACCTTAGAACTTTGCAGAATGCTGTTTTCCACTAGGATCACTGATGAGGGGAACTACAAATGACCCTCTAAGCCTGGCTCCCTCAGTGCTGCCTTGCCTTTTATGTCTGTTTATATCTAGACCAAATATTCTCAGAGATTCAGGTATGAGTTACAGACTATCTCATGTCTTATCCTGGATATCTGCAAATGGTATCACTCTTTATCAGCATTTTATTATTAAATTTATCTTGGCAAATGCACATTGTATATAGTGATAGATTCATAAAGATTATTTCTTTCATTTTCTCCATCCTCCCTCCCCTGTCTACTCGTTAGTCTCCTCCCTTCCTTCTGCAGCCTTCCTTCAAGTTTCACACATGGGGGGCCAAGGGAGAGAGAGAGAGAAAGAGAGAGAGAAAAGAGAGAGAGAGAGACTACTCAGGAGAGAATTTAGCTTCTAATTTTCAAAATGAGAAAAAAAATTCCCAACAAGCTTTAATAGATTATACCTTGGGAGGCATGGTCTGGTAGAATGTCTAATGTGCTCTTGAACAAAATGTTTGCTCTGTTGGGAAGAGGGAACCTCAGTTGAGTAATTGTCTCTAGTAATGTCTAGGGAACATTGTCTTGATTCCTTGTTGATGTAGGAGAGGCAAACCCACTATGAACAGTGCCATCTCTGGGCAGGTGGGCCTAGGCTACATAAGAATATATACATAGTCAGTATACAACATCAGACTTCAATGTCATGATCCTAAATGTGCACCTACCACTTTTATTAATGTATTTCTATTGTGAGGCTGAACTCCTGATACCAGACACCATGAAAATCACACTTTCATTTCAGCTAGACTTCAGGAAGAACAGCGGTAGGTCGGTGTACAAATTATAGTACACTAGAAATTACCATAGGGGAAAACCATCTGCTTGTCTCTCTCTTATGGCTACAGGGCTTGTATAGATGCTCTGGAAGACTAGGTAACATTTACTGAAATTAAAAGATAACACTACTCTGCTCCTCCTCATCACAGTATACATATGATGCCAGTTTAATTCCATAGAATGTTTGCTTTAGAAACTGTTTGCTTAGCTTTATGGCAAGGCAAATACCCATCTGGCCTTTGTGTGTCACATGTGTCCTGATGATCCTTGTATGTACTAGACATTATTTAGATCTGAAGGCCTGACCTTTGCCTTAGCCTACACTGTGCCCCTGCCTGCAAGCTCAAGGCTGCTCTACATGCATGGTGGCACCTGCTCCATTTATGCAGCCTGACAGAAGCAACATGAGGCTTAGGGTCAGAACACCCTGGATATAAAACAGCAAATCAGCTTGGTCCATTTAGGTTCTAGTACAAGTAAGTCAATCAACCAAAACAGCAGCAACAAACCTGAGAATGATTAGGTGAGGCTTTTCTAGTACATACCTCTAGGTGAGGCATTACCGCCAAGATCAGTTAGCAGGTATGAACCCCTGGATTGACATGATGAGGAATTTAGCTTTTCTTGTTTGTTTCTTGAAGCCACCTATTTTTTTTTTTTTTTACAGCCAATCCCATTCTATTAGGCTGGTTAGAACTGTAGCATCATTTATTTTCATTGTCCCTCCCAGAGGGGCACAATTTCAGTGGGGTAAGTTATAGCAAAGCTGTTGGGGGACCTCTAGGCCATTGGTCTCTAGCTTTCTGGTTTCTGTAGAAAGAGCGAATATATCTTTTCATGAGCCCTTTTAAGTCTCTAGGCTTTTGGGTGTCTGCCCAGGTCTGGGAACTTCAAAGTGCTGGGAAAAGTGACAGCAAGAACTATGCCTCTACTCATTGCCTACCTCCCTTAGGTGAATGAGCCCCGTGGCATGTCCAGAAAGCTTGGATCAGGCTGCTACTGGACAGGGCTAAACATCTTTCTTCCTGACTTCACTATCCTGCCTTACATACCTGTTATTTCAAGCATCACCCTCTTCCTCAATGAGCTGGAATTTAACAACACTTTTTTTTTGGTTTAGATCCCTTACAAAGGGCAGAAATGGAGATTAATGATAACATGGATTTGCATCTTTGTTGAGAAAAATGCCAGTGAAGGAGTAATAACTATAAAAGCATCCAGCTGACTGAATGGAAAGGTAGGGTTGGGAAGGGAAAAGATGAAGAACATAAGCATGGACGCTATTTTAACATATGAATATGTCACATTCATAAATCACTAAACAAACTGTGTGCAAAGAAAACTGCCTGACTGCTAGACAGAACTGAGTTCTAACCCCAGCACTACCTTCCAGTTTCCTGGTAGGTGTTATAATCCTGTGAGCCTGCTCACCACATACAACCTGAAGGCTGTCTGGTTTGTTTTGTGTCCCAGGGTGGTAAGGAGATTTGCTAAAACAGCTTGTGGGTGGTGGCAGACGCAGATTGGTGCCCATAGCTCTTTGCCTTCTTTGTGTCTCTCCTAATAGAAGTGCAACATGAACAGATCCTCAGACTCTTGGTGTTGGTTTGGAAGGTTTCAGTGTGGCTGGAACAGAGGCAGCTTTCAGAGCTGCATGGAAGAAGGAGGCAGAGGCCCTCTTGGATCCAGCAATATCATCACCTGGCAAGGGGCCTCTGACTTCACATCACTAGGACAGTAACCCCTGCTGAGGCCACAGTAGGGTTAAAGTAGACCTGTTCTGAGTCGTAGGGACTATTGCAAGTACCACATGGTTCTTTTGAGGTAGAAGGAATTTGTACCTGGTAGCCCTTCTGAGTGTGGACCCTGCCTCTCCCTGGGGATTCTGCATATCAACTCATGGTCCTGCCTCTCCAGAGGGGATGTTATTCTCACACCAAGCATAGATGACAGACTCTAGAATTTTCCTCCATATCAAATTAGCTGATACCCAGAGCTGGTGTCAGAGAAGATCCTAAAACCAGGTGGTGATGAATGCTGTTTTCCAGCTTCTACAGTGTTATCACTACTTGTGGCCTAAAGGGACAGAGAGGGAATTAGCAAAAGTGCTTTCTGCATTGCTCAGAGGTAAGTAAACAAATAGAGTGTGTTCAGGGATCTTAATTTAATGTGATGATGCTTTGCTTAGTGCTGAGTGGAATAAGTAGATTGTAAACGTCTCAGAACTGACTTCTAGATCTGAGCCCAGAGGAACTAAGAGCCCAGGAGGTGAGCAGGGTTGTCTGTCAGGTGCCAGGTGTTCAGATCCTGGGAAGATGAGCAAGAGGCCATGTGAGAAGTTCTGTTTATATTTACCCTACCCTCCCTGGGTAGGAGTTTTGCCTCCTGAATCCTATCTAATTGTTCTTCCTTCCTACAAGATGGTGACCACACACCAATGGTTTCAGTTGAAATTAAAAGATCCAGATGGGCATGATGGGCTGAGTGTGGAAAATTAGGGAGGACATGAGGGCGAATGCAGTACTGGACCTCATGAGTGGGAGAAAAATCAGAGACCATGGCTATTGACTGCAAGATCTGCTCAGAGATAGAACTCCAAGACCTTGGAAAGGCTCCCTAGAGATGGAAGCAGGGAGGGGTATAATGTAAGTTCTACCACTACTTCTATACTTTGACAACTCACTGGTGTGGGTAAAGGTTGGTGCTCATCCTAAGCTCTCTGTCAACTTTGAGCCTGCTTGGCTCAGCAAATAGAACTCATCCAGCATGGCTTACCTTACCTGTAGGCTCCAGAGAAACAAGCCTCTGAAGCGTGGGGAAGGGTAGCAGCTAGTTGTTTAAAAACCAGAAGATCTTAAAACTTTTCACAATAGTAAATCTCTTTCAGGGTTTGTAGCAGGAGGCCTCCAAAGATGACGAGGACCCAGATCCCTGGGATTCAGTGAGAATTCACTTCACTTCTTGGTCCGCCAGCCAAAGGAAGCCCACGCCTCCATACCCTGCTCTGGAGCCCAGTGACTGCTGACAGACTGCATGGCCCGGTCCAATCAGAAAAACGATACACTGACTAAAGGAACTTGGGGGCGCAGAAAAGGGAAACAAAAGGCCTGCCCCCTCCTGCATTAAACGAGCCTGCAGCACCTCCCCTAGTGCTTGCTTCTTCTGACTCCCAGGGTCTGTGTGTTGACTCCACGCCTCTTGCCCCCCCTAATCGGCAGGGGACCCGATCCAGGTCAGGGTCTTCACAGCAACAAGGGTTCAGGGCCAGTATATATATTATCATCATCTGCAGAGTTCCTTCCTCCGACGTTGTCAGACCCCATCACATAAGCCATCTACTACTGAAGTGCTGCACTGTGTTCACAGGGGCTAGAGGTCCTAAAAGCAAGAGGTTCAGTATACCCCAAAGTGCCAGGAGATTAAAAAGTGCAAACTGGCACATAATATAAAGGGAAGGCTTTCATTAATAACCATAAGAAGGATATTGGCAAAATGCTAATAGAAAGGGGGCATAAGCAGGTCATATGACCTCATCATCCAACCTTTCCAGAGTATTCAGAGCCTAGCTCAGATGGTTCCAGGGAAATGAAAGCCTGCCTCTTTCTCTCCCTCTCCCTCTCATGCACACACATGCATGCATTCGCACCATTCATACAAAGAGGCAATTACTGCCGACACCCTTGATCCTGTTCCAAGCAGGTGGAGTACACACATCTGATTTTTTTCTGCTGCAATAGTCTGGACTAGGGTCTCTCTCACTCTTATCCCCCCTCACCTTCCCCCATCTCCCCCTGGAGTCCACAGGAGCCCCTGAGTGAGGGAGGCCACGTTTTAATTGGATGAACATGATCTGGCACCAGAGGAGCTGGCATTGAATGTGTTTAGATGAAAACTTGGAAATTGCTTTTGCTTGGAAAAGGAGGAAAAAAATAATTCAAATACAAACACATCACCAACTTTGGGCAGCTGTGTTCCTTCTAGTGATGCAGTAACCCCATGTTCAGTTGATTTTAATCTTTTAGTGACTTTTTAAAGCTGAATATAAAGAAAGAACATAAACCACTCTGCTAACTCTGTGTGTGTGTGTATGTGTGTGTTACATGAAAAATAGGTTAACAGCTTGATTGCCTCACTCAGACCAAATCTGAATATATTCTGTATCAAGGATTCAGTGTTTTCTTTTGTTATCATTTAAACTTAGGAAGACCTACTAGTTGTGGATTCTATTTCAGAAGCTGTCTGTTGACAAGTTTTGTTTTTGTCTTCCTTTGAGCCTGTGCCCATTGGATAGGTAGTTAATGCTTTTAAGATTCAGTTTCTCATCAGGAAAGTAGGCTAGTTGTTTCGTGCTTGCAGTGTGATGACATTTGGCAAGTGTTCTGTGCTAGAGGTACTAAGGTAGTGAAATCAGTCCAGGGGAGGCCACAGCAAGATGACTTGTCATCAGTTAAAACTTGCCCTATGTGAACGTATAATAAGCCACAGTGGAGTCTTTGGAGGGCTTGTGAAAACCTACAACAGCAGTGTGCACCATCTCCCATTTCTGTGAATCTATGAAGAGCCCCTGCTCTGTAGCGCAACTTCTCAGCCTTCCCCTGCTTTCCATCTCTTGCAGCCCAGGAGAGGCCTGGCCTCTTGGGGACTTCCTGATGCTTCTTCAGCAGAGAAACAGTAAATCTCAGTTCTGTTTCCAGAGAACCTCTACCACCTCCTATTGTCCGAAGTGTGCAGGCTTGCTAGCTTGTCCATGCCAAATTCTTTTTAAACAATTATTTATTTATTTATTTATTTATTTATTTATTTATTTATTTTTCTTTTATGTGTATGAGTGTATTGCCTGCATGTAAATGCACCTGTATTGTGCAATGACTGCAGAGGTCAGAAGAGAGAATCGGATACCCAGGAACTGGAGTTTTGGATAGTTGTTAGCTGCCATGTGGGTACTGGGAATTGAACCTCTGCAAGAGCAACCAGTGCTCTTAACCACTGAGCCATCTCTCCAGTACCCCTACCAAGTTCTTAATCTACTGTATTCCACACATCATTGACTACTAAAGTCCAGATGACCCTTTACATACTCAGCTGAAGTGAGAAAGGCAGAGCTGCTGTATCAGAGCTATCTTACTCCTTCAAAGCCATATTGAAATGACTGGATTTAGGGACTGGTGGAATGGTAAAGGTGCTGTGGTCAGTCTCAGTGACCTGAGTTCAATCCCTTCAACCCACATGGTAGAAGATAACTCATTTTCCCAGGCTGTCCTCTGACCTCCACAAGCACATTTTGCTATACACACACACACACACACATACACACACACACACATACACACACACACACACACACACACCTACCACCACTAACACCAACAAAACAAAGAAACAAATAACATAATAAAACAAAGATTTTATGTCATATCTTTAATGATATTTTTGAAAAATTATACAAAATAGGAGGGGTTCAGATATTTTTACATTGCACTTGAATTTCAAACTCCCTTATTCCTTAGAGTAGGTCGTCTTTGGTACAGAAGATCTGTGAGCCATTCCTTTCTCTTGAGTTCCCCCCAAAACCATGAGGAGGAAATGCAAAAACATCTGGTGAGAGTGTGGGGAGCATTTCAGTGGCTCTGGTCCAGGTGGGAGTGAGTGAGCTGTTTAACTTTGCAATCCTTACCTAGTAGATAACTGTCTGCTCTTTAGAAGTACCAAATTCTGCTAAAACGATCCAGAACTGAGGGTTTTGCAGCCCTGCTCTTCACAGCCTCTTGCCAGTCCTCTCAAGGTGCCATTTCATTCAAATAATAAAACAATTTTTTAAAAACTTAAGGACACTTGGGTATAAACACCTGAATGAACAGGACTCAGCATGTATAGCAGAGTGCCATGTATGACAGGGTTCATTGGGGGGATGAAGGGAGATATGGATGGGGGAAGAGGTCTGGATTCAAATGGGAAATGTATGAAATTTAAAAAGCTCAAAAAATTACTGGAGCTTCTGTCTTCCTAGAATCCCTTGGCTCTTGACTGGGATTCTTGTTAAACAAAGGGAGTTGGTTTCCTGTGAAAGGCACATGTCCCTCTCACCTCAGTGGCCAGATCCAGCAGGGGTTTCATGGTATCAAGGCTTCATGTTTGAACTTGGTTCAGAGGTAGAGTTATTCTCTGTCCCTTCAGCACAGCATCACTCAATACAGGCTCACACTACGTTTTCTTTCCTTCTTTTTGTCTTTTATCTTCCAGGCCTTGTTAAGGATTTGTCCCAGGTCCTGTTGTATTTATGGGGATCAACACGGCATGCACACAGTTCTGCTTTAGCAGAATGTAGCACCTAGTTGGACAGTTACCTAGTTTCATGTCTGACCTGATCTGAAAGAGGAAGAAATACCCTTGCTTTTCACTGGGACAGCTGGAAATCTGAGGGTAATATGAGCCTTTACTACCTGCCTTATTTTGTCTATTCCCAGAAACAACCCCAAAGACACATCCAGAATACTTGAGGTTTTGCTTCCCCATCTCAGTCAAGTTCACAAATAAAGTTAATGTGTTTCAAGATTGTCCTGGGGTCAAAGGGAGTCTGACTTTTTTTTGTCCAGAAAGAATAGGAGTTGACAAGCATGGAAAACCCTGTGGAAAATCATGGGGTCAGTATAGGCCCCATGGAGAGAGCAGCAGACGAGGGGGAGTATGTCTATATTTCAGAGCAATGTATTGCTTAGCCCCTGGGGTCACACAGGTAACCCTAGATCTATTTCCACAACCCATTGCCTGGGAGACCTTGGGGAAACATTACCCTAGAGATTTGGTGTCCCTGTTCTGTGAATATGCAGCTATAGGTAATAATGGCTCTCAGGACCCCTGTGGGGACTAAGTGAAATGAGGCTACCAATCCATGCCTGGAGTATGGAGTGAGAGACAGTGCCATGCATCACGCCAGGAGCAGGAAGTTCTTCAGCAATATCTAACTATGTCCTTCGTTCAGTTTAAAATATCCCTGAGGACAGTGGCCTCCAGGACAGTGTGTTGGAATTGGCAAAGTTGTTGGGAAAGTCGTTCCAGAGGCAGTTTGGAATCATTGAGTAAAGAGAGTGAGCTCTTCCTGAATTTCTGGGTGTGGACACGTTGAACTTGGTATTCCTAGACCAGGCAAGAAGACTTGTCAGTGAGGGCTTGGGCACAGTGAAAACTGAGGCTGGACATAGGGGATTCCCTCAGGCCCAGACCCTTCTTATTTCTTTGGTAACTGTCACAGTTCTGAAGACTTGCTTTTCCAGAGCCTGGACAGCTTAGCTGTAACCTTTCTTTTTGTCTCCCTGCATTAAAGACTATTTCTTCTACATTCCACTCCAGCAAGCTACCACTTGGTTTGCTGGCCCATGGAGGGGAAATGGATGTTTGAATTCATCAGGCAAATTCAAAAGGGGTATGGAAGCTTCTGGGTTACTGACCCTGACAGCAGCAGGCACATGGGGTGTGAAGACAGGAAATCAAAATTTGAATGCTAATATGGAATTCCAGGTACTGTATTTTGGCAGGAGAAATGTTTTGGGAAAAATAATGCTTCCCTTGCTCCCTCTACCCATAACACAGAATTTAAACACCAATGCATCTTCTGTTTCTTACGTCTGAGGTCTGGCCCAGCTACTTAGTGGCAGCTGCTCATTCTTTCTGATTTAAGGCACCCTGGACAACCAAACAAGTCCACATCTGGAAGACTCTCCTGTAATGTGAAGCTTCCAAGAGGGAAGGGCTAAGGAGGATTTTAGACTGTTTATCAAGAGGTCTTGAAAACCTGAAAACTAAGCACTGTCATCAGTCAGAATGATCCTTAGTTTTTACTTTCTTGCTGAATTCTCTCCCTCAGACTGTACTTTCATTTCTCCTGACTGCTCACAGGCTTCCCTCAGACAAGGCCACTATGTCTGATACTCCTTACTCCCAGCTGCCCTGGCTGACCTTCTTCTTGTCAGTTTCCTCCTGATTTCCAAATGCAAAGAGTCTCTCCTCAGGCTTGATGAGAGTACTGATGTGTGTCTTTTAGGAAGACCTGCCTCCAGCTAGCTTAGTCCACAACCTTCCATCTCCTGCTGAACTGGTCTACTCTAGGGATAAGGAAAATCTGGAGAGGTAAATGATAGAAGTCAAGGCAAAGAAAAGAATTATCTTGCAACAAACAACACAGACTTATTCTTTTATTTTATAACTATTTGCCTAGTATGAACACTTTGTGGTATAGAAATTCAGTGGAGAACCAAGATAGCACATGCTCTCAGAGGTCAGCATAATTAATAAAAATGGAAACTTTATCTATGTACACATTTGCCTTGGATGTCCCATATTATATTTGTTCTTTGTAACCTCTCTGTGTGTTAGATCTATAATATGAGAGATGCTTGCAGGCCTCTAAAATACCTTGGTAGTCATGTCAATGGCTTAACCACATGGATGCTCAGACTTGACTTCATAGACTGGTGTGTAATTATTCTGGATCCAGGAAGGAAACAGATAAATATCATAGGGGTCATGCATTAAAGGGTATATAAGAGTTATAGACCCTGCAGTTTATAAGAATATTGTGATTTTTTTTTCAGGGACATCTATATCCAGGAAGCACTGTAACCATCATTTTAGAAAAAGCAATTCTGGTATTATAAAAATCCTTTGCTGCCCAAGATATAATTCAATCCACCCTGCCACAGGCTCTTGGATCACACTCCAGAAAGCAGAGTCCATTCAGCATATCCAGCCCAAGAAATAGAAAATGGTTTCTATGTGTTTGTACCAAGGCAGAGAGGTACGAAAACCCATTTATTTTATGATTAAAGTGTTTTCTCTCAAATGTCTCTTGAGTGATTTAGCATCAATTCAGAAAGTCCATCTGTCCAGCAGACAGTGAAGAAAAACAACTGGCTTTGTATTAGGGAATAAGCATAGCTTCTGTCTCATGGTCTGAGTCTGTACAAAAAAATCAAATGCTTTTCTAAGGCACAGCACAGAATGGGAAAGTGGGAACTGAGCTGTCCTGCCAAGAGATGGGATGCTGTGATGGTAAAAGGACAGTGCAACTTTGCATTGTAATTCTGTATTTTATAATAGCTCCCTAGAAGCTGATATGCTCTTTCTTCTAATGTTCTGTGTCACTCCTCTTTCCTCTGCTCTATCAGACGTGACCAAATTGGCAGCCTCTGTCCCTTGGAAGCCTGAGGCTGAGTGAAAGCTTGACGCTAGATATTTATCATCTCAGGCCATCTTCCTTCAGCTTGCCAGCCAACCCTCCATTCCAGACCTCTTTATCTTATTTTGCTAAACAAGATGAGGTTCTGTCAGTGCTGCGAGTAATTGACTTGTTTTTTAATATATACCGAGGCCCAGGTTAAGAACTGGACAATGCTATGTATTTATTATTCTTGCCCGTCTGTTTATTCTACTGTGAAATTGTTTTCCAGGTAGTGATTAATTCTGCCAATGCTTCCCCTGCCCTTGCTGGGCAATTTGCTGTATTTGGGAAGAAGATGCTGACTGCTCAGGCCTGCTACCAGGGGTGTCATTATGGTTTTGTCAGACATCGACTCCTCTATTGTCTTCTGTCATTCAAGCAGGCCTGTGGTCCTTTATTCATTTTCCAAATCTGATTGTTCTATGGAACAATTGATGTTTGGTTCTGGAAAGATGTGAGGAAGCTGCTGGCTGGGTAGAGAGGGTATTTCTTCCTGGGGCATAGAGGAATTTCAGTAGTGAAGGGTGATTGGTCTACTTGTACTCGGATCAGCTGTCACTATCAATCAGCCCTTGATGAAGGCTGCAGACTGACTCAGTTGGTAAAAGGGGCCATTTGTCAATAGCACGCTTTGTGACCCATGACCATGGATTATGACTCTCTGAGCATAAAAATGAAAGCACTGGGGACAAATAGACTTCTGTTGGGTGAATCAGGCATTCCTTATCCCAGCTCCACAAGTAAAAGGTCATAGTGTTCTGTCCTGGGAATGATTCTGAGGACTATGGGAATGAGAACCCTGGGTTGGGGTGAAGAAGGCTTCCTGATGTGGCTCCTCCCAGTGAGGAGGTAATATCCCTGCCAGTCCGAGGGTCTTAACCACTGTGCTTTTAGTATGTAGGGCGGTTAATCTTTGTTGTAGTTACTGTGTGTATTGCAAGGTGTTCCACAGCATCCTTGCTGTGTACCTACTGGATTAAAGCAGTGGCAGCTGCACCCTTGCTCTAAGTTGTGACCACCAAATATGACTCCAGATACTGTCCAATGCTCCCATCCCTCCATAGCCACTGCTGCAAACAAAGTAGGGGATGATAAGCATCTCCTATCAAGGGCCTTTTTTGGGTCATCTGGGTGACTTCACAGTGCATAGGGATGAGCATAGAGTCTTGAAGTAGGAGACCTGGGATGCTGCCTCAGTTATTTACTCTGTAACCTTGGATCAAAGCCACTAAAGGAATCAGTTTTTACTGGAGAGAGAGAGAGAGAGAGAGAGAGAGAGAGAGAGAGAGAGAGGAGAGAGAGAGAGAGAGAGAGAGAGAGAGAGAGGGAGAGAGAGAGAGAACCTGAAAACAGGGCAGGGAAACAGAAGAACAGAAGTATATTCTAAAGAGTGCTCTCATTACCCTGTTCTAGTTTGGTTCTCCATTGCTCTATTGAGCACTCAGATCGAAGGCAACTTGGGGAGAAAGGGTTTATTTCTTCTTATACTTCACAGTCATCATTGAGGGAAGGTAAGGCAGGAACTCAGTGCAGGAACCTGGAGGCAGAAACTAAACCAGAGACCATGAAGGAATTCTGCTTACTGATTTGATTGGCTCACCTACCTTTCTCATACAATCCAGGCCTACCTGCATAGAGATGGCACTGCTCACTGGGCTGAGCATGCCATGATTAATCTCAATTAATCATCAATTGAGATACTGTCCTACAAACAGGACCACAGGCCAGTCTGATGGAGGGATTCTTCACTTGAGGGTTCCTCTTTCCGGATGTCTCTAGGTTGTGTCAAGTTGACAAAAGTTAAGTGTCCCCCCTCTTTAGTGCTTCAGGGAGGGACATTGAAGTGGCATCTGACTGCTCAGATGTGCACATTGCACAGCCTGTGTATTGTGGTGAGCGTTAGGTTTCAGGAGAAGGAGAGGAAAAGCACTGAAAAAGACTTCCCTCTGAAGTCTGTCCATTAAAACAAACAACTGACAGAAGCCTTCTACAACTTAGGCTTTTGCAAAAACCATAAACCGAGCCTGTATTCCTTGCCACTGCAAGATAAAATTATGGTGCTGCTATCTAGTGCCTGCCTCTGCCCCTTGGTATGTAGGCCAGACAGGCTAATTCATGTGGTACAGAGCTTCTGACACCCCATGAAAACTTATGAGGCAGAAACCCACTTTGTTTGGGGATTTGAAGGCTCTTTCCTTCAGGTCCTCTATCATGATATCTCTTATTGATGATCCTCTTTAGATCTGAAGGCCTACTTTCCTGCTTCAGAATCCCATCTCCTAACAAAGCTCTTCTGAAGGGTAATTTGGGTCAGCTCTTTTATGACCTGTCTTTTTATTTAGAATACCCCCCACTCTCTCCTCCCCCAAAATCTCAGGCTCAACTAGGCTCTAGGATGTGGGCAAGGTTCCTGAAATCCCTTGGTTGATGGTGGAAATGTGGGTTTGTGAAATGAGGCCAGAGTCAGTGTGTCTGAGCCTGGGTAGTGTTTATCCAGCACAAGTCAGCAAAAGGAGAAGATGCAGCCTGTGCCCAGGCCTTGGATCAACCTCTGGGATTGAACCTGCTCCCTGTTCAATACAGCTATCTCTGCACCCATGGTGGCTTTCCTGTTCACTTCATTGACTTTGGTGGTCTGGGAAAAAAAATCTAGAAATGAGAGTTAAGGTTACTTCCACAAGTCTTTCAATTTAGTGAGTGGTGCAAATGAGACAGGCACTAAGCTGTTTTTGCTGAAAAACATTGACTTATCACTTGGACCCGTAAGGAAAATAATACCAGGATGAAAGCCTGACATCTCTGGCTTCATTTTTTAACCAAAACACATTCTTTGTTTTATTTTATTTTTATTTTTAATGAATATTTTTATGGAGTTTTGTGCATTTCATGCAATAAATCTTAATCATATTTAGACTCCCTCTCTCATCCACAACCCCCTGTAGTGCCCCCACTGGATTTCATGCATTCTGTCATGTATGTTAAGGCTTATCTGGTCAAGTTTCTGTACTCAGATGTCCCTTGGTGCAAGTTCAACAATTGGAGTCTAGTCAGCCTATCTAGTGTCCCTTAAATCAGATCAAGTCTTCCTCACCCAGCAGTACCCAGCTGCCAATAGTTCCTTGGCTAAGGTTGGAACCTGCTGCCCATTTCCCCAGTTTTGTTGTCTATGCCCATACCACTTTGAACACACCCAATCTCATCTAGCTTCATTTTGTGTCTCTTTGTCTCCCTTGTTTGAAAGTATAGAGATAGGTCATTACCATTAACCCCTCTTTTAAAAAATTATGTACTATTTTTATTTTTGTGTGTATGAGTATATTGCTTGCATGTATGTAAGTGCACCCATGTGGTGCAAAGCCTGCAGAGGTCAGAAGAGAGTGTCAGATTCCCCTGGAACTGAGTGGTTGTTAGCTGCCACATAGGTGCCGGGAACTGAATCCAGGTCATCTGCAAGAGCAACCAGTGCTCTTAACTGCTGAGCCGTCTCTCCAGCCCCATTGACCTCATTTTTATTCATCTTGGAGTTTTATTCATCTTGTGAGTTCAAAATCTCACAAGACAGAACACCCCTCCCCTTTGTAGAAGGGGGCATATATTCAGAATTGTGAAACTGTGGTCTGGAGCAGAAGCATTCATCTCCTGAGAACCATTTCATTCCCTGAAGCTTTAATGAGCTCTTATGATCACTATGTGGGATTGGAGCCAAGATGATGACCAAGGAGGCCATACCTAGAACTGGACTGTCTCTTGCCCCAATTCCACTTCTACTTAAGCCTTAAAGTCATGTCAGTACCCTGCAACCAGACTTCGGGTCACTGGACTCCTTTATTTCTTCCTCTTCTGAATGTGGTCTCATTGAATAAATATCCGTTCTCTGCTTTTCGTCAGTGCTTGTCATTTTAACTGACATATCAAGATGGGTAGAGCAGGGCCAAAGCTATTGTGACTGCTATGTTCCTGACTTCACTCTTTCCAATCCCACTTGTAATTTGGCAAACCAGAGAGGAGAAAAAACACCTCTTGGGCATCAGTCAGTCACAGCAAGGTGATCCCAGACACAGAGGAATGACTATGTGCACCCAACTGCTGGAATCATTTTGATTATAGGGACCACTAAATTTTTTTATTGAATTTTTTGTCTTTCATACACAACATCTTCAACAATCTTTAATCATCTTTATGCCCCCATCCCCACTAGTATCCTCCCATAGCACCCCCTTCCCGGAGCCTATATACTCTGTCATCCCTGTTCAGGCCCATTGGCTTGTCAGTGTCCCCAGCTGTTCCCCAGTGCAAGTCCACCCACTGAGTTTAGTCAGCCTATCTGGTGTCCCTTATTTTAGGAAGATCAGCTCTTCTTCATGTAGCAGCAATCAGTTGCCAAGATTACTTCAAATAAAATTGCAGTCTGCTGTTTATAGGAACTTTTTTTCCTGATGAGATCAGGCACATTCAGGGTGGTATGGTTGTAAGCAGTTTGTTCCTGCGTTTGCACCTCAGCTGACATTACCCATTGTCTGCTACTATTCAGAGAAGCAGGGAAAGGAGTGCCGGGACTGACTCCGCAGTCGCTGAAGTCCGAAGCTTTGTAAGTTCTCCCCACTTGGTGCACCTGGAAGCTGGGCATTCTCGATTGTCAGGCTCTTTTGAACTGTTAGTTTTCTCCTTTAACTAACTTGAATTTCTACCATGTATCTGATGGGAAGTTGATTTCTTTGCCTTTGGAGGCTCTGGTGAGTCAATCTGAAGTTCTGGTGAACTATTTAAACATTTTCCATCTGACAGGCCTTGTCTTTGAAAGCTATTTTGAGAAAGTTTAAGTTGAATTGAGCTATTTGTGTATGTTCTAATGTGACAGAGAAGCTTGTATTCTGTAATTTTGTGTTTGTAACTACCAGGGACTATTCAGATTCAAGCCACATAGAAAAACCAGAGTCTTTGAGAGATTGCTACTGTAATTGTTGTAACCATCGGATATGCTAAGACTGTGCTATCTTGGTGTCCCTGAGGGACAATACTAGCTTGATTAGTCTTATTGGCTTATGATTTATCTAAGAGTTCATTTTGAATTAATACAATTGTTTTTATGTATCATTTGTGTCTAAAACAGTATGCGTTAAAACTTAATTTGCCTCTAGAATTTCTGAAAATAACTATTAGTAAACTTGTAGCCTATTTATTTTTACATCAAAAAATCTAATTGTATGCTGAAATCACTCTTCTTGGCATGCTTAATTTGAAAATTTATGTGTGAGCGTTAGTATTGTGGATAACTTGAACTTGAAAAAATGACATATGGAGGAACTAGGGTTTTCTATTCATTCTTCCACCCCTCCCCCATTCTGTTGCTGTTTCTTTTGAAAATCTGATTTTTCTCAGTAAAGCTAGCTAGGCTTAGCTTATATAGAGATATGTAAGAGTTAATTTTAGAACTTAAGACTGAAAAGAGAAAATCTCTGATCATTTTAACATAATGCTATTGCCTGCTAGGAAGTTTGCCAAAGTATCTTCAAGTTTAGCCTTTTGGACAAGTGCTCTTAATCTGCTTTATTTCATCATAAATATACTTTGGATTCAGTTTCATTTCACATTCTATTTGTGGCTATTAATAGTGTATTTTCATAAATTTCTAGTGTATGACGAAATAGTAAAAGATTATTCTTGAGTCTCGGATTATTTAAAGTTAAAGTTCTAATTGACATATATAATTCCATGTGTGTAAAATAGGGAGAAGTTTAAGCTATGTTTATGAAAAATATGGAAGAATATAAATATTTTATTAAGAAAAAATCTTTGTCTAAATGTTGTGTGATAAGTATTTCAAAGTCTAAAAGGTTTTCTAATACCAAAATAATGCAAAACTTGGATTGGAGAAATGGCTTAGTGGTTGAGAGCACTTGCTGCTCTCTCAGAGGACAGTTCCTAGCACCCACATGGCTCCTAACAACCATCCATAACTCCAGTTTCAGGGGATCTCATGCCCTCTTGGCTAGCATCCATGGGTATTGCATGGGTACATTTATATACATACAGGCAAAACACTCACACACATAAAATAAATTCACATTTAAAGTTTAAAAAGCTATGTAAATCTAGAACCTAACTCTTTGTATCTAATTAAAGGCCTTCTTAAAAATATTGTTCTGTTCTTAACATTTGTAAGACTTTGGCTTTGAGGAGATTTCCTGTTTTCTCAAGATAATTACTTGTGCTTTCTGTTGATTTTGCTAGACTTTTGAGTACTTAAGAAAACAAGTCTTAACAAAGTGAAGTCTCATTTAAGTAACTGTCTATGTTAGTGTCTTAAATTAGTACTTTATAAACAATAATTCGCTATTCAGTACATTTGATAAACCTATGTACCTGTGACTAGAAATATATAGTGATATGTCTAAACTTCACCTGAATATTAAGAATACATTTGCAAATTTAAAAGCAAATTTTAAGTCTGAAATATGCAAAGTGACCTATAAGCTCTCTCTATTATACAATGCACATTGTATCAGGACCTTAAATGTATAGAATGGCCAATGATAGTCTCGATTCTGCTTTTTATAGTGTGTATCATTCAGGTGAAACACTGGAAATAAGTCTTTCTATTTAAAACCTGGTTTATAACTCTTCGCCTAGCCTAAACAAGTATTTCATTATTTTACATATGAGATGCAGTTGCATATTACAAAATGAGTCTGGTTTTGATCATTAGCACCCTCCACTAAATGTTCAAGGAATCTGAGGTTTGGTCTTTTCCAGTACCATAGACTTATTCTTCTAATCCAAAGATTATAGATTTTGCTACAAAAGTAAATTTGGAATATATATATATATATATATATATATATGCTTATTTATATGTATCTGTAATGCTAATTGTTGTGTGCTCTGTGTACATCGAATGTGTCCATCATTCTAGTACTGTGCAAGTTTTCTAGGATGCAAAGCTGGGGAGAACACTTTGCCAAGCTGGAGACATCCAAACTAGAATCATTGCTGGGGCTGCTATTTTCTGGCTGTTCTGTGCTCCTAATTCTATCAGAACTTTTATCTTTAAGCAAAGCAACTTAAACATGTGTAAATGCAGTGCACTCCAAGAAGTGCCTCTCTAATAACTAAGATGTGTTGGGCATTGGTCACGTAAGGAGGATGTACGTAAAAGTACACTCTACTTTATTAAAAGCTGTTTTTGCTTGTTCTTAAATAACAAAATTAAAGAAGTTTGTGTTGACATGTAACCTATTATTGTCAAATTATGTCATATTTAAACTAAAACAAATATATGTATTTCTGAGAAGAAAGTTGGGACTGCTTGATGATTCTAACATAATTCTGTCAATCATAATTCTCATTTCAAAATGCTGTATGCCATGAAGATAACTAGATTATTCTGTCAATTGCTAAACTCTTGGCCAAATTCTAGCCAAGGGCACAACATTCTATGTATTCCATTGCATGGGCACAACATTCTGGTCGATGGGATACAGTTTACATATCCATTCACTTAGTGAAAAGTTGTTTCCACTTGCTGGATGCTATGTATAAGGGACATCCCCCACAAGATGGACAGAAATAAAGTTGGGGATAATTTCAGGTAAGCAAGTCCTAAGAGCCATTTTTTAAATACCTCTTAGTTGCTTCAAATTGACTGAGAAAAGGGTTTATTGGCATTGATTTATTATTACAATTCACTCTTGCTTCCAACTAGGGTTATCTCATTGTGGCAATGAGGAAAAATTGAGACCAAATCATGAAGTAGTTGATCAAGAATGTCTCCAGAGTACATTGTTCAGAGTCAGAGGAAAGAGTTATCAGAATCAAAATGAAGCCATACTGGGTAGAGGGGCACATACCTGTAGTCTCAGTACTTGGGAAGTTGAAACAGAAGAATCCTGAGTTTGAGGCCACCCTGAGGTACCTAGAAAGACACACTCTCAAAAGAAACCACAAACAGAGTCACTAATGCCAGTCCTTCCAAAACTAAAGTGGGAGGCTATGGAAGAATGATTCTCATGCATAGCTACCCGACACTAAGCCCTTTGAATTAGAATTCATTCATAGTAGTCCCTGCTCAAAGCTGTTGATATAGAATGGGAAAGATGATTTCTTTTAGAATTTACTTAGTTAGATGTATTCTGTGGTGGTTTGAAAGAGAATGTGCCCCACAGACTCCAAGTATTTGTTCATTTATTCCCCAGTTGGCGGCACTGTTTTGGGAGGTCTTAGAAGGTGTGGCTGTGCTGGAGGAAGCATGTCACTGAGGGTGACTTAGTTCTTGAAACTTGCTGGATCCCCAGTCGCTCTCTGCTTCCTGTGCCTGCTTGAGATGTAAGCCTCTGCTTTCTGCTCTGTGCCAGCCACCTCCTACCACCATGCCTCCCCACTGTGATAGACTCTAATTCCTGTGGAACCATAAGCTCACATAAACTCTCCCTCTTGTAATTTCCCTTGGTCAAGATGTTTTATCACAGCAACAGAGCAGTAACTAAGAGACATCTTCTGACTTTGGATCCTTCTTATATTAATTTATAGCAGTTTTAGATATAATTACTTATCGCTTTCCATTTACACTTTTTGCCATTACAACCTGCTCTATTCTTATGCACTGGTTCATCATTGGGCCAGAAAACCTACCAAACCAAATTAGACTGATATCCTAATTATTTCAATATTAAAGTGTGGTCCAGCACAAGCAGGGAGAACACACATACACACACACACACACACACACACACACACACACACACACACAGTTTCATAGGATTGTTCTCTGACAGACAGAACATGGACAGATGCCATCTTTGAAAATTTGCTTGTGCCTGCTTGCCAAGATCATCACAGTTAAGCTTGTTGACTGTTACTATCAGTAAGAAAGGAAGGACAGGGAGAATCAGCCATACCTCCTAACTAACCAGTCATCCCTAGTTACATGGGGGGGGGGCGGGATTATGGGTATATAAACTGAAGAAGCCTAGAGAAGACCCAATCACCATTTTGTGTGGCTGTGAGGAAGTCACGATCCATGACTGGATGGAGACTTTCCAGTTGGGCCTTCGGAGAAAGCACCCACACTACTGTAAGTAAACCCTCATCTGTTGCCCTATAAGTAAGCCCAATAAACTGACTGGTTCCCCAGACTGCAGTCTGGCAAAATCAGACCTTGATTTGTTGTAGGGATCAGGAAGGGAAGAGGCCAGAAGTTGTTTGTGCCTCCCAGAAGGAATTTTAGTGGCACACACACAAAGCATTGACTTTCACTTGGGTACATAGGGTAACTAAAAGTAAAATGGTAGTCCAGCATCTCTGGCTTCTTTTTGTGTCTGGCTAGATCCTTTGTTTGAAAGTACAGCAATAAGTCATTGCCGTTATCTTCTTTTTACAGTCATTTTGGAGTTCAGTGTTAGCAAAACCTCACAGGACTGAACACCTCCTCCCCTTTGCAAAAGAGGACATTTATCCATGATTGTGAGGCTGTACCCTAGGGAAGAAGCAATTATCCGAGAACCACCTTCTTCCCTGAAGTTTTAATGAGTTCTGACAACCACTATGCAGGATTGGGGCTGAGATGACCAGGGAGACCACACCTAGAACTGGACTGCCTCTTAGCCCAGTTCCACCTCTTATTTAAGCCTTAAGGTCATGTCAGTTTCCTGCAACCACACTTGAGGTAGTTTGGCCCCTTTATTTGTCCTTTCCTGAATGTGGCCTTACTGAATAAAACTCTTTCTCTACTTTTCATCGGTGCTTGTCTCTTAATTTGGCATTTCAGGACAGATGGCAGAGCCTAGCTTGTTGACCCTGCTGGCGCCCATATTTTTGCCCTAAATTTTCTTGTTAAATGATTATTTATAATCTGAGATGCACTTGCATGGCATCTTAAATGTCAGGATTTTTCTACAATCCTCATATGTCCTTCCTTGTTTAATCCTCAGGACAGCTGTGGTTACCCTGGTGACTCTCAAACTCCATTGCTGTTGCAGAAAAGTAAAGTGACTTGTCCAAATGCATCCTGAAACCTCAGGCTGTTAATCTTTAGACTAGTTTCATCTAGTGTTAAGAGACTGGCCCTGCAGCAGAATACCCTGCTCTGTAAGGTACATGCGCTCTGCATGGAAAAGAATGAAACCAAGTCCCATCATACCAACTTAATCATCCAGAGGGCAGTCTAGATATTTTCAGCCACCACCTTTGTCTTTCTCATGGAATGGTGCCTACCTCAGCATTAAAATTACTTTGTGAAATCCTGTCTCAAAAAGCTAAAAAATAGTGTGTAGTCCCTGAGCACCAAACAATAATGGGAAGTGGGGTGTCCATCTGGATGTCTGTGTGGGCCTGCTTGCCTTTGTGTGGGTGTGGGTGTGTGCTGCTTGAAGGTGGATTTGATAGGACTGATTGATCCAGAAATGAGCAGGAACAGTGAGCATATCAAAACCCACAGTAACTGGCCATCAGGAGTACTTTCATTTAACTGGCCAACCCCAGAGCCTCCATGGGATGAATGCAGCCTGAGTGTGAGTAGACCCAAGAATTTTTCATTACATTCTGCAACAATATGTGTCTTCTTGATTTGCCTTTCTTTTAAAGCACCAAACTATGTACATTTGTGTGCATATGTGCAAGTGTGTGATTCTTGCGGTATATATGGAATGGTGACATGACTGACATGTGTAGTGTATGTGGTATGTAGTATGGTATGGGATTTGTGGGCATGTAGTGTACATAAGAGGTTGTGTGTGTATGTGGTGTATGTCTGTTATGTGTGGGAATTTTTGTATACCATGTATATGGTACATGTGGATTATGTGTAGTGTGTGGTGGGCAATGGTCATATTGGTGTGAAGGATGAATGTTTGAAGATTTGTTTTGAGGTCATGGCAGGATATCTCTGTATATGACAGAGAATAAGGTAGCCAGCACTGAGGACAATGTAACCCCTGCTCTGGACAAATCCCCTTACTATATTATGATGTGAAAAACTGATGGTAAAGATCATGGATGTTTCACAGAGTGGTTCAGAGATTTGAATGGTACAAGATGCTCAAGTCCTAGTGCCCTATGATGGGGTTACAATTTCTCCAGAGAATGTCTTTTCCCTGGGTTTGTGTATTCAATTTTTCCCTTTTGCTCTGTCTGGTCTACTGCTGCTGATGCTTCAGCTCTCTTCTGGAGTGCTCCCAAAGTGTGCTGCCTGCTGATACTAGGCAGGCATTAGTTCTAGGAGGGACTGACCAATAAGCCCCTGAATTAGACTCAAAGAAAAGTAGTAGATGATGGTGGTGATGGTCTCTGCCTCTAGGGTAGCTCACAGCCCTGAAACAACATGTAAAGGTAATGGTGGCATTTACTTTATGGTCAATTAAAGATAATGGTGATTGTTGACCCCCAGACGGAGCTGCTCAGGGTCCCCCAAACAGGCAGTTTTAGGGGAACTTAAATCCCCATTATATCTTATTTACTGAAATTCTGAGTAAAATGCTGAAATTCTGAGTAAAATGGGTTTCAAAGAAGAAATTGTTCCTTTCCTGAATGTATTCATCCTGGGGGAGGCACAAAGGAGGCAGATAGAGAAAGGAAAACTACAGGCCGGTATGCTCCCTAGGGTTAGGTTCTTGCTGCTTGACTCAGCCTGCTCGATGATTCTTGCTCCTTTGCATGCTCTAATTAAACTCTTGACTTCTTAGCTTCACTTTCTATTACTGTGTCCAGTCAATTATTTTCTTACAGTAGCACAAGAATGGAAGGACTGACCTTGGGATGAAGACCAGAGGAAACTGGAGACCTCCGTGTAAATATCCTGACAATCCTCTCTGCTGGCTGGTTGCAGAAGATAGAAGGTGGATGATGGAGGCCATGCCACTGCTACCCCTAGGATTCAGAATACAGTGGCCCTCTTTCAGCTGAGATCTCTCGGTTGTTGTAGTTCAACTATTTCCAGACCTTGAGATACCAGAGTAGGTGGGGGAATTCACTTCACATCAGGAAAGGCCAACCTTACCAGAATATACAGAAGGCTGAGAATGTTTGCCCCACAAAGCTGGGGGAAAATCACAAAGTGTCAGCGTTTACACCCAGTTCTACTGTCAAATTAGAGACATGACACTTATTTGTTATTTGATAATAAATACACATAGCATAAAATTTCCTATCACAGCTTGTTCTAGCTTTTGACTGTCGGGTGTATGACAAGGCTGTGAACATGCTAGGTATGCCTCTCCCACTGAGCTGCATCCCCGTCTTGTAATCATTTCACTTATACCATTCAGCGATATGAAGCATATCCTCATGAGTGCAGTCAGCGTGAGGCTTCATACCCTTTCTGAGCTCATCACCACCACCATCACCATCATTTGCAAAGGTAGTATTATGGTTTGGGGGTTCCTTGTGCCCCCAGCAAGGTTTTCTGATGTTTGGAGGCACAATCAAGGAACAACCAAGATCTATGAAGCTCTTATGTGAACCAGAAATATAGATGGTGCTCTCCTTGTGATACCTGATTTAGCTCTCATGACAAACTATAAGGGAAAATGTCCTCCCTTCAAGATGTAGAACTTGGGGTGTTGAGAAGTTGGCAACACCCTATAGCAACTTACTGTCACAGTTTAGATATGGCCTGAGTATGCTACCCAAGGGTTCATATACTAGAAACCTGGTTTCCAGTGTGGTCATGTTCAGAGTTGGGGAAATCTTTGAGAGATGAGACATGTTAAGGAGATTGAGTCTTGAAGAGAGATTACAGAAGTTGCTGGTGAGCTGGGGAGACAGCTCAGTGGTAGAATACTTGCATGGCTTATGTAAAGCCCCACTCCACCCCTGGCATTGAAAAAATAAAAGGAGTTAAGAGCTAGAACAAGGTTAGAACATATACTTAGCATGCACAATACTTTGTGTTCCATCCCCAACACACACACACACACACACACACACACACACACACAGAACTTTTTCTTTTAACCTTAGGTATGGGTACATATTATTACTCTCGAGGAAATCCCATGTGAGTAGATGATTATGAGAGTTTTGATCCTACTGTGGAAGATACTACATGCATGAGTTGTAGAACAAACAAAGAAAAATCGGGTCAGTACTGATCTCAATGCTTCATCTTCACTGGTTATCTTTTACAGTGCTAGAATGTAATAGAAATGTAATAGAAAAATAATCATCAACTTTACCCAACTGTGAATCTTTCCAGATGAAAAAACAACTGGCCTGGCAAGATATACCCACTGGTGCAATAGTTGTATGAATGATATTGGACAAACCAACCACTTGCTTCACAAGACAGATCTTATACCTGGAACTGTTATCAGAGCCAAGAACCTGTGGTCAGAGAGGTCACATTCCATAGGAGTAGATCTTTTGCTATTATTCTCCTAAATGGACATAGTATTTAATTGACTCATAATGACTTGTTGTTATACCTATAGATTAGTGCATACCTCAGTACTCATCAGAGAAGCTTCTTTGTACATCACATGACAATTAACTCAAAGACCTACAACTGGTCAGCATGTGGAGAGTAAGAGACTGCAGAGTGCTCACCCCTAAATGTGGCATCTTTATTACATGTTCTCCTCTTAAGACTCAGGGAGCATTGTGAGAGGGCAGAAAGATTGTAAGAATCAGAGGTGAGTAGATGAATACAAGGAAACTGCTGTCTGTACTCAACAGGGCACTTGTACATATGAACCCACAGGGATCGTGAGACTCCCTAGACCTGTACAAGCCCAGGCAGACAAAATCCCAGCACGGAGGGAAGTGATCGAAGCCCCAGCCCTAGCTGAGGACCTATTGGCAACTGCTGGCTTCTGGAAAAGTCAGTTTTCTTTAAGGGTATGATGCCTGGTAGGTTGATCAGACTCCAATTGTTGGACCACACCCAAGAACATTTGGAGAACACAAATTAGACTCAATAGACATTTAATAATAGAGTCCCATGATTGAAAGGTCTGTCTCTGCCCCTCTGAGAAGACAACTGTGCCACAATTTCCTTAGGTGGGGCTGTAGCTTACTTTCTCATGTCTATGCTGGGATTTTTTTTCTAGTTTGAGCTTGCAGGGGACTTGTGCATGCTGTCACCATTGTTATGAGTTCATATGAATAACTTCCCAGCTGTCTGGAAAACTCTGTTTGTGATCATCCACTACCTCTGGCTCTTACGATCTTCCACCACCTCTCCCTCAGTGATCCCTGAGGATGTTCTATTCAGGGATAAGTGCTCTGCAGCTTCTTGTTCTCTGAAGGTTGGCCAGTTGTAGGTTCCTGTGTTAATCATCTTCTGTTACATAAGTAAACTTCTCTGGTAAGAGTTGTGAGATGCATTAATCTACAGGCTCCAGTAGATAGACCCACACTGAAGGACATTTGGAGACACAAATTAGACCCTATAGGCCATATAGACACACACACACACACACACACACACACACACACACACACACACACACACACATATATATATATATATATGCATTAGAGTACATTAAATTGGGTAGGAAGGAATAAGGGGGAGTCTAAATGCCATCAAATTATATTGTATGAAAACCAAAAACAATAAAAAATAAGAGAGGACATGAAGTCAGGCCAGATTATAGGGTGAAGGTGGAGATAGAAGGGGAGGTCTGATTATGATCAAACTTCATTTTATGAAAATTTCAAATTAATAAACATTAGTAAAGTATTTAAAACCCAGAACAATATGTATCATTTTGATAAAATAAAATTGTTATTTGGAAAGGCAAAATAAAGTGAGTCTGGACTTTGCCCTGAATCTCTCTTGCCTCCCATCCTATTATATGCTCCCCTCAACACACTCCAACTACTATGGTGTCATCCTCCATGAGGTCATCACCAGAGGCCCATGACTCCAAAACTGTGAGCTACATAAAACGCTCTTCTTTATGAAGGTCCCAGCTTTGGACATTTTATTATAGCATCAGAAAAAAACTAATGAACATGAGAAAATGGTAGAAGGAACATTTCAACCAGGGAACTAAGATCGATATTTATTTAGGCATAGAATGTTTTCTCAGTCCTAAACCCCTGCTTCAATTGTTTTTATTTTCGCAAAACCAACATGTGACACACAGAGGAGGTTTCTCTGCTCTAATTGCTATAGTGTCTAGTGTCCTCCTGAGAGGTCCTAAAACCCTCCCTTGGACTTTGCCCAGGACATTCAGGCAGCAAAGCAAATAAGCAAGGCAGATGTCAAGGGCACTGACTTTGAGGGCCAACATGAAATCCCCCAGAAGCAGGCTGTGCTTCAGAAGCGTGATTCCTTTTGGGATCATGGTCTTGGCACACATCAGTATCATCTCAAAGGTATTGGGATTCTGGTTTCCAAATGCCTATCATGTAGAAATTAAAAAAATAAGCATCTATGCACAAATATGTTATTTCCATATGACCAGTGCTGTTGAAATATGATATTCAGTCAGGATCAATGTGTATTGTAGGAATACAATGTGCCAGGCATGTTGTTGGCATAGAGAAGTTCTCTGCTCTGTGGAGGTTGAACTCTCACTGAGTGCTGGTGGCTTTTGCAGATATCTGAGAGAAAGATGAAACACATGTCCTTTTTCTTTCTGCCTCTGTATCTCTTGAACTTTCCTTTTTCTCTGTGTGTGAAAAGGTTGTCCCCATGAGGTGTCACCTGTAACCTGCTCCATCTCTCTCCTTGCACCACACTCTCTTCCCGCTGTGTGGATGGTCCTTTCTTCTTATTTTGCTTGGCACAGCAAAATTAGAAACTCGGATACATTTTTTTCCCTTTATTCCCTTGAGATCCAATTAAAGAAGGCTTGGAGCAGAAGGCTGGTTGGCAGACTGTAGCTCTATGTTATGGCAGTAAATCCATTCCCTGACAGGTTTTTCCATGTGTCTGAGCCACCTGAGACCTTCTTTCCCTGCTTGCTGACCCTCCCTCTCCACAGAGTTCTTTTCATTCATCTGTGGGCATTGTTGATGTAAATACACTAAACTACCAAGGGTTAAACAGTAGGAGGTGAGAGATACCTTGTAAACTCTGCACTACATATCTTGCAGAAAGTCATTCAAATTTGCCTGTTTTAAATAAAGAAGTCATTATGAATTTATTATTTACACAGTTGTTGAAGTGCACAAACTGGTAGTACAAAAGCACAACTCTGAGACTCGTCACTAAGATGCAGGCTGATAGACACATTCCAACTATGCTTACAGCAAATGATTTTGGGATTAAATACTGGGTAAGAGCCATCACAGGCACACCCTCAAAGACTTCCAATGGGCCCATTCTCAGGAAAACCCAGCAGGGCCAAACTGAACCTGGATAGTCCCAAGGCAACCCCATTAACCCCTCTAGCACCACAGGTTTCTACAAAGAACACTTGCAGATGGGGCTGCCGCTGGAGAAGGGAGGCCAGACTCTGACAGAGGAATGGTAACAAAAATTTCAAACTTACCTGACCCTCTCTTCCACCCTCTGCACTCCCAAACACACAGTCCCACCCAGTCAAGTCCCTCCACGCTAAAATGCTCAGAATTCAGAAAGAAGCACTACAGGATCAGATGGCTGGTTGGCACAGCTGATAGCTTCACTCTGGGATGCTATCACACACCAGCAGTGCCCAGGCCAGTGCTCAGTGCCAGGGAACTGTGGGTAAAAGGGAAAAGTCATGGTGGCACCATCAGACTCCACACCTCCACAGAGGGCCTGGTTCCCAGCAGAACTCTTTCCACAGGCTGACAGGAGAAAGGGAGATGGACTCACCTGTGCACTACAGCCCATTTCCCAGATGGGGGAGCGCAGGTCCTGCTGTCTCTTCACATCTGGTATGAATGGTAGCAAAGAGCATGTTAGCATGTTGCTAGCTCCCAGCAACAGAGCAGCCCAACCAGAAGATATATCCAGCTGAAGATCACAAAGTGTGTGGCATTATACCTTTTTGGAGGTGAAGGTTCTAGACTCAGATGGGCAGGGACCTGCATTTTTGGGATGTCATACTCAATATTTTGAGACCAGATCTAGATAAGACCATCATTTGCAACACCCAGTGGACAAGCTCCTTGATTTGACACTAAGAATATGGGGTTTCTGATTCTTGCCCTTATAAGGGGCAAGTCTGATGTTACAACACAGAGCCAATGTTTACTTTTCCAAAAGTCTGGGAGATTGACAGGAGCAATGAGGGATGGTGACAGCAGATGCAAGAGGAACTGAGAAGTGAGAATATGAGAAAAAAGCAGCTTGGAGAGGCAGACAGAATGAAGGGATGTCCTAAAGAGGAGAACAAAGGACAGAGAGAGTCTGGGCAGGAAAGACAGGTAGAGATCATGAAACTGAGCAGGAGAAAGAGAAGGGAAGCTTGGGAAAGGTAGAAGCAGAAATACGGAGCAACCATAGAAAAGGTGAACGAAGAGAAAGGAAGAGCACACACACATACACACACACACACGCACACACACATAGACACACACACGTACACACACAGACAGACAGGCATATCCAACATATACACAGACATGCACTCATACATACGAACACACACATACACACAGACAGGCACACCCAAGACATAGACATACACTCATACACACACATACACACACACACACACACACACACACACAGAGAGAGAGAGAGAGAGAGAGAGAGAGAGAGAGCAAGAAACAACCATGGAATGAATGGTGTCCTTACCACATTACTCTAGTTTTCAATATGCACAGTGTGCTGTTATTATTGGCAAGGAAATTAGAGCATTCTTTATATTTTTTTGTTATGACTAGATAATTTCACACATAATAAGACATTGAAAATCAACTGAACAGGGCACAAATGCTAACTCTTTTCCACTGGCTTATTGGACAATAAAAAATAAAGAATTCGTTGGCCATGGCTGCCCTCCTCTTTGCACATTCACCATCTTCAGTTTCTTTGTTGGATCCTCCTGAGATTTGGTTTTAGGACCCACTTTATACTATCTATTTACTTCTTGTGCCGTTTTTGTTCATTTGCTTTTTTGAACCCATTCCCTTTTGCTTCTCCAGTCTTCAAGTGTAACTCAAAGTAAACTATCTGAGCAAGGAATAAGTGAACAGTGGCTCAGAGACTTTGATATGACAGGTGCCCACTTGCTGACATTTATTTTGTAAAGATGTCTTCAGGGTGCAGAAGAGGAAGCAAATGGATATTTGGACTGTAACTACAGCTCTGTTAAGACTATTGAGATGTAAGTGCCAGTTACCAAAACCTATGCAGCAGTCAACAGGCACCAGGATCAAGACTGACCTTCTTCCTTCCTGGGCACATCAAAGATTTGGGCTTCCTGGGCCTAAATCAGTTTTCTGCTCCCACCTCAGAGCCAAGCTGCTGAGGATTCCTTTCTGCAGCAGATACTTTCCCCCCAAGTATTAAAAATTTCTTCTTTCTAATTTCTGAATCATGGTAATTTTGTGAATGAAGACATTAATTACTTTTGCAGTTTGGTAACTAGCTCCTAGCAGAAGTTCAATAGCTATTGACTACTTATTCACTAGGATAACTGTGAAATAAAAAGATTAAGAATCAAAACAGTCACCTAAAATTGTGCATTAGCTATTATGGGTAGTGGTGAAAGTGCCCCAGCCAAGGTCATTTTTCTACTTTTGTCTGTGAAACTGTTCTGATACAATCACTTGTATTTGATGTTCCTTAACTTTTCAACTGTATGGTTTGATAGGATGGACTTGTTCTTCTAGTGCCTGTACCAGACAGATTTGTTAAGGTTTCAGTTCTCCTACCCAGAATTCCTCAGCATACTGGACCCTGTGACATTCTTTCAGTCCCTCCAAATCGTGCATTGTACGTGTACATGTGTGCACAGGTTTATGTGAAGGTGTGTTTGAGGCTATTCTTAAACTTTTGATTGCTCTTTTGCTTGATAAATGTATTGTGTCATTACCTAAAGCATTAAGAAAAGCATAATTTATCCATTTTCAGTTTAGTCTCTCTCTTTATGTCCTGTTGGAGAAATCTGTCTATTTCAGGTCATGAAGGGATCTCTTTATTTACCTCCGCAATCCATCAAAGATTGATTTCTGTATATTACCATACACAGAAATCGATGTTAATGGTGTGTGTGTGTGTGCATACACACACACACACACACACACACACACACACACACACACACACGCACATTGTCTGAATACAGTCCATTGACAATCCCATCCTTTCTTTCACTGCACTGCAGTACAATTATTTGGTCGTTGTTGCTTAAAAATCAGGTGGTCCTATCTGGGCTCTTATCTGAGTTTTATATTCTAACCTGTTAGCTGACTTATTTATTCTCAAGTCAAAGGCATGTTGTCTGAAATAATGTAGTTTTGTATTATGGCTTGGTATCTGGTCATCTTTTAATTTTGTTTGTATTCTTCAGGACCATCTTGTCTATTCTCAGTCTTTTGCACTACTATAAGAATTTAAGATACAGCTCATTAACTTAAACAAATACAGCTGGTATTTTTCCTGGAACGCACTGAATGTATGAGCTAATTTAGTTTGCAATACCTGGATTTACGCTCTTGGGCCGTCCCCTTCTAAGACAGTTTACGGAAGAAGGACTGGTATATTTATTCCTAGTCCCATTAAGGGGAGAGGACTGTGTCTCAGCATTGGTGAGCTCATCAGATGAAGAGACCCAGACCCCTGGTGCTTTGGGTTGCTTTCTGATGGCCACACACTCTCCATTGTTTTACAGAGTACCAGATTGGCTCAGTAGGTATTCAAGACCGTTCCCCAAGCCTTTGGAAGAGCAGTCTCATTTAGAGAAAACAACCCTGGTTTTCCCAGTAACTACCCCCACCCACTTCCTGGCTCATCCTGGGCAATTACCAGGCAGTTGCTTCCCTCCAAACCCACGCAGTAATCGTTCTGTGCTTCATGGTGTTCTGATTCTCCCCAGGTTTCTCCACACATACTAGTAACCTGATACACTCTTGTCCTTTTGTCTTTAATCCTACTCTAATCATAGCACATAATTGAATTACTATAACTAATTTTTATTCAGATGTACTCATCCCCCAGAAGGTTTAAAATATTTTAACAAGTGTTCAGCAATTTCAGTAGCTGCTCTCCTCTTAGACCCTTAGTGTTTTAAAGGAAATTGGCAGATAAGAATGACTATCAAAAGAAATACATTCTTTTTCCCAGTGAACTTTTTCCAGGTTCTCATATTCAGAATTTATTTCTTCCTATAAAGTTTTTTTCCCCTCATGTTTTACTTTTCCTGGGTGGTCACTGGTCCCCTTGAGCCCAAAATCATTCAGTCTAGGAATGTTTGAAGGCCTACCTCCAGGATTTCCAGTCCTAAGTATTATAGCTGATCAGTGAGGAGAGGTGGGTCTGCAAGGCAGGCCAAGGAAGCAGCACAGTCATCAATAGCCCCACTATTGTTTTGCAGAAAAGCTCATAGATAGGGACTGGTCTCCTCTGGGCTTGGGTAGTAATGGTTGCTGTGTGCCAGCTGGTGGGATTTAAGGACACACAGGGTTTGAGTAACAGAATGAGTTCCAGCCTTGGATTTGCTTTTTTGACCTTCATGTACTCCATAAACTGAATTCCCAAGAGCTGCCCCTCAAGGTTATCATGAAATGTAATGATGTAGCTTATATTAAGTGCTAAATGTGGTGTATGAAACAATGAAAGTGGATTTTCACAGTCCTCTAGAGGAAGCAACCCATTTTCACTCTAGCGGTAAGACAGATCTTACTTGTTAGTATCAGGGAACGCCGACTCCCTATCCCAAGAATCTTACAGCTGTTCCAGTGTGATAAACATCTTCTTTCCCTATGTGCCTGTGGTCTGTAGCAGAGCTAGGCATTTCATTGTAGCAGCTTTGGCTGGGCTACTGTAAAGTTACAAGAAGGGTGATAAGTACTTCTGTACCGTGCGTTTCCATGGAAAAGTTAAACTTCCGATAACATCCTTTGTATTACAAAGATAAAATATTTAAGTGCAAATTCAGCTTTGCTTCTAAGTTTGGTGTAATAAAAGAGACATCTTGGGTTGTGTAGGGTTATGTCTTGTCATCTCTTCTGGATAGTCGCCATGTCCATGACCAAGGCTTTATTTCATGTGATGTTATGTGAGAAGAACCAGGCTTGAGATTCTGTACTCCAAGTAGATCGCCAAAGCATGCAGGGCACAGCTCTGCCCTTCCTTGCCCTTCCCTTCCCTTCCCTTCCCTTCCCTTCCCTTCCCTTCCCTTC
>NW_008356058.1:4278670-4279128 GCF_000622305.1 Nannospalax galili
TCCCCTCCCCTCCCCTCCCCTCCGTCCCTCTCTTTTCTCTCTCTCTCTTGCTCTCTTTCAAAACTCAAGCACAATTTTATTAGAGTTTAGAATAAAAAGCCCAGGGAAGGCAAGCTGTAAATCTTGGCAACCTCCTGGAGGAGGAAAATGGAAAAGAAATTGAAGGTAGAAAGCCAAAAGCCATGCTGTTTGATTTAAGCTGACATGGAGGTCAGCCACATGGTGATTGGTAGTCACATGGTTGGGAGGGTGGCCTTAGAGAAGTAAGAAAGCCCAAAGTACCAGAAAAAAAATTACTTGGGTTCTGGTTGAAGTCTGAAAGGAGACAGAAGAAGAGGAGGAGGAGGAGGAAGAGGAGGAGGAGGAGGAGGAAGAGGGGGGAGGAGGAGGAGGAGAAGCAGGCGGAGGGAGAGGAGAGGGAGGGGGAGCAGTAGCAACAGCAGCAGCAGTAGCATTAC
>NW_008356058.1:4279238-4317379 GCF_000622305.1 Nannospalax galili
GAAGAAGAAGAAGAAGAAGAAGAAGAAGAAGAAGAAGAAGAAGAAGAAGAAGAAGAAAAGTTTCTGAGTCTGAAGGGTAGGCAGACCCAAGAAAACCATTGGTGGCTTAGAGGGACAACATTAGAGGTAGGAATTCTGGGAAGAAAAAGTACAGTATATTATTAAAGAACTAATTATCCTAACTCTTTAGCATAGATTAAATGAATGAACCTTCTTAGGGATGGTTCCACTTTCCTGATCATTGATCTGCCCAGATATTTCATCCTCTTTACCAGAAAGAAATAGTTTTCACTTAATGGGCTTTTATGATTACTATGATCCCCCCTACTCTGAAGAGGTAACCCTAAAATCATTCAGGACTTCTTTCTTTGCCTTCTTAGTGACTACTGGCACTACTTAGTGACTAATGCCCTCCTTCCCCTTGCCCTTCTGTCTGTTTTATTAGAATGGTAGAGGAGAGAAAATGTCTTCCCTTCACCCTCTTAGGATCTTCAGATGGTCTATAAATTGAAGCTGACATATGACAGAAAAACAAGAGGAAACTGCTTATTTACACCTCTATACATGCGGTTTCATTCTTGAAGAAGGGTCAGTTTAAGGAGTTCAGAGCTTCTGGGAGAGGTAGAAACAAGTTATGGGAGAGCCAGGGGAGGAGGAGTGTGAACAAAGGCTGCCTTGCTATTCAGGACCTTTTAGGTGATAAAAGTTGTCTAAAGTGCCCTTTTCCCTGATACACTACATTTTACTACTATAGATTTTCTTTATAAGTGAAATTTCCCTTTAAAAGGGCAACTTTTCAGATCTGTTATCTATGTCTGTGGTTTCTCAGTACAACTAGCCCAAAATGTGTCAAAGAAGTATATTTTGGGTGGCATATTTTGTCATCCTGTGCTTTGCGCTTGGGTGAGTCAAGCCCTTGGCAGAATGAAAGTGAATGTTCTTCCCACCAGCTTTGCTTAAGGTTCCAGGGAGAAAAAATTATATGAAGGAAAGTCTGCCTTATTTGCAAACACACCACCTTCTGAGCCCTCCTGCTCTGACCTGGTAATCCAGACCACTCAGATCTAATGGGATCTGAGTCCCATTGCAGCCATCAGTGAGACAGGACTCAGCAGATGAGGTGGTTGCCATGGAAATGTTATGGCATCTTTGGCAAACATACTCTTTGTAGCAGAAAAAAAATGGTAAACAGTAGCTTAATTCACACAATAGTGATCCTGGGCCAGAAAAATAGGGGTGTGGAGAGAGACATCGAGATTAACATATGAAAGAAACCATTTGACCAAAGGAAAAACTGGAAACCCTTTCCCCACTGAAGCTTTAGATAACAAACCAGAGAGAAAGTGGTTTATGTAAATGACCTATAAGGGATCTTGAGACTCCTGCCCAGCACTTTTGAGGGTAGGTCTTTTCCCAGTTCGGTAATCCACTCCCACTCTCAGGAAAGCCGTTCTCTTTCTTAATAAATTGTCTCTATTTCTATTTATACTACTTTGCTTTGTGTCCCTGGTGTAATTCTTTGTTCTGGGACACAAGAACTAGGAAATTTCAGTGACTGCATCTGGGAATCTGATCTGCATCAGTAGTGCAACCTGACTCTACAAGTCTGCCTTTCATCACTTGTTAGTGCCTGTACAGGTTGAAGTTTGGAAGACCAGGTGTTCTGACCTGAAAGTACGCCCCCCCACCCCAATGTCAGTACTTGAAAGACTTACATCTCAGACCTCAGCTGCATTCATCAGGATCCTAGTACTGCCTCAGGAAGCTCTTTTCCCATTCGTTGAATATTTTTCAGCTATGCTGTGTGTTTTTTGTGTATTTATTACTCACAAGAATCATTGATAAGAAGCAGAGACTTTGGAGCCTCTCTAAAATCAAGTTATGAAGTGATCTGACCAAAACTGAAGAAGCAGGAGTTAAACCCAGGCTTATATTATGTCAGTGACCATGTGTCAGATATTAAAACTTTGCAGAGCAGCTGTGTTTATGTTTAAATGAGTGAATGTGAGTGAATGAGTGATGGGAGGAAGATGCTAAGAAGAGCAATGTCATCTACTCAGTCTTGAGACAGCAGCTTGTCTATCCCAGACTGGGGAAGTTCAATGTTGAGTGATAGCAGGCCCCTTGAATTCTGAACCATTTACACTGGTCATCACTCCTCTCCTGCTGCTCTTGCCTAGGACAGTCCACTTTAGAAGGTTGGATTTTGTCCCATCACTCTCTAGAGGAGTTTGTAGGGTTTTGTATTTGTTTTCTGGAAGCTGCTTTGGTGCCTGGACTTGGGTATAGGAGCTCTGGACCCATTGTAGTCTGAATGTCATTCCTGTCTCTAGCTATGTGCTTAGCCCAAAATGAAGACATTTATGAATGTCCATACGGCCTAGGGTACTCATGGTTCTAGAATAAATGCCCAGGTTAGTGGGAGACACATTTTCCGACGTGTTATGTAGCCATCAGCTTTTCCTAGGGGAGGAGAGAGGGGCAGGGGAATGAAAAACTGAACATTTGTCAGGATGTAGACAGGAATTTGCTTTATGACCTGGTAAAGGGCATACAAATACACTGTTTCCTCAGGCAACCATTGCTAGGTCTCTGTCTCAGCAAGGGCCGAAAAACCTGGTGCTCATCCTATACAGCCCTTCTGGAGTTCCACTGTGGCTTTTCCATTACTCTTCTTGGAATTCCTATTCCCTGGCTTACTCTTTTCCACCATGAAGGTGGAAGACAGCAGGAAGAGTAGATGGAAGTACAGGTGTCAAGTCAGGTGAGAAAATTACCTGTTTCACACCTGATGTGGTATGAAAGATACCTCAAAATAGAGCAACATTAAACAATTTTCATGTTAATACATGCCATGGTTTTGCCAGTCAAGGCTTTGGGAAGAATGTGTCTAGGTGACTGATCTCATCAAGACAGCCTGGACAGAAGCCAGGTGTATTGGGCTGGACAGTGGCCTGGCCTGGAAGACACAAGTGGCTCCGTTCATGCCTTGGGCACCTTGTAGAGGGAAGAGAGCTAGCCTCACATGAATTTTTAATCAAGAACCTCTGTATGGCCTTTCCATGAGGCATGACTCCCCGAGAGAAGAAACGTGACTTTAGAACAAACATTTAGGAGCAAGTGTGTACAGACAAAGTGAGAGCTAACAGTTTCTGAGAGGATGAACAGAGAAACAGCTTACTTGTACTGTGTTGTACTGGCTAACCTCTCTCGGAGGAAGAAAATGGCCATGCAGCTGAACTTTGGGATGAGGACTTCCCTCTGTCTTTAAAATTTGCTGCTGTTTTCAAGCCCTGAAAGGCCCTGATGGGGCAAAAAGTAAAAAAGCTATCTTAACTTATATTTTATATTGCACCATTCAAAGAGATACAATGTTGGCCATTCACCATGTGCAAAGCACCTTGTAAAACATGTGGGAAGTACCAAGTCCTTGTCTTAAGGACTATGACACTCTAGTAAGGGAGAGGGCAGAGGACAGTTGGGACACTTCTGGTTGCTGTGGATTTAAACCACGCTTTTCCTCAAATATCTCAAGGTAATACTCAACTATAACTAGAGATGCTGAGCACTAATCTTATATTCAACCCATGTAATATCTTGAAGATGAGATTTTGGGGAAGGCACATCTATTAACTTAAGATACTTGTTGTATACCTGATATGATCTCCCTATGTCATGGTCCTGACCATTGCTCTATGTACCTTTGTAATGGCCTTCTGCCCTTTGAATGACAACAAGCCCAAGCTGGTCACTTGTCTCCTCTGAGTACTTGGTCAACACTGTCTCTTTTGATGGATGAAATAGTCATTAGTAGAATTTTGACTTTGGGGCTAGAGGGCCAAATCTACCTTAGTCTTATGGGTTTCTAGAATTTGAGCACATTTCATGGGCCTGAATGAGGTGAGGAGCCACAGCCTACAGTATCCATACAGAAAAGGATCTGTGTACACTGAAGATCAGATAGACAGGATTTCCATATCCCAGATGACATTTCATCTTTTAAAAAAATGCCTTTAGCTCCAATAAGGATATGTTTTGTAAAGAAACATGCCTTTAAGAAAAAAAATGGGTTTTAGATAAAGATATTGCTGCCCTTGGAGTTCTAGAAAGAAACAATAATAACAGTATACCTCAAAGGCAAAGCATCCTTCAGGGGTATCGGGGTAAGAAGCAGAGTAGGGGAGCACTACATTTCTCTAAGGACACATAAGGTGAGGACCCAGTGTGAAGCCAGTGTGAAAGACCCACTGTGATCTAACAACAGGCCAGAGCCCTACAATCCTCTTCCACATTTGACAGAATCTTTTCAAAGCTCGAGAACATCTGTGATTCTCTAGTTACTGAAATAAAAAAATCATTTTTTTTTCACTTTTCTTGGAGATTTGCCCATCACCAGCCAAATCTGAGGAAGCAAATCTGGCCATGTTCCCTCTGAGACATATGGCTCATTTCCAAGTATAAAGAGACAATAGTTCTGTGATGGTTTCAAATAAATAGCAAATAAATCTGCCTTCCCAGAAGCCATGTTCGCAGGAAGAACCCCCATACATAAGCATCTCCTCAAAGTGTGTTTCTGTCTGAACCTTTGACTGATCACAAGGAACTGGACATGAGGACATCCAAATGTCTGCCCAGCTTCCTATCAGAGTAGGGTTATTAGTTCAATGATTCATGTGTTGATTTTCTTCTCTTTTCAAAGCAGTACTTGGAACATCAGACTTTACAAGGTCAGTCTTTCCTCTAAGCTTGGTGTATGGTATCTGGGACAGTGTTTCTTTTCTTTCCTTTTTACTTTCATGATATATTTATTTATGTGTATTTGTGTGTCTGAGTATACATGCGTGTATAATATATGGATAGTGTCCACGGAGTCTAGAAGAGGGCATCATATCCCCTGGAGATACAGGCAGTGAGCCACTTGACATGGATGCTGGAAACCCAACCCAAGTCCTCTGGAAGAGCAGTATGCTTTCTTAACCACTGAGCCATCTCTATAGCCCTTTCTTTCCTCCTTACGTGACTTCTCATTATAGTGCTGTTTGATGTTCTTTGAACACTTTCTGTGGGATCCTGGGGTTCCTTCTGGGCACAACTTGGGCAGTCTTTTCCAGATGAGAAGTGTGAGACATGGGGAGTGGATTTGGAGATAAAAGGTGACAATAATGTGTAAGGAAAGGATAGCCACAGCAGAGGGACATGGAACACAACAAGCAAAGAGAAAGGCAGGAAACAAAAGGTATAAGAAAGAAAAGAGGAGATGACAAGATGCACGTACTAGAGGTTTAGGAAGCTGGTGAGAGGGTTGGTGGAGGGTGGAAGGAGAGGGAAAGGAGATAAAGTATTTTAATGAGACAAAACCAAAACTCATCCTGAGAGAAGGAGATAACAATGACAAATGTGAGTCTGCAAGGACACTCATCAAGGGTGAGAAAGAGGAGTCAGAGCAGAAGACTGGTGACATTGCACCTATAAGCAGGTGTGGGGAATGTGGGATGGGCCAGGGGGAGCTGGTTCTGTTCCACCTTTTGATAATTGTTTCAGAAATACCATGGCTGGGCAAGAGAGTAAAAGATGATGAACTTTGCCTTATCCTTGCTCCTGGGCCATCCCCAATCCCAGGCTCCCTAGCCTTTGTGTTTAGTACTCTAGTATGTGTTGGCTCTCACAGGTACTGTTCTCAAAGTTAAGCCTTAGAAGAGGGAGAGTGGCCTAGAAAAGCAGTGACTGCCTCAGAGGAGAAGTAAGATGTTCTGAGTGTGTTCCTAAAGACAGCAAGACTGGGTATCTTTGGCAGGAGTGCCAGGGACAAAGGCCGCCCCACACTTAGGGGTTGTCTTCAGTCCTGGAGTGTTCTTGCTTGACTTCTTACTTCCAGTAGAGGCCACGGTCTAAGACTGCAGAGTGATAGAGATATCTCCAAATGTGCAGCTTCTTCCAACAACTTGGATTCACAGACTCATGGACATTGGAGTAAAATGTATCCTAGGATCAATTCCTGCTGGATGAGGGCGTCTGGAGATTCATGTACAAATGTGACCTCTGCCTTCTTCCAGTGGGGTGATTTTGGCCATGTCACCAGACTCTCAGCATCTCTGTGTCTCTACGTATAAAGTGAATGCCCTGGTCACTTTGCAGGGACACTGTGAGCATTCAAGCCTCATGTGTCTCTAGCCACCTGGATCTTCAGCAGTCAGTGACTGAGTGGCTAATGTCTATAGCTCTTATCATTGCTGTCTGTGAAAAGCCCAATGACTGTGGGTCACAAGCTGCATGGGAGAAGGTCCAGCCTGGTCCTGATTCAGATGCAGTCCTATAATTATCCTGCCTATGGTCACATCCTATTTCCCGAAGTCTTACACGAGATTCCAGTGGTATGGAGAAGCTTTTGGTCCTGAGGCTGCTGCTTGTGGGGAGGGACAGGAAGATATCACCTCTTGTTAGAGGGCTTTCCCTTCTTCATTGTGTGATTGAAGCAACTTTCCCCACAAAACCCACAGGATTCAAGGACAGGACAGAACACCCCCTTCAGAGAACATGGAGCCCTAGGGTGGTGAGGCTCAGCTCCTTTCTTCTGAGGGTCTCATTTCCACAGCTGCCTTCTCACCTTAAGAACAACCTGTGAGCCACCACTATTGTCATTGCTAGAAAATGAGGGCCTCCTTAGCTCACGGCTGCTTCAGGGCAGCTGTTAGTTTTAAGTATCTGGAACACAAATCAAGATGACCTCCAAGATTACAAAGATTAGCAGAAGCTAAGGCAGTACTGAGCAGTGAGGACCACCTTCAGGAAGCTCAAAGCCAGTGATTGTGTTTTACTCACTTTTCTGTTCCTAGAACCTAGCCTAATAGGAACTAACAGCCACGCAGTGGATGTGAGTCACATGATCTAAATTGATTGTTGGGAGATGTCCAGAACTATAGAAGACTATTAGTCAGTGAGACTCAACATACTGGTTCAAACTAGATTCAAGTAGATATTTCTCCAGGGGGAACAAATTATACAACATTTGCTTTCTAAGGATTTGAGGAATCCCTGATTATAGGAGGGAGGTGTCTTGAAACTGCAAAATCTGGCAAAGACTGGTTAAGTCCTCACCAAACCAATTTATTACTTTTAAAGACACAATAAAGTAATTCCCATCCTTCTTGCAAATGCGTGTCTAGGTGTAAAGAGCAGGCACTAGTAAACATGCCTGGCTCCAATATGCTAATAAGCTAACCCTAAGGTGGTTCTGATAAGCACCCAGAAAAGCAGTGTATAAACCAAGAAAAGACAGACTCAGACAGGAACACACAGACATGCTTTGACACGTCTAAGACCTCTGTTCTTGAATGCTGACAGAGGAGCAACGTTCCTTGGCCTCTGAGGTTCCTGTGATTTTGGTAACCATTGATTGTCTGGTACCTTAGCTGATGATCTTATGTACAACAGTTGGGCAGACTGATGCTCTCAAGGAACCTGAACCTCAGTGTCTTACTCCAATCTACCTGCCAGCCCCTGTTATGCAGTTGGAACCCTCTGAAAGATATGGCGAGGACCAGCATAGCTGAACCTCACCAAATGCCTGCGTTCTGTTTTCTGACATCAGTAGGCTAAGTCCCCTCTCGTATGATAGTTGTAACTTGATTTGTGATTAACAAGATTAAGGAATGTGTTGATGTACAGTATGTCTATGCCATGCATTGGTGTGTAATAAACTCAGCATATATGAATGGCATCTCTGTCTGGACATTCTGTATCCTAGCACTGATAGCCTATAGGCCTCCCTCGCTGCTCCCAACAGTATATCTGGAACACTGAACATGAGCAAGATTGTTCATATGACTATGCAGGTTTGTAAAGTCAAATCTTATGTGGTTGTTCATTTTATTTATTTATTTTTATTTTATTTGTATGAGTGTATTGCCTGAATGTATGTAAGTGCAACCATGTCATGCAATGCTCATGGAGGTCAGAAGAGAGTGTCAGATCCTCTGTAAATGGAGTTTTGGATAGTTATTAACTGCCATGTGAGTGCTGGGAACCAAACCTGGGTCCTCTGCAAGAACAGTCAGTGCTCTTAACAGCTGAGCCACATTTCTAGCCTGTTCATATTATTTATTAATTAAATTTGATTTGGCATTTTTACACATGTATAAAATGCACTGTAATTACTTTCATCTCTTGCCCCTGTCAAACTCATCCCTCTTCTCCCTATAAATCCCTTTCCACACTCATATTGTTTGTTTTGTTTTGTGAACTACTGTGTTTAGCCAAGGCTGTCTGTGTGACTATGGGTTTGGTATCCACTGGAGTTTTGTGGGCTCCAGTGGGTACACAACTGAAACCCCTCCCCAGAAACTTTCAATAGCCAGTATAGTTCAGTAGGGAGGGATAGGGGACCATGAGCCTCTTCCCTATTCATAACTGATTGTTTCCAGGGACAGTCTTGTGCAAACCCAATTCAGGTAAACACAGCATCTATGAGCTTAAAATTGGAATGGCTATGTCATGCCCAGAAAATGGCATGTCACAGCTTTTCTCCCCATCCTCTCACTTTTACATGCTTTCCAGCCTCTCCTCTCTTCTGTGATATCTCCTGAAACTTAGAGGGGATGATATGAATGTCTTGATTAAGGCTAAACTCTACACTGCTCCTTGCTCTCAACACTTTGAGTAGCCTTGAGTCTTCATTCACTGCTATTCATGGAAAACACAGGCTTCTCTCATTAAGGCTGAGAGCAGCATTTGTCTTTGGATATAAACAGATATGTAAGGCAGTTTGAGGCTATGTCAATTCAACTAAATACTAGTAGTAAATTACCTTTTAGGGCCTATGACTTCTTCAGCTCTATGTTTTCAACTAGGTCTACATTACCATGTAAGTTTCCCTCTTGTGGAGTGGGCCTCAAAACCAACCATAGTTGTGGTTGATTACCCCCATAACAGTCATGTCATTATTGAAAAAGTGGACATACCATGCCTGACATGTTGGTGTTGAAGTTAATAAGGTTTATAGTGAGGTAAGAGCATTGATGACTTTTCTCCTTCAGCACCTTGCATAAAACCTTCTGGTACTATGGAAGCCAGGCATCAGGGAGGAGTTCTCCAGCTCAGTTCCAGTTTGTTTTCACTATATCATGCAACCAAGTTATGTGATGTCTTCCACAGCAGGCTCTTATCATTTAGATATGTGGGCAACCGAGAAGAATGCAAGCGTTCATATTGTTTTAGGGTCTCCGGGACCCCTCTAACTGACAACTCCTACTGAGGTAGCTAACCCCTAATACTGGGACATAAATACAAAATCTTGCCCAGGGAGGTCACACACTGGAGAATTGGGCCAGAATTTTAGTTGAAATCTGAAGGTTGATGTGGCAGAATTCTTTTGTTCTTTCATGCCTGGTCAGGCTAATCTTTGTTTTAGTATATAACTCAGCAGTAAAGTACTTTTCTAGCATGTGCAAAGACTTAGGTTTAATTCTATTACTGAAAAAGAAAAAGATTTCAATTTGTAGAGGAAACCTTTCAATGTTTTGTTGAAAGGCAATCAGCTTTACTGAAATACCACTGATTAAAGTGTCAAGTAAATTAATCTAATCCATTAAATAGTTTCACAGAAAAATTAGAATAATATTTGGCCAAATATCTGGATAGCTTGTGACTGAGTCAAGTTCACATATACAATTAATCATGAAAAGTTCACTCCTGATGAACTTGGTACCTATATGTTACCTAGATACATTCGCTTATCCATACTAATCTCCAAATAAACTCAATGGCAAGGTCATATTTCTCCTTAACATAATACACCTTTCTTTTATGCCACTGAAATGCACTAAACCTCTCTGTGGAGTAGATGGGCTCTGAAGTAATGTTAACTCTTGGTTATCCTATATCTCAAATACTATAATGTAAAGTTAACAGCGCTTAAATGCTATGATATAAATTGGTATATCTCATGTTACATAACAAGGGGATAAGGGATAGAAGAAGAAAAAGAACAAAATTATATGTGTGTGTAAAAATCAAACTTACAATAAATACGGAGTAAATACATAAGTTATAGTCTTCATTTCTATTAATTGCCATATGGTCATTTTGGTAGTTCTAACTACCATCTCCCAGTACCCATTCTGTATACCCTTGGTCTTCAGCAAGAGCCTTGGCTAGTTGTGGTTCTTTATCTGTTGGAGAGACCCATACTTTTATTTCTCAAAGTTCTAGGCCATCAGTAGTCTTAACTTATTTAAACTGTTGTAGTTTGCCACTAGCTTTAATTACAAAATGTGGTATCATTAATAAATCCCCTAAGGAATCTTTTGCATTCTAGACATAAAGCTCCTTCCTACTACTGTGGAGTAGCAATCACCCAGCCAATCACCCAGCTGGCACAGCAAGCAACTCTGTTCTTTGCCTGCTGAATCCAGGGCATACATGTTTTATTTCTGCATGTATATGGGAGTTCTCACAAGAGCCAAAGAATTAACCAAAGCAAAATGCTTTTATATGTTTTATACAAAGGATGGAGAATTTGTAAAGAACAATAAAACAGGGCAGGAAGTCCCAGAAAGTCAGCCAGTGAGGTGAGAGGTACTGGAGGTTCAATTATACAGATCTATTACATAGTCACTTCCAAGGCTCTGGAGATGACTGATTTTGCCTCATTTGGGGGCAGGGAAAGAATCTTTCTCGAACAAATTTAATGGCTTGCCACAAATAAGATAGGGCAGTCCAGGTCACCCTTCATGTGACTGGTGCATCCCAAGTGTCTTTGGTTTAAAAATAATCAGCATATTTTGGGTGTCTTTAACGCCTCCATCCTACTTCTGGCTGGAAGTACACTTCAGAAGTGTCCCAGGAGGAAAGGAATATAGGTCTAGAAATAACCATGAAAGAGGTATCTCATCTACTCAGAAACACCCAGTTGATATTTTAGAAGTTTCATTGGAAGAAAAATAATCTCTAAAGACATTCTTATCCTGATCCTCAGTACCTGTGACTATTACCTTTTATGAGAAAATGGACTTTGCTAATATGATTAAATTAAGGATCAGGAGACAGGGAGATTATTTTTAAACATCAAGTGGGCCCAATATACGCACAGAGCACTTATGAGGGCAGAGGGAGACGGGCTCAGGGTGAGAAGATATGACAGCACAAGAAGCTGGAGAAGTGACTGCTGAATTTGAAGATGAAGGAGGGCCATGTGCCAAGGAGTATGGGGAGCATGCAGGATGGGAAATGGCAAGAAAGTGGGCTTTCCCTAAAGTTCAGAAGGAACCAGCTATGTAGACTTTATTTAAAGCCAATGAATCTTTGTCAAATTCTGTCCTCCTCAACTATGATGATGAATCTGTGGTTTAAGTGCATAGGTTTGTGATTCTTGTTGCAGCAGCAATAGGAAACTGATGTAGAGATTGATGGTAAGTTTTCCCTGTACTAAATGACACCACCAAAGTTTTGGAGTTAATAGAATAGCGAGGCTAACCTAAGTAGAACATCTGGAAACTAAGAAAGTCCTCACCTTGGACAGTAGTATTGGAAAGTCATTTTCTCTTCTCAAATACAATCCTTCATGTTGATTGGCTCCTAGACTAGCTTCCATGTGAATGATAGGACCCCTTTCTCTGGTCTTTGTATATGTGACCCAACAGACTCTTGGAGTGGTATTTTGGCAGCAATGTCTAACTCAGTACTCTCCCTCTGGGAACAAGCAAGCCACAAGCTGCCAACACTGAAGCACCCTAATGTTTTAATTGGTGCTTATTCTAGACAGTCCATTTAAAATGTCCCCAGTTTTTGCCAGATGCACACAGTTAAGCTGACCTGACAAGAGCATCTGACTGTGGCAGAGCAATGTGATAATTACAGGGTCCTGCTCCCCCTTGCCTTGATTAATGTTTTCATGTCACTTAGACATCACTTCTGGAAACCTCTCTTGGTTTGTACTAATCAGCAGTTCTGTGGCCCAGAACCTAGTAGATGATTAATAAATATGTTGAGTAATGACTGTCAGAGTCAGAGATCTTGAAGAGTGGCATTTCACTCTGGTCAAGCCTTATCAAGTCTCTGAAAAAATCCTGTACAACACAGTCAGGTGCGTTGCTCCTAGTATACTACAGTACTGTATAGATATGACTGTGGAGGTTCTAGAAAAAGGAAGAAAATAGCAGTCCAGACTTTCTACACCTTGATGTTCACCTCAGAAACCCTACCATGTGTCCATAAAGGTATCAACCTCTTTCAGGCACTGAAATAGAAGAGGCCAGAAAGCCTGTGCTCCAAGTGCTTCTGCAAGTGACACATGATTGGAGGTTAGCGGCACCCTCAGTAAGGCAGTGCATGGATTCAGTTTGATGTGACTGCAGCCATCGTGAATGTAACTGCTATGACTGCCCACAGTAACCCTGCCTGTCCTGCCTAGTTTCCAGAGTATTATAAATAGACCAACCCACTGGAATGGCATATGGAGCTTTGCAACAGGAACCTGACCTGAGGATGTGCCTAGCTCTTTGACAAGTCAGGCACATTCTGCCTGATGTGAAGTCACTTTTTCACTTGCAGCTAGCTATCCAATCTGAATTGTGGAGATCCAATCGGTCTTGTTGCCAACCCAGGCTATGTTCTGTCAGTTAATCCTTACCAAATTATAGTCTGTGCAGTCCTAAATCTATTTGCCTTCTTCCTCTCATAGACTGCAGAGCCAGTCCTCATACCCTGGCCTGGTTATCCCTGAACCTGGAATCCAGATCCTACCTCACTAGATGTACAGCTTTCAGTAATGCTAAGCTTTTTAGGATTCTGTTTCCTCATATATGGAACAAGGATAATAACAGTACATACTTTATTGGATTGCTCTGAGGATTAAATCCAGTCCAATCATTCAGTACTGTGTGTGGCAGTTGTTGATATCTTAATCACTTCTCCCTCCCTCCTGCTACCCCACTCCCTGCCTCATCTCACTGCATATAGCTTTCTTTCTTTCCAGACAGCCCTGGGCACAAGACTCAGGACTGGAAAGATGTTTGTTGGCACAGGGGCTAGTCCTGTAGGTTTTGTTTGTCACTGAGGAGGAGGAAGTTCTGGGAGCCAAGACACTGCAGTGAACAGGTGTATCAGATTATTGGCTCTCCAACCTAAGACAGACTCTGTCTCCTATAGTGTATACATCTTGACATGACCAGGGCACCAGCTTCTCCCTCGAGTGCAACCTTGGCAGGCAGCAAATGTGGGGACCTAAAGGCCCCACCTTGCATAGGTCTGAGAGGAAGTTACTGGGGGCATGGCCTGACTTGCTTTGAAAGTCTGAAGAATACTTCCGCACTGCTGAGGAGTGCATGATCAGCTCGTGACCATCCTTAAGGCACACCCTGGGGGGGGGGGGATTTCCAGGTGCCTTTATAAGTTCTGTAACACCTGCAATAAATGAGTCCCTGCTTGACTAGGCTCCCTGTTGCGCCTGAGTGTTCCTGGTATTGGGGGCAGCGTGGGCTGGCGAATGGCATACTTACTCATCCCCAATCATCACTGCTTGGGGGTCACTGGCTCTAACCCCCCCAGCAACTGGCACCCAGCGTGGCACTCGAAGGAAGGTGAAAAGAAGAAAAGAAAGAAAGTAGAAAAACAGATTGGGGCCAATCTGGAAGTTTGGGGTAAGCAAGACCCGAAAGATGGGAGAATGAAATTATTAAGCTTGAGGATCTGGTGCTTAAAGCACTGAAAAATATGCTTAAAAGCAGGGGATTGGATTTGTCAAATCCAGTAACTCAAAAGGTTTGGGCAGAGGTGATTCATTTGATTCCCTGGCTACTTAGGGCTAATTTTTTTACTGGGGATACATGGGAATCATGGGAAGAGTTGGAGGAAGAATGCAGAAATGCAACAGAAGTGAAACCCAAAAGCGGCCAAAGTAACAAGCGGCACCTCAGGTATGCCCTTGTCAGCTTCAGAGACCCCCGGGACCCATGAAAACAGGACCCATGGATACCTTTTTCAGAAGGGCAGGGCAGAGTGGAGTGTACAGGGTCGTTGGTGAAAGCTGCTCACCCGACCCACCTTGAACTAACCTGTGTGCGGGTCAGGGGCCCCACGAAAGCCGGGCGGGGTACTGCCACCCGCTGGCGACTGGTGGCATGGCCAACTGGCTCCGGGATGGCTGGGAAGGCCCTGTTCAAGGAAGGTGGCTGGGGGAGGGGCCCCATCCCGTCCATTCTGGGCAGGGGAACTACCCCGACCCTGAGTGTTACAGCCCCACCAGCAGCTGCGCTTGGGGAATCCCGGGCAGAGGGAGCCCTTAGTAAAAGCCTGCAATGTTTTCACTGACTGGGGCAGATGTGGAGAAACCAAAGAGCAGCTCAATTCAAGGAACTCATGGCCATTGTTTTCTGACGGTATTCAGACTCATAAGCTCCTTAAGGAGAGAGAAGCCCCTATTTTCTTATGGCATCTTAGGGGGCACCAAGGATTGCCTGGGCTTTTATCCCAAGGCAATGCAGAGGCAGACAAGGTGGCTTCCACCCAGGTCCTGTCAACAGGCCTGAATGAAGCTCAGGGGTTACATAACCTCACTCATGTAAATTGGCAGGGACTCCATAAGAGGTTTCCTCAAGTTCCCATCAAGGACCTAAAGAAGATTGTACATACCTGTAAGTCTTGTCAACACTTTCTACAGGTAGCGCCACTGCAACAGCCAGGGGTAAACCAGGGAACTCAAGCCCAATTCCTTGTGGCAGATGGATGTCACACACTATGGTCCTTTTGGAAAGCTTAAGTATATTTTTGTGTCCATTGACACATTCTCACATGCCTGTTGGGCTACTGCTCATACAGGAGAGAAGTCTAAACATGCTCAGTCTCATTTTCTCCAGTGCTTTGCAATGATCAAAACCTAAAAATCCAATTACAAAAACAAAAAGGGGGAATAAGCCCCCACCAACAGTTGAGTATGGCCTTATTCACTATTAACGTTCTTAATTTTCAAAAAAAATCAGTTGGAATCCTGGTTTCAGAAGCATTGGGGATGACAGGAGCAAAGACCTGAGGTACGGGTAAGATGGAAGGACCTCCATTATGGGGCAATGGAGAGGCCCAGATCCATTGCTATCCATGGGTCGAGGCTTTGGGTGTGTCTATCCTACAGGAGATTCAAACCCCATATGGGTGCCTGTGAAAAACCTTAAGTGGGTAGGCCAGGATCTGACTGACTAGCATGACAGTCCGTGGACAATAGTTCATGAGACAAAATTCCTTTTTTTATATCCATCTTAGGTGAAGGACCCAGTTCCTTGACTTCATTGCCAGTTAGCCTCTTTGACAACTGGCTGATTGGCTAAAAGGTACATGGTCTCAGAAGTATTTCAACTTGTCCTATGCCGTGACTTGCTTTGTTTCTCTTGATAATGCTTATCTTTATGTGTCTTTACCAGATAATTTGGTGACAGAGGACCCTTGGAACTGCCACGACCCACCTCCTCATGATTACGGACTCCCCCAGGAACCCCTCTGGTTGCCCACACTTGGATAACCAAGTTAGGCAGAGACTAAGACTGTCACGGGCTGGCATTACCCATGCGGCTGCCTTTAATCATGATGCATTTTTAGCCAAGGACGGGTATGATGTCCCATGACAGTACTCTTAAGACAGGACATGCACATGGCCAGGTGCATGATCCAATGATGGGCAAGGCTTGATCAGAGGTGACACAACCTAAGACAGGCAAAAATTCATAAGATTAGAGGAAGCAGATAGCCATCTCTTCTCAGGGAGCCATCTATGAAGTGGGTAACCCATGAAATAAAGTCAGTCCGGACTTAAAAATAAAAAGGGGGAGATGTGGGGACCTAAAGGCCCTACCTTGCAGAAGTCTGAGAGGAAGTTACTGGGGCACGGCCTGACTTGCTTTGAAAGTCTGAAGAACACTTCCGCACTGCTGAGGAGTGCATGATCAGCGCGTGACCATCCTTAAGATACACTCTCAGGGGGAGGGTGAATTTCCAGGTGCCTTTATAAGCTCTGTAACACCTGAAATAAATGAGTCCCTGCTTGACTAGGCTCCCCGTTGCACCTGAGTATTCCTGGTATTGGGGGCAGCATGGACTGGTGAACGGCATGCTTACTCATCTCCAATCATCACTGTGCGGGGATCACTGGTTCAAATCTCCCACAAATGAAGAGCCCAAGGAGGATGCATATATCTCCCTGGACCCACTGTACTCTACAGATATTGTATCTGTATACTGGGTTCTCTCCAGGCTAAAGTAGGCCTCAATATGCTGACCCATAGCCATACCACTGAAGGTCAAACCTCACGAGCCCTCAGGGCTTTGCTGCTATAACCACATTACAACTCTGTGAACCTCAAGTAGGAAAATGGAGGTTATAGGGAAGAACATCTTTTCTGATACAATCTTCTCCCTGGACAGGAAGCCAAACACTGAGGGAGTCCTACAGTGTTCATGCATCTACAACTTGTTTCAACACACTAAGCCTGATGAGCCCCAAAGGGGCAGTGAGAGGAATCAAGTGCTCAGATTCCAGTGATGGTCCTTGGCCATCTCTTCTCTCTCAAAGAAGCCTATGCAGTGGTGTGTGTGGCTGGCTCCTCCCAAGGTCTCTAATCAGGAGTGTGCATGCTGCTTTCCTTTTGGTCTCATTGCTACCCAGAAGTGACTGCACTGCCTCCACATCCTGCATCCAGTCTTAATGCTGAACTGTTCCAAAACTATAATTTTAAAAACATATTTATCATGTTTTGATTTTGCTTTTACAAGGAAGGAAATGCTGAGTTGAGATAATTATTCATTTTTTAATGCTACAGAAAGTTTTGAGAGCTGTGCAGGCAGAAATTTGTCTTTTTGTCTTCATTCTACACAAAAAAGGGTTGTTTTTCATTATGCCTAAAGTGGATGATGTTTTGCTGGCCTAGTGTTCTTCACATGCACTCAATCATTCAGTGCAGACTCATGGAGGGCCTGCTCCTTATCAGGCCTTGAGTACAGTTCTGAGTCTGAGAAGAAGTCTAAGATAGACCTTCTCTGGAGGAACTCACAGTACAGCCTTGTCCAAAAATATGCAATGGGACAAGTTCTGTAGAAGCAGAAGGAAATGAGAATTGGGGAGATCAAGAAAGCATAGGTTACCATCCCTCCTGGGCCTTTATAACAAAGAACTGTACAAGAGAGTATGAACTGCTGGTGTAGGAGAAAGTTTCTGCGTTTAGGGAGAGAGCTCCCTAGTCCTAGGAGAGTCTTCATTCATTTTGTCAATATTGCCCCAGCATCTGCCTTGTGCTTGTTCATCTGTCAGTACTGGGGTTGTGGGTATAAATAAGTTGAGGTGTGTGTTCTCTCGTGGGAGGTGCTGTGATGGAGGTTCTAACATGTGTGACCAAAATCCAGCAACACAGAGGGTTAGGGTCAGGGACAGGCTCACTAGGAAATGAAATCTGTGTTGAGCATCAGTGAAAGAGGAATTGACCTTGAGAGGAAGAGAGGGGGATTTCCCTTTTAAGGAATAAGATGCTGGAGGTGTGAGATTACAAAGAGTGGTGTATGATCAGACAGATGGAGATGGAAGGTGTCAGGCCAGAATGACAAACTGATGCCAGCAATATAAGCAGGGGCCAGATTGGGAGACACCTGGATCATGCAGGTAGCAAAGAGGTTTTAAAACAATAAAATTAGTGACATGTTTTGGCAGGTCTCCTTTCAATGATGATGATGATGGTGATGATAGTAATGATGAAGATGATCACGGTGATGGTAACTATGGACTTTGATTTCCTTAGGCTCTAAGTTGTGTCTTTTGAGATCTCTGAAGTTTAGAGAGTGGCAGACAGATACAATGGAGGTAGATGAGCAGGAATTTTTAGCCTGTGACCAAGCATAGTACACAGGACCCAACCCTTTCCAATAGCTTCAAGAGTGTGTAAGGAAATAGAGCTCAAGGTTAGGCTGTGGTGTAACTTATTGAAACTGAGATTATGAAAGAAAGAAAAAGTATAGGAAAGGGAAGAGCTGCTGGATATACTGTCTCTGATGTGTCTGTGTGCCATGTGTGTGGTTGGATTCTGGGTGCAGCTTGGTTTGCATTAGACTTATTTTATGTGGTTTTCCTAAGAACCCCATGGAGATTGGCCATACCCTCTAAGGTTGCTCCCAAATCTGCAGTGGCAAAGCTGCGGCCTCAGAGAGTAATGTTCTGTGAGAAGTGTGGTGGAAAATCACATGAAAGCCTTTGCCTGTGCTTGCCCCCATCAGTAAAACTGCCTGCTTCTCTTTGAAAACTGACCTACTCTTGTGGATGAAGCCCTTTTTTTAAAGTTGAAATCTCCTCTTTGAATCCCTTCTGGGAAGGGTGACCAACCTGGTTTGTTGCACAGAAAGAGGTTCCTGGATGCTATACTTCCAGAGCTAAAAAGGAACACTTCAGAAACCTGGGACACTGGTTGTTAAGTAGTGCACTTAGACTACTTTACTATGCTGTAACAGAATATCTGAGAGTGAGAAGTTTATAAAAGCATTTACTTCTAGATGTTTTTCCTGCTCTGTCATCCTATGACATCCTACACTACCAGGTAGGAAGTGGGGTGGAGCAAACAACAGCTTTGTTCTCTCCTTTTCTTAAAAGCAACTAATGCAATTACAGGGACTTGGCCTTCATGACTCCATCTAAGTCTAATTACCTCCCTGAAGGCTGTCCTCCAAATGCTATCACATGTCTCTGAGGATTAGTTTTCCAATGCAGGAATTTTTAGGCATGACCTTCAAGCTATAGACATGTTCTCTTCTTTGATTCCATTTGCTGATCTGATGTAAGCTCCAGTGACATGGTGAATCTCTCCAGATTCCTTTCTGGCAATTAGCACAAGTCTACCCAATGGGGTGAGTGGCCTCCCTCAGGCATGTGCTTCTAGTACTTGTCCCTTTCCTGGCATGTTGATATTCAGAGCACATTTATACAATAGAGAAACAGTGCAGCCTTCCTTTCCCTGAAACATTGATCTTTCTGTGTCTTTGGGACTTGGCTTATGTCATTATTTCTTCCATAAGTGTTTTATACTTTCTTCTCTGTCTAAAAATCTCCCATTTACTTCTTGACAACTAGCTCAAACATCAGCTCCTCTTAACCCATAAGAAGTAGCCCAAGTTCTGGTCTTTTCTTAATCATAGCTGATTCTTCAGCCCCAGATAACCAGAACCCACAGATTCTCAATTCAAAATATCACACTAATAGCCCCGATAGTCTCTGCTTCCCTTTGAAACTTCATAAGCCAGGCATCCATTGTCTACAACTCTTTCAACATAACCGTTCCAAGATCCACAGCAACAAACTCTGAGCACTCAATGACTTTTCCAGTCCAAAGTTCCAAACGCTTCCACAGTTCTTCAACGTCAGGTCTGTCACAGCAGTGTCCCACTGTCTGGTGCAAATTTTTGTTCTAGTTTATCTCTCCATTGCTGTGACAAGATACCAACTTGGGGAGGAAAGGATTTATTTTATCTTACATCTCCCTGGTCATAGTTCATCAGGGAGCCCAAGGTAGGAACTCAGGGCAGGAACCTGGAAGCAGAAGCTGGAGCACAGGCCATGGAGCAACACTGCTTACTGGCTTGCTCCCCTGGCCCTGCTCAGCCTGCTTTCTTATACAACACAGGCCCACCTGTCCAGGGGTGGCACCACCCACAGTGGGCTGGCCCTTCCCACATCACACAGTAATCAAGACGATGCCCCACAGACACGGCCACAGGCCAGTCCTAAGGAGGCAATTCCCCAATTGAGGCTCCCTTAACCCAGGTGTGTCAAGTTGACACTAAAGCTGCCCAGCAGAGTCAGTTTTACTGGCTTTGGTTCATCTTTTTTGAATTAGTTTTGAATCCTTATTTGTAATTCAATCTATTAAGTGACCTTTAACAGACTATGACATTCACAATTAAATAAATGTGCACTCTGTGTATTCATCTTGTGTTATTTGTCTGAAATGGGTTACATAGAACAGGCCTGATAAATGTCATCTGCCATGTACTTAGGGAAGACAGACGAGATTGACCTGGACCAAATGGGGGGCGATGGAGATAAATTTGGATCTCTTTTGCACTTAAAATCTTCTTTCTCCCTGTTTCTTTATTAAAACTGCTCATCATACTCTACATGTCCTTGAAAGCATGCCTACTGTGTTTTCAATTCTGTTCTACCTTAATTCTCCAGAACCATGCTTAATCTTCCTTCTTAAACTACTGTGTTGTCTTCATTTAGTAAGTGTTCACTGAGTATCTTTCAACTTTTCCAGATAGTCTACTGAACAGTAGATCACAAGGAAAGGGTCTACTCTGGGACATGCTTGTTTACATACTTGTTCTAATTTATACCTTAGCATTTGTGGTTTGGGAAAGTAACAAAATCGTTGGGGTTTTGCATCTTTGCCTCTGGAAACAGGGATAGGATAATTTGCTTGCAGGAGCTCTGCAGGTCAGGCAACACCATGAAGAGCCTAGTGTGGTAGGTGCTACCATTACTCATGTCCAACCTTTGCTCATCTTTGCCCACTATATCCTACTGCAATAGAGGGACCTTTGTCTTGATATTCCTTCTTCCCTGTTACCTGAACCATAGTTCTTGACCTGAGCAGATTTGTCTACATTTTCTGTGCTGGGTTAGAGGCGGGATTCTACCCCTGTAGCTGGCTTCATGCCACTAAGCAACAGCTCAGAGCCAAATTACTGTGGTTGGTTGGATTGCTCCCTGTAGAATCTGAAGATGCTGTGGGGTGGGTTCACTGTGCAGTATCTCCAGTTGATTGAGAGTATTACAGAAGAAGACCAACTTTACACGATAGAGTGCCTCTAAGCCACAAGAGGAGGTGGGAGTTCCAGGCTACTATAGACTGTGATGGCATGCATGAGGTTCGTATGACCCGGAGAGAGTACCATGTAGGTAACCTTGGTCTTACCTTTGCAGAAAATGACCTGTCTTTTCTCCCTTTACCTTTCGTGCCTCTCTCCTTCTGTCTGTCATTGCCTTCTAACTTTATTTTTGTACCTTCCCTGTTCTTCACTTAACATCATTCCTGCTTTTCTTTTCCTCTTTGACTTGGGCTCCAACCCTACCCTTCCTTTCTTTCCTTTGCTCCAAAACTTTGGTCCAATTAGGTCAAACAAATGCTTACTTCACACAAACAATATCTGGCACTGTGTAATGCAACCTGCAAAACAAACAAAAAACAGGCGTGCTCAGTGCTGGCATGCCTGCAGTTCCCCTGAAAATTCCAACCCCATTTTCCTAAGTCATTCCCAGCCTCTATATCTCTTTACCACCTGCCATTCTGGCTGGCTTCCTTCCCACTTTCTGTCTCCTTCTCTATCCTTCATTGCCTTGTCTCTTAAAATATCATTAGAATTTTATAAAAGAATTCTATCTCATATCACCAAGCAGCTTCTTTGCTGATCTGTTTACAAAGATATAAAGTAAAGAGCTGGTGATGAAGTAAATTATGAAAAAGTTTACAGGAAAGCCTTGAATGTCATACAAATCATTCAAAATCAATACTAAATGCACTGCCAGCATATAGCATGCATACTTTATCTCTTTGTGTATGTGTGCCTTTGTTTTAGATTCTACAAACTCAAAGACTGGAATATCTTGTTTGATTTTTTGCACACGTAGAATTTTCTCTACTTCTACAGTGTCCTGCCAGAAACAAAAGAATACAGTGAATTTTGTTTAGCCAGCTGATTAATCTGGGAAGGCATGGTATCATCTCTGAATATATTTAGTTTCTTTCACTACCAATTCATGCTGAATCTGAGATAAGTAGGGTGAAGTGTTTGTTAGTGCTGGCTTCACGAGCCAGTGGGGGCTTTCCTGCCTAGAGCGTCTTTGGGAAAAACTGGGACTCATCATCCGTTATTCATCTCAGGGGAAGAAGGAGGAAGATGAAGTGAATCGTGAGCAAATGAAGAAGCCATCCTGGCTTGAGACTATTCCACCAAGAGTGAGCTCAGACAGTAAATCCCCTATAGAGAGGTGGAACTGGAGTGGAAGATTTTCCTTGGAGGGCTGTGGTTGTTTAAAGGAAAGGTGAATTGCAAGCTCTGATATTCCACCTCCTTAAGTACTGCCTCCAATGGCCTGCTTCCTTCCTGTCTCTCAGGACCACATAGATACGTGTTGGCTCACTGAGCTCTTGGAAGTTCCTGAACTGCACTATAGTATTCATTTGTTCTAAAATGCCTTGCCATGTGATCTATCCATCAGACATTTCATCCAGCTGAAGTTACCTCCATGAAACCATCCCTCTCAGTCATGTCATCATTGAGTCCTGTCATGCCTCAGTTACAATCCAGTGACAAGAATCTTAAGATTTCATTATTGTGAATACCTACTTTATACTCTACATAGAAATTAGTTCAAGATAGATTATTGCTCTAAATATTAAAGCTATGTTATACAATTTTAAAGTAAAATATGGCAGAATATTTTTGAGGTTTGTGATAGTTAAATATTTTTAGATAAAATATAGAAAATAATCTACCTATTTCTCAGCTATATGTCTTCACGTAACACATAGCATACGGTATTTTAGTAAACAATAAGTATTCACAATTCAGTCAGCTGTTATCTTTTAAATAGTGGTGACTAGAATATCAGAAAATGGAAGAGGCCTTGTGAGTATCTTAGGAGTCTTGTGAGTTTCATCTAGGTGAGCCTCCACTTTCCCTCCACAGGAGACTGCACAGGTTTGATCTCATGTAGATCATCATATCTGCTCTGCTTCAAGACAGTGATGGTCATGTCCAACATTGAGGACACAGTCACACTACAAGGTTCCACATGATTATAATGGACCAGAAAAATTCCCTTCGTCTAATGATGTAGCCACAATAACATCTTAGTATACACATTACTTGTATCTTTGTGGTGGTGCCTGTTTGTGTAAACCTACTATACTACCAGTTATATAAAAGTATAGTACACAATAACAACTGGCCTCACAAGATAAGCCCACTGGTGCAATAGTGGAATAAATAATATGGGAATAGCCAATCACTTTTTAATTGGATTTAAGGTCCAGTTCCTAGGATGGAGCCCATAGGTGATACTGATATCAGGCATGGGAACTTAAGGCTAGATAGGTAATGGAACATAGGTGAGAATATAAATTGAGTTTTCTACTAAATAGGTATATTAAGCTGACTCTTAATGGCTTATTGTCATACCCATAGATTAATGCATCTCTCAATTCCCACCAGAGAAGTTTTCTCATACAGCAGATGGTGATTAACACAGAACCTCACAATTGGTGAACATTCGTAGAACAAGAGGTCGTGGAGAACTTATCCTTCAACAGGACAGCCATATAACTTCTGCTCCCAAGGAAGGCCCAGGGATTGTTGCAGAAGAGGGTGTGGAAAGATAGTAAGAGCCAGAGGTGTTAGAGTCCCATAAGGAAACAGAATTTTCCAGACAGCTGGTCAGTTACTCATATGAACTCACAGCAATGGCGACAGCATGTATAAGTACCATGCAAGCTCGAAGAAGAAAAAAAAATCCCAGCATAGACATGGAGTGAATAAGATGTTCCAAACCACCTAAGGAAACTGTGGCAACAGATGGCTGCTTGGAGGGGCAGAGATAGTTTCTTTCAAGCATGGGACTCTCGGTAGGTTAACCAGTCTTCAGTGGATGGATCCACATTCAAGAACATTTGGAGACACAAATTAGAGTATATAGGCCTTATTATATATACAATAGAATACATTAAATTGAGTGGGGTCAATAAAGTGACATAGAGATAAGGGAGGGGATCTAAATACCATCAAATTATATGGCAAGAAAATCATAAAATCCAATTAAAATGCTTTTTAAACAATATATGGCGTATTTCATGTGTTTTTTGACAACTCATGTTCTGTTTATAAAGTGTCATTGAAATATTTTGTTCACTTTTTATGGAGCTGTTTGTCTGTTATTATTGACTTGTTTGATTTGTGAAATTCCTTAAATATCGTCATTATTAGATGTATATTTTGTGACTATTTTCTCCTTTTACTGTCATGTAAGTGTATAGTTTCTTTTTCCAATATTTTATTTTATTTTTTTTCTGTATGAGTGTATTGCCTGCACGTATGTAAGTGCATCAGTGTCATACAATGCCCACAGAGGTCAGAAGAGGGCTTCAGATTCCCCTGTAACTTGAGTTATAGTTGCGGGTGCACTTACATGCAGGCAATACACACATACACTTAAAATAAAAATAATAAAATTTAAAAAAACATATCTTATAAAGAATCAAAATATTCAAGGAATGTTTGGAATTGAACAGTAAGAAAACAAACAACCTAATTAAGAAATAGACAAACAATCTGAGTAGATTTCTTCAAAGAAAACAAGCAGATGGAAAATAAGCATATGAAAAGTTTCTCAACATCAAAAGTCAAATTAAAACAACACTACTACCATTATCCTGCTAATGGACATAGTACTCAATCAACTCCTAATGACATATTGTTGTACCCACAAATTAATGTATCCTTCAACTCTCAAGAAAGCTTCTTCCTACAGTAAATGGTAGGCGATTAACACAGAGCCCCACAACTGGTCAATTTACAGAAACTAAGAGACTGCAGAGTGCTCAGCCCTAAATTGGACACATAAGTCACGTACTCTTTTCTCAGGACTCAAAGGATCATTGCAGAAGATGTGGTGGAAAGACTGTAAGAGCTAAAGGTGGTGGATAAATATAAGGAAACTATTTTGCTTGGACACAGATGTGCAGTTATACATATAATCTCACTGTGTTTATGACAGCATACACAAGACCTGTGCATGCCTAATCCAAACAAATATGTAGTGGGAAGATGGACAAGAAGCTCCAGCCCTAGCTGAAGAGCTATTGGCAAATGATAGCTGTTGGGAGAGGGAGAGTCAATTTCTTTAAGGATGTGATGCTAGATAAGTTGACTAGACTCCAGGGTGTAAAACCATACCAAAGTGTGTTTGGGAAACACAAATTAGATTCAATACATAGGCCTTCAAACAATATTGGCCATTGACCCTGCTCTTGATTACCCACCAGAACTTGACAGTAAGACCTTATTGCTGAAGATACTGAGTATGAGTTGTAGAACAAAATGGAGCAATCAAGCTGATACTGATTTCAAACCTTCATATCTACTGGCTAGCTTTCATAGTGCTGGAAGGTGCTACATGCCTACCTAAAGAGAAAAGTAATCATCAACCTTGCACATCTGTGTATCCTGTGAGCCACAACTACAACTGGCCTGGCAAGATATGCCCCCTAGTGCAAAAGTGGCATGAATACTATAGGAATAACCAAACACATTCTGATTTGCTTTAAGGTCTACTTCACAAGGTAGAACCCATGCCTGATACTGATATCAGGCCCAGGAACCTGTGATTAACCTGGTTACAGACCATAGGGAGAGCCTAATACTATTTATTTTATCAAATATACATAGTATTAAACTGACTCCTAATGACTTATTGTTATACCCATAGATTAATGTATCTCTCTGATCTCACCAGAGTTACTTCCTCATGTAGTAGATGGTGATGAACCAAGAGGCTCACAACTGGCCAATGTACAGAGAATAAGAGACTATAGAGTACTTATCCTTGAACAGGATACCTGTATCAAAATTCTGCCACCCAAGGCTCAGAAATTATTGAAGAAGAGCAAATGAAAATAGTGTAAGAGCCAGAGGTAGTATATGACCACAAAGAAACAGAATTTTCTGAAAAGATGGGAAGTTGCTCATATGAACTCTCACAGCAATGATGGCAGCATTCACAAGACCCATGTAAGCTCAAACCAGGTAAAATTCCAGCATAGACGTGGGGAAATGGGCAAGAAGCCCAACCCTAGTTGAGGAACCATTGGTAAAAGATAGCTGCTAGGAGAGGGAGAGTCAGTTTTCTCTAAGGCCCTTATGGATGAACTCACTAAATGGCATTTGGGGATACAAATTTCACTTCAGAGGCCTTAATATATATAACAGAGTACATGAATTGGGCTGGGAGGTATAGATAGAGGAGGGAGTATAAATATGATCAAAATATATTGTATGCAATTCACAAAAAATTCAATAAAATGAAAGAAAAAATTCTCAAAGAACAAGATTATTTAAAAACAGTGGTGAGCTAATACACATATTATGGTGTCCCATCCAAAGGTCAGTTCCTGAATTGTAATGGCTGGTATGATAATATTCATAGGTAGGGACTTTAAAAAGGTAATTCAGCCATAAAGAATTCTCTCTCATGAACAAGATTAAAAATCTTATATAAGTGACACTACGGTGTTGTCGCCTGTTGAATGCCTGCCTCCGTGTGAAAACAGAAAACCCCTCCTTTTGGGAACCTACAGTAGCAAGGCACAGGTTTGGAAGCAGAGAGCAGCCCTTGCCACATAAATCATTCCACGAACACCTTCATCTTGGACTTCTCAGCCTCTATAACTATGAGCAATGCATTGTGTTCTTCAAAAATCACTTAGTTGTGGGTGTTTGGTCACAGCATCAGAAGATGGAGTAAGACAAAACCTACTAGCTGAAATTCCAAGTGTAAGCAACACCAAATGCTGCAAGAATAATGAGGAATGAGAACATCATGGCTGCTGAGCAAAATGGTGCGTCCACTGTGGAAGACAGTCTGGTAGATTATTTTATAAAAGAAATCACATGATCCAGCAACCATAATTCCATGATATTTATTCAAATGAGTTGAAAACTTTCACGTAAACAAATGTGCATAAATACGTATTTGAGTGTTACTTAAAATTACCAAAGAGAATAAAGTTGGATGACTCAAATTTCTTGAATGCAAAAATTACTACATGCATTAAAATAATGTTTTGACCCAGTTTTGGTGACACATGTTTTTAATCTCAACATTTGGGACACTGAGGTAGGAAAACACTATGGTGAGTCTGAAGCTACCTTGTTCTACATATTAAATAGCAGGCCAACTGTTACAGCTATACTGCAGGACTCTGACCTCAAAACCATGTACACAAAAACCCAGTGTACTTTTGACATGAATACACATGTGGAAAAACGGAATGGAATATAAAGCCCATACACACACACACACACACACACACACACACACACACACACATGATGGTGACAGCATTTGCAACCTCAGCTTTGAAGTCAGAGGCTGGGACTAAACCTAAACATAAGGCTGAGAGTAGGATGAAGTTAAGGCAGCTAGGATGAGAGGAATGAGTTATCAAGAGCTGTGGCTGCTTTGAAGTACAAGGGAATGGTGCCATAGTGGCATCAGCAGGGGGAGGTCCGAGTGAGGAATTAGGAGTAGAAGTGCAATGACAAGAAAAAGAACCAGCTGGAGATTGAGTGGCTAGAAGAATAGCTGTCTCAAGATCTTTGACTACTACTGCTGTGTAGACTTGACAAGACTCATGTAACTGAAATGGGAGCTCACCGGACGAGGATGGTGCACCAGAAGATGAGAGATCTTTCCCTCGACAGAAGAACTCCAGCTGGAGATGTTACACAGCAAGATCAGCATGGCCTTGAATGACCAGGACCAGGACATGTTGACAACCTCTGCAAGAGAGCTATGGAGGACTATGACTGTTCTGACATTTGACTAGAGTGTAGCTGGTCCTCAATTGGTGGGGCTTGTCAGAAAGGCATGTCTCAGAGAAAGTTCACTCTGTTCCTGAAAGGGCTTTATCACCCCTCTGTTTACACATGTCAAAAGTGCCATCATAGAAATTTCTCAACTTGAAAAAGTCTACTGCCTCTTTCAGTGACAGCTGTGATCCCCGTCTATGAGATGGGGGGAAGGGAGAGGTTGCATTTGCAGTGTGTGAAAAGTGGCCAGAAGATCCAATACTGCATTCAGGAATTCAGAACTATAACAAAGCACTGCAATGTTTTGAAACGTATAAATCCCAGAAAGACACACTTTCCTCACTGAGGCCTTGAGGTGGACACACATTGCTTTTTAAATGAAAATTGGTGGTCCTGCTTGCATTTAGCTGTTCTGCAGGTGCACTCTGGTCAAGAAATGCTTTGTCCCATACTCACCAATCTCAGTACCTAGATTAATAGCTGAAAGAAAAGGATTTGGTTTTACCTGCTCACTGCCATGCTGTTAGAAACTGCCCCTTGACAATATTCCTGTAGTTTTGGATTCTCTTGGTGGTATTGAGAAATGAAGCTGATCATCAAATGATTTCTGTGACCTTGAGAAAACCCTGGATACTGGTTCCAACTAGGCGATTATATGATTTGACCTGTGTACCTTGGTTGCCTCAGATTGGTTGACTCAAAGAAGATTCTGCTAAGCTGCTGGAAGAGGTTCAGTCTACCTTCACTCATGCATTGGGTCTCTAACTGCTGCAAGAGATTTAAAACTATTTCAAAAGCAGGGCTCCAAGCTCCATGATCATGCAGAATTGGTCTAAGATTGAGACTCAACTGTGCAATAATATACAGAAAGCTCCAGAACTCTGGGACAGCAACATGACAAAATGACAAGTGTGACAACATGCATTTTGATTGTTACAGCCTGAAATGTGCACGCTGAGGTGCAACACAGCTGGGGCTATGATGAGCTGTACAGTGTCTACCTGAGCATATCTATGAAGTACTGCTCATCATGTACAGAACACAGGCATATTAGAAGGCTGAGATGTGGCTGTCAGAAAATTGAAATTCAGTCAGTTCACTGAGTTGACAGTGAAGACCATAATGAAGGAAGCAGGTCTTGGGCAAGAGGAAGAAGTAAAGGTCAAACAGCAGAACATAGGAAAAGAAGGAATGATCAGAGGTGCACACAAATATAATGCAGATGAGGGTGAGAAAGTATGGGGTGATGAGGAACAGCTTCCCACCCTAAGCAGCACCAGCCATAGAGGAAGAAACAAGGCTCCCTGGGAAATGTACAACTGTAGAAATCCTTTATCCCAATCAGAAGGAGAAGGTGGCTTATCCGAAGTGGGACTTGCCCAAGGGGCCCAAAACAGCAGATACACTGAGGGAATTCTTGACTGCCAAATTTCATTTATCGTAGAGTTTTGAAGCAGTATGGTGAGGGGGAGAGGCCTGCTGGTAACACAGCAGATTAGTGCAGAGTTGAGAATCTTAGTCTGGACATGGAGAGCATAAAGAGGGAGCTTAACTGGTACATGTATCAGGGTGCCTTGGTCACTGTGAACACGTGATTATGATCTTGGGCTGTCCATTTGGAGCTCTTTCTCAGTGAATGCACTCAGTCACACTCATTTAGTCATGAAGAAGGTACATGGTCTGCTCTTCCAAGATTCAAAGTTTGGCATGATAATTATAATGAACTAGATGAAGCAAGAAGACAGAGTTTAATGAAAAGGAAGCAATTGTAGTGCCAATCATAAATTTAATGAAGAAAATAAACATTAGCTTGCCCTAAACAAATGAGAGAAGCTGTGCGACTGAAAACTTTGACGAAGCTGAAGAATTACTGCAGTCAAATTATATGAGTAAGTGGATTTGTGACTGTGGTTCAAATAGGGTATATGACTTCATTTTGGGAACAAAGCTTTCCTTGGTTACAGAATCAGTTATCCTAATGGGGATGAATGGCCACCAAAATGCAAAGGCACCTGGGATCGAATGTTAGGGTCTGAGGGTGATGAATCTGTGTGGAGAAGTCACAGAATGGTGATTACATTTAGGGTCAAGAAGAGGTGGTGAGCAGGTGAGGCGTGTTTGTGTGTGTGTGTGTGTGTGTGTGTGTGTGTGTGTGTGTGTGTGTACAGTGACAGGACTAATGAAGAGAGAGGATGTAAGCCTGTGAAGTCTGGTGGCAGCAACCCCAAGGAATAGGATTTATTACAAGCTGGAGATAGAAGGGAAGCCATTGACATAACCTTCATGTCCCTATTAAAAACTTATGAATAAATAATTAGTGACTTCTAGGATCACATTTTTTTCTTTTTTCTCACAGCTGGGGATGGGGAGAGCCTTTCCAAACTTATTTGTTGACACTCTCACATATGACCCAGCCAGCCAGCTTGCCCACATCAGTCAAAATTTCACACCCTGCCTGACTCCTGCATGGCCAGATGAGGAGGAAAGAAATGTCCCCCTGGAGATAACTAGTAGAGTTCTTTCCTCTGTCTTTGCAGTGGGCTGTCTCTGCCAAACTTGTCCCCCTTAATATTTTAAATTTGATGATAATTTCAAGAAACACTCTCCATTCATAAAATGCAAATGTATTCAACATGTTCACTCACTAATATAATCTCCCCATTGATGTTTATACTGTCTTCAAATTCTTGAAAGTCTAAAAGAATCTCTTGAACATTCATTTTAATTTATTCTAAGCAACACTAATGAATTCCCTGAGTAGAATAGAGCTTTATGGCATTTTAATAGACTGTTTGGAAGTAAACTTCCAATTTCCAAAGGATCAGAATTTTCCTGGCTGATTCCCCTGAGAAGAGAAAAGAGGGAATGTGCTTTTTAAAGGCTCTGAATGTCTTGAAACTAAAATGAGGCGCAACTAAAGAGAATCTTCCTGCTGAGAAGGTTTTTAAGAAACTCAGAGTACACATCACACCGCCTCTCATTCACACTGTAACAGGACTGTTCTTTCTGGATAGTTCGGGACTGATGCTCTCTGGACATGATCTACTGTATTAGGGCAGCAAATGAAGAGTCACAGTTGTCATAGGTCCCAGTCCAAGTGCCATCACTCTAAGTAGAATGCTCCTTGGGCAGAAATGGTATTTTCTTTCTGAATTTCCCAAGTCTGGCATCGAATACATAATGGCTATGACAGTCCTACAGGTACCTATGCATTTGCTCATGTAGCACTTTGTAACTCTTCATATTTACCACTAAAATGAAACTATATGTAAACTATATGTAAAAATGGACTATATGTAAAAATTGCGCTGCTCTTCAAAACGAAGATGCTGAGGTCTAGAGAACAGAGCTCACAACACCAGAGACAGAATTTGAACCCAAAAATGGGACTCCAGAAGAGGGATCCCTGAAATAGGGTCTGGACTAGGGGCTTTAGGCACCTGATGAGTGTGCTCTGTCATTATTGCTGTCAACATTGCTGCTGTATTATTCTGCTTGCATAGTTGGTCCCACACAATGCTGAGAAGCTGAGAGCACGTGCAAGAGGAAATTGGCCTGCTGTGCCCTAATCCTTGCTTCACTCTTAGCAAATACATTATGTCATCATCCAAGGATAGGTCCTTCCTTTTTCTCCAGCCGTTTCTGCTGTATCTTGCTAATACCCAGGTCTTTCCATGTCCTTCTTAGACCTGTAGCTCTCAGACAGAGGAAGACCAAAACTCCATTAATAAGGCCAAAGAGCATGTTTCCTGACCGCACTCAGAAAGGGTGAATCAAAGACTTTTAGCTTAATAAATAAACCTACTTCTATTTGATCAAAGACAAAAATCTGTCCCTTAACTCTGGTGCTACAGTCTAGATATGACTTAAACATGTCCCTAAAGATTCATGTACGGATGGAAGCTTGTTCCCTAGGGTGGCCATGCTGAAGTAGCAGAACTTTAAAAATATAGAACCTAGTGCATGATAATAAGATCATTGGGGCACAGTCCTTGGTACAGATTATTGCTGATCTTTAGGCATGAGTTCTTGCAAAAGTGGACTGCTGTAAAGTGCACGTTCCCCCTTCTGCATGTGGATGGATCTCTTTCTATTTCTATGTTGCGATGGATCCAAGGGGCCTTTCCAGGATGCCATTACCATGTCATTTCAACCCTTCAGCCATAAGCATTATGAGAAATATAAAATTTTCTCTTTTATGAAGTGTGCATCCTCACAAATTTTGCTACAGCAACTAAATTCAACCTAAATTCTTAAAGAAGAACACATATGCCTCTTTTTTGCCTCCTGAATTCGCCACCACTTATCTATCCCAAAGTACATTCATGTTATGTCACTGAATAGAAATGATCAACTATAGTAGTTAAGAAACATGAATTTTATCATAAGTTTATGATCTTCATCTAATGTGGTTCAGTGGAAGACAATGATAAGTGCTCTGACTCATGAAGGGCTTTGACCTGTCTGGAGCTGGGACCACTGAAGGTGTGTAGCTGACCAAGAACTCCTAGCACCATTAGCTTGCCTCTCTATTGATGTTCTCAGAAGGAACAGATGGTCATTGTTTTTCCCTTTGTGGCTTTGGCTGGGAAAAATACAGATACTCAGCTCTCCTAGTTTCCTTAATGTGATTGTGGTTTGTGGACAGCTAAGGTGGTGTGCACATATACAGAGATAGTAGCGTAAAAGAGTGGCCCTTCCAAGAGACTCTAACTGCGTATCTCTAATGGCACATAACTTAAGGAAAAAAGACCTGAAGATAAATTTTCACCTATAATCAATAATCATACTTTCCCCTTAGTGGTAATAATGCTAATTGGAGACTGCTATGTGATTGTTTTGTGACTGATGGTGACAAAAAATAATTAATTAAAATGGTGTCATTAAGAACCAGATTTTCAGTGTAGGATAATGTTGAAACAGATGTAAGATTGATGAGGTTAGATCAAAACCCTATAATTTATAAATGCGTATTATCTATCTCCATCTACAGGAAGGTTTAGAAACAATGGACAGTTCAGTGACAATGGAAAACTGTAACATCCAAATTGTAGTCATTATATATCATTTATCACTGAAAAGAGCCAAGGCTTCTTGGGGAAATGACTGATTATAGGTCTGTGGCTAGAAATGTACAATTTGAGCTGGGAACATTTTGTCTCACCAGACAGTAAGGAAGTGATCACAGAATATCAGGAAGCCTCAGAGGCAATGTTTATAGGTCCCCATTGAACAAAACGGGATAATTCAAGTGTTGATAAGTTCCCAAATCATCATGAATGAACCAATAAAACATATTTAGAACCATAATTTCATAATGAAAAGTTAAAAAATAGTGTTAGGAAAACTAATTGTCACCAGTGAAAGATGTCCATGGATATCCTCACTATTTGAAAACTGATAAGAATCAAGTAAATGTTTGTTCTTCCTCCACAAAATGCAGAAGAGCTAAACAGAATATTTGGTTGTTATATTATAGTTTAACTTGGAATGAGAAATTCTAGAAGCCTTTCTAAAAGTCTTGCAGCTAATATATTATCAGGAAATGATATTATTTTGCAAACTTCTAATGAATTAATAACATTGGTAAGAGCCCAAGTGAAGGGCAGTTGGATATAATGTGCTACCCGACTGGTGGACTTTGTATTGCCTGTAAAGGAGGAACATCTGATTCTTTTTCTCAAGCACCTAGGTGTGTGTGTATGTAGCAATTTATGGAAAATTCAGACATGAAAAATGTGCTTTAAAATAGACCATAAGGAAATACTCAACAAAACTTATACTTCAGGAAATTCTGAGGAATAATTTTCTAGGTTTGTTCTATAAGTAAATTGAAAGAGCAAATAAGTGAAGTCTTTGTTGGCATTTTTGGAGCACTTGGGGAAATTGGACATGGATTGTATATAAATCTCAATGTTAAGTTATCTAAATGGGATCATTGAAGTATGGCGAAACAGCAGAATGGCATCACTTTAGGAGATAAACACTCCTAAATACTTAGAGATGAATGGTTCTGGATGTGTTACTGTGCTTTTAGACGGTTCAGAAAAGTACTTATACAGACTTGCAAACTTAAACATTTGTATAATAACTGGAAAGGCGTACTATATTTTAGAGATACATAGCAAAATATGTTGAGGTAAAGTGTTGTGATTGCTTGAAAATAGTCTGTGTGGTTTAAATGAGTTGTGGATTGATCATGACCAGAACTGGGTTTATGGAATACTGGAGTTTTCTGTATTTTCCTCTATTTGTGTTTAGGTTTACAGTCTTCCATAAAAAAACACTGACATGCTGAAGATTTTATGAGTGCTTGCTAACATCACACAATATATCATACACAAAATACACATGCACATTTATCATGCATACAATATACACAAGCATATACAAACACACTCATACATAAACAAATATAAATATATGCGAGCTTGTGTCTTGATGGGATGAAATAAATATGACCTACAGATCATGACCAGGAAAATATGTGACTTAATACTATGCATGAGAGCTGGTCTCTACCAGGTCATGTCTATTCCAAGTAGAAGGGCCACACTTGCCTTCTCTTAGATATCCACTACCCTACTGTAGCTTGCTTCCAAGCACCTCTTCAGAGATATCAAGCCTCTGCTTGATATCTGTGTCTTTCCCCTCCACTCATATTTCATACCAACTCTCACAGCTCCTTGGATCTGGGCATTACAAGCTCTGAGTGTCCTGCTGACTCCTTAAGCAGAAAATATATGAGGGTCTTTCATATAGGCCTAGTGGTTCCTGAGAGCAAGCAACAGCCAGAAGCTTGGACTCAAGGACCATGCCCCAGGCCCAGAGGCAGTGAAGCCATATATATTCTAGTTCCTGGAACTTGCAGCACCTGGGAGTTGGGCTCACCCCACTTGCTGATGTCCCACATTTACCCCATAGTTTCATGATAGCAACATGTAGATCCAAGTTATCTGACAAAATCTCCTTATGGGCATTGGGTGCTGAGATCTCCTAGGCTGAATTTCCAGGGATGTTTATTCCTTCTGCTCCCCCTTGTTAGTCTAAGAGTGAGGCTATAAGGGCAACTACTCATTTCCATCTGGAATCTAACAAGCTGGCATGGAGTACAGGGGCTAAACCCTGTACCATATCAAGCTCTTTAAAAGGACATGGCAGTCTTCACTGGGCTGAGAAGGAGGGAGGGTAACCAGGGAGGGATATAGGGTATAGGCTCTTTTGATTTGTGACAGTACATAATAGCAGGTAAGAGGAATTCTACAAAGCAGTTCTTTCTGTAAGTGCTTACTGTTGACACTCTGGGCTAATCTCCTCCCCAAATCACTGCTGTAGGCAACCTTGGGTACCCTGAATAATCAGGGAATTAAAAGTCATCAGCACTCCCAGGGTTGGGAAATTGGAGGAGCAGGAGCTTGGTAGAGCTTGTATCCTAAACTAGAGTGCTCTGCTTCAGGGAGCCACTAGGTTGGTGATGAATTACCTAGGAAAAACCCCTCTACTGGTTCTATGTAGCCTGATCTCAAGGTCAGAGTCCACCAATTCTCAGTGTTCTTATAACATTAGTAAAGTTAGTTCTAACCATTAAACACTAAACCTTATTTTAAATTTTGCAATTTATAAGATTCAAAAAAAATCACATAAAAGGCAAGAGAAGAGAAAAACAAATCCACGGTATCTAACACTTATGTTCAGAAATTACCAACATATTTATCAGTCATTTTGAATAAATATCTCTCCTTTTCTTTTCCTCCAGTATTAGAAAGCAGTTTTCAAATGTTTTTATTGCATATGATAATTATTTCTAATGATGGGTTTTGTTATATTTTCATACATATCCATAATGTGTTCAATTTTATTCACTGCTGATCACCCTTTAATACCAGTCCTCTCGTCCCTCTAATCCCTTTTCTCTTCCCACCCAGTGTCCTCTACTTTCATATTTTTGACCCAATTAGTGCTTCATTAGGGTTCTTTACAATACCAGATCTAAATTTTCTTCTATACAGCAGGCATAAAACCAAATCAGAAAATATTTTATTGCCTCCATAATGGACTTGCCATTATTACGGAAGTGGGTTCATCTTGCCTGGCTGGCTGGTCATTAGTGTCGCATACAGAATCCACAGCTGAGTATGACTATAGATGACAATTCTCCCCCAGCAACCTGCATAGTACCTTCCAGCACTATGAATGCTAGTCAACAGGGAAGAAGCTTCCAGGCCAGGTCCAGCTTAATTTCTAAATATCAAATAACCAGAGTGTGTGGTGTCTTAGGAATATCATTTAAATTTCTTTTTAGTTATACATAATGAGCCTCATTACAATATTTTCATACAAGTATGTAATGTATTTTGCATATTCACCCCTATTACCCTCTCTTGTCCCTCTCTCATTCTTGCTGGTCTTCTTCCTCTTTCCGACTAGTCTCCTTTCTACTTTTATAGCTTTGTTTTTGGGGGGAGGAAGGGGAGATGATGCAATGAGTTTAATTAGGGTTTACTTATTTTTTTTACATACAAGGATTGCATTGTAGAACTAGAAACTTCCTGTCTTTTACCATAATCAAAAACTGTCTGTTTATATTGTTTTTGGTGATTCAAAAATTGACCACTCAAAATAAAATAAAATGAGAGGAAACAAGAAGGAATTGATCACTGTGCAACAACAGTGTCTTTCTGAAATTCCCACCATGGTTCCTATCAATGGTTCTGACATCCAGCAGTGAACCTGTTTGAATACACTATTTCATTGAGAACTTCAAATGTTGATCTTTCCATTTCTACCTTTGTCAATGTATTCATAAATTGCAGTTCTACAAAAAGGAGACATTTTCTTTGTCAACTTCAGCCACTTAGAAATAACACATTTGTATAGTTAAGGCATAATAAAATTTATCTCTTTCTTCTCTAATTTTATGTTGGGTTGATTTTGTAACAATTGTTTAATAATGTTTAAAATGAATTAAGAATTTATACATTTGTACATTTGAAGGTTTGTGTGTTTTAGTCTATCTCAAGCATTACTGACTTTATGGTCAAATCATTGCATCTTGGGCCAGTGGCATTTTTCCTTAGCAAAGGACTGTGGCTTCTTTTTGTTTTCAAATATTTTATTTTGAAAAATGTTAACACATGCATAAATATTTTTGACATGACCATGAAATCTTATTCATACATCTTTCTGGGACAAGAAATACTGATTGTAAATAATAAAAAGGACAAAGTAATGCATAAAATAGTATAATGGGTCCCCCAAAGCATAGTGCTTAGATTTATGAACTTTATAGCGCCTACTGATTGATTTGTTAGTGAGGCAGTTCTGAACTAGAAAATAAAATTAATAATGGGAGGGAAAAAACATGATTCCCTGGGGATGGATAGGGAGAGGGAAAGAGTAGGTAGAGGGAGAGGGTGAGGGTGAGACAGAAAGGGACAGGGAGAGGGGTGAAGAGAGAGAGATGGGGAGAGGGTGAGGGACAGGGACAAGGAGGAAAGGTGGCAGGAGGGGGTGAAAGAGAGAAAGAGAGGTGGGGGAGGGTGAAGAAAATGACACATATAAACAGAGGGGGAGGAGGAATATGAGAGAGAGAAGGTCAGGGAGAAGAGGGTGAGAGAGTGGATGAGAAATAGAGGGACATGGAGAGTGTCAGGGATAGGGAGAAGGAAAGAGAGGTTGTATAGGACATGAAGAAAGTTTTCAGGGTGATAAAAATATTTCAAACCCAGTCCTGGCTGTGCAGGGGTGATTGGCATCAAGCTGCATCCACTAGTACACTTACAATAAAGGCAAAGGACATCTACTCTGCTTAACTAGTTAGGAGTGACCCACCCTTTCCCCACAGCTCTCCTTGGGTCAAGGGCCTATCCCACTGCCACGGCCTGAGAGTGTCTGACTAGTTTGGATTGGTTTGGTGAGTAACCAGCCCCATTGTTCCAGGGCTTACATTTTCTTTGCTTAAGTAGTCAGAACTGGTCCACCTTGTCCCAGTCTACCCACCTTGGGCCTAGGCCCCTTTGACCTGATGGAGAGCTCCTGACTAGCTGGCCTGAAGCCATTCTGTCCCTCCAATAAAAAAATTAGAAGTGAGAATCTGAAGCACAAACCAACTAACTATACCTAATCAAAAAGCAAATAAGTAATAATAAATATATGTATTTATAATAATACATTATTATATAATTATATAATAATATAACATTGGGCCTAGGCCCCTTTGACCTGATGGAGAGCTCCTGACTAGCTGGCCTGAAGCCATTCTGTCCCTCCAATAAAAAAATTAGAAGTGAGAATCTGAAGCACAAACCAACTAACTATACCTAATCAAAAAGCAAATAAGTAATAATAAATATATGTATTTATAATAATACATTATTATATAATTATATAATAATATAACATTATTTATATTAATAATAAAAAAGCAGAACCAAATTTCAACTCAACAAAGGCAGACTGGGATTTTATATCATACATACAACCAACAAAATAAATCTATAGCCCAGGTCACAATGCAAAAAAGACAAATACTATGAAAAATC
>NW_008356058.1:4317464-4329352 GCF_000622305.1 Nannospalax galili
AGATACTATGTCCTACCAAATCCTCAAGTCCTATAGAAATGTTTTACAATGAGAAATGCCCAGAGGAAGCTGAGAACACAGAAATTTTAAAAATAATCATAAACATAATCAAATAATTCAATAACTTTAAATAATGCACAAACAACTCAAAGAACTCATAGAAAATATGACTAAACCCTTGAACAATGCTCAAGAAAATACAACTATAAGGCTAAATGAAATGTCAAAGACAATTCAGGATTTAAAAATGAATTCACAAATGAAGTAGAAATATTGAAGACAACTCAGGCTGAAATGAAGAAGGAATTGAAAATCTCAATAAGCCAATTTGAAACAACAGGAGAAATTCTCATCAGGAGAATGAATCAAATGGAAAATAGGATGTCAAAACTGTATGATAGAGTTGAAGAATTGAACAGCTCAAGCAAAGAATATGAAAGAAAAGGAATGGAATATGTAGGAAAGTTAGGACATGATGAAAAGGCCAAATGCATGCATCATAGGCATAGAGGAAGGAGAAGAATCTCAGGACAATGGCATTGACCAGATCTTCAGCTGAATTATAGAAGAAAGTTCCCCTAAAGAATGTTATACCCATACAGATACAAGAAGCACACAGAACACCAAATAGACAGAACCAGGACAGAAACTTCCCACAGCATATCACAGTATAAACAATAAACATACAGAAAAGAGAGTGGGTACTGAAAGCTGCAAGAGAAAACAACAAGTAATATAATTTCATTGCAGACTATAAGGGTCAGAAGAGCCTGGAGCAAAGTATTTCAAGTTCTAAATGATCAGAGATACCAACCCAGAATACTTTATCCAACAAAATTATCTATCATATTTGAAGGGGAAAGAAAAATTTTCCATGATACAAATCAGCTGAAAAAAAATTGTGTCCACAAAAACCAGGCCTGAAAAGAATAGTCAAGGTAACACAAAAGATTGAAAAACAGAATGACCATACCCAAGAGGTTCCAGAAAGAAAACAAAGGAGGGTAAAATTATGAAAACACAAAATACAACTGAGAACACAAATAGAAAATAAAAGGACAGCAACCAATATGTGTCTTTCAATAATAACTTTTAATATCAATGGGCTCAACTCCATAGTAAAAAAACACAGACTAATTCAGTACATTAAGAATTGAAATTCACAATTTTGTTGTCTACAATAAGCTCATTTTACCTTAAGGGATAGGAAGCTGTTCAGAGTGAAAGAACAGAAAAAAATATTCGAAGCAAATGGCATTAAGAAACAAGCAGGCATTGTGATTCTAATATCTGACAAACTTCAAATTAAAATACGTCAGAAGAGATAAAGAAGGTCATCAAATTCTGATCAAGGGGATAGTTGGTGAGGAAGACATTACATGTTACAATCATGAACATATATGCACCCAACTCTGGTGTACCTAATTTCATAAAAACAGACTACTGAACTTCAAGACACAGATTACCCCAACTTAGTAATAGTGGGTGACTTCCATATTCCACGCTCTCCAAGATAAACTGGACAAAGAGTAAACAGAGAAATATCTGAATTAAAAGGTCCATACATCAAATGGACCTAGCAGACATCTACAGCATATTCCACCCAAGCACCCAAAAATATACATTATACTGAGCATCCCATGGAAGTGTCTTTAAAGTAAATCAGATATTGGGGCACAAAAATGGCTCCAACAAATACAGAAAAATGGAAATAATTCCATGTATTCTATTGGACTACAATGCAATAAAGCTTAAAATAAACAGCAAAAGAATCTCTAGTAAGTACACAAACTTATGAAGATCAAATAACATACTTCTGAATGATGAATGGGCCATTGAAGAAATAAAGAAAAATATTCGTGGAAACAAATGAAAGTGATAATACAGCCCAGCAAAACCTCTGAAACATATTAATAGTAGTCCTAACAGGGAAGTTTATATTTCTAAGCACCTACATTAAAAAATCAGAAAAAGCACATATAAATGACTTAATGGTACAATTCAAGAATTTGAAAAAACAAGAACAAACTAAACCTAAACCCAGAAGAAAAATAAGAAATAAAAAACAGAGCACACATCAATGTAATAGAACAAAGAAAACAATATAAAGAATCAATGACTCTAAGACCTGAATTTGAAAAGATAAACAAGATAGACAGACCATTAGACCAGCTAATCAAAAGAAAGTGCAAATCTAAGTCAACGTCATAACAGACACCAAAAAGATGCAGAAGATCATAAAGGAATAATTTAGAAACCTGTATGCTACTAAATTCTAAAGTCTAAGAGAAATGGATGAATACGTAAATCCAATAGAACTATCAAAGTTAAACAAGGAAGAGATCAACAGTTTAATGGTCCCATAAGGAAATTGAAACAGTAATACAATTTAAAAAAAAAAAAACAAAAAAACCAAGGCCCAGATGGATTCACAGCAGAATTGTACCATACCTTTAAAGAAGATCTATAACCAATACTACTTAAATTATTAAGATTATTAAAAAGAAGATCTATAACCAATATTACTTAAATTATTAAGATTATTAAATTGTCTTAAAAAGATAGAAACAGATATAGGGAGAGAACTTCCAAACTCCTTCTATGAAGCCAGTATTGCTTTAGTAAGGAAACTAGGTAAAGACACAACAACGATAAGAGAAAACTACAGACCCATATTCCTAATGAACATAGGTGCAAAGATTCACACCATACTCAGAAACTGAATACAGACACACATAAAAAAGATCACCCACCATGATCAAATAGGCTTTATTCCAAAGATGCAGGGATGGTAAAATATAGGTAAGACAATAATTGTAATAAATCATATAAATGGACTTAAAGCCAAAATTCACATGATTATCTCAATAGATACAGAAAAGGCCTTAGACAACATCAAACATGCACTTATGATAAAAGTCCTAGATGACATTGGACCAGGGGGAACATACCTCAACATAATTAAGGCCATATACAACAAGCTCATAGTCAACAACATACTAAATGGAGAAAAATTTAAGGCATTCCCATTAAAATCAGGACCCAGATAAGACTGGAAACCCACTCCTTTTCAATACGGTGTTTGAAATTCTATCTAGAGTAGTAGGAGAAGAGAAGGAAATTACAAAGATACTAATATGAAAAGAGATAATGCTATTTGTCTTTGCAGATGATGTAATATTAGAATGAGATCCTCCCCCCGCTAAAAAAATGCACCAGAAGACTTCTAGAAATGATCAATGCTTTCAGCAAAGTGATAGCAAACAAAATCCATCTATAGAAATTAGTAGCCTTTCAGGGCAGGAGAGATGACTCAGTGGTTAATAACGCTGACTGCTCTTGCAGAGGACTCAGTTTCAATTTTCAGCACCCATATGGCAGCTAACAACTGTCTGGAACTCCAGTTCCAAGGGATCCAACACCCTCTTCTGATGTCCAGGGGCATTGCATGACATGAATGCACTAACACAGGTGTCTTACATGCAAGCAATACATTAATGCACATAAAATAAAATTTAAATAATTAAAAATAAAAAAGAAATTAATAGTCTTTCTATGTATCAATAACAAGCAAGCAAGAAGGAGTTCATGAAAAAATTCCCATTTGCAATGGCCCTGAAAACATACAAGAATAATGAAAGACTTGGAGAAGATTGCTCCGGAAGAGAAAGGCATTACTGCTGTGTCAGTAAAAGAAGCCCTTCAAAGCTTAGTTGATGATAGTATGGTTGACCGTGAGAGGATTGGAACTTCAAATTATTATTGGGCTTTTCCAAGTAAAGGTCTTCATGCATGGAAATGTAAGTTGGAGGTTCTGGAATTTCAGCTGTCTGAGGGAAGCTAAAAGCCTGCAAACCTACAGAAAAGCATCGAGAAAGCTAGAATTGGCTGACAAGAGACAGAAGAATGAGCCATACTTGCAAAAGAGCTTTCTTCATTTCGGGACATGAGGGAACAACTTAAGGCAGAAGTAGAAACATACAAAGAATGTGACCCACAAGTTGTAGAAGAGATACGTCAAGCAAATAAAGTAGCCAAAGAAGCTGCTACCCAATGGACTGATCACATATTTGCGATAAAATCCTGGGCCAAAAGAAAATTTGGGTTTGAAGAAAATAAAATTGATAAAAATTTTGGAATTCCAAAAGACTTTGACTACATAGACTAAAATATTTGATGGTAATAAAGGTGATGGTGAGCTTAGAAATATGTCAAATTTTAAATATTATCCAACTAACGGTACTGGATTGTCATCTACCTGTTTACCATTTCATTAATTTTGAATAAAATATCAAATGAAGGTGTGCTTCACCCTTTTTGGTAAGCATATTCCTACAGGGCACATCAAGGCAGGGCACTGGGAGTGAAGCCAACCAAGTCAGCTTTGCAGACGACTTGTGAAGAACAATGCCATGGCATGAAGATAGTTTTTTAGTTTCATCCAAATATTAACTACTATGGATGCATTTGAATACTCTATCACACAGACATGCACATTCATGGGTACACACACACACACACACACACACACACACACACACACTTAAAAATAACATTTAAAACCCCAATCATGGACTCACTATTTCTCAATTCTTGGTGAAAACTGTGTGTGGTTGTTGTTCAGTGTTCTGTATCACCTTTGCAAATTTCAAATAGAAAGTACAGAAAATTGCTGTTTCTCCAATTTAGAATTAAACTGTAATTCCTCAAAAAAAACATATAGGAATAAATCTAATCAATGATATTGAAGACCTCTAGAGTATAAACTTTAAATCTTTTGAAGAAAGAGATGGGAAAACCTTGGCTTAGTTTATCTCTCCATTGCTATGACAAAACACTCTGACCAATACCAACTTGGATACGAAAAGGTTTATTCGGCTTACATCTCCCAGGTTACAGTTTATCAGGGAGCCCAAGGTAGGACCTTATGGCAGGAACTTGGAGGCAGGAGCTGGAGCACAAGCCATGGAAGATCGCTGCTTGCTGGCTTGCTCCCCTGGCCCCTGCTCAGCCTGCTTTCTTATGCAACACAGGCCCACCTGCCCATGGGTGGCACCACCCACAGTGGGCTGGGCCCTCCCACATCACTCAACAACCAAGAAGGTGCCCAATGGGCATGGCCACAGGCCAGTCCAATGAAGGCAATTCCCCAATTGAGGCTTCCTCAACCCAGGTGTGTCAACCTGACACTAAAACTATTCAGCACAATTGATCCCTTGTCAACCTGACACACAAATACGTCACTACTAAACCATAACCTTTCCAATTCTTGTCCCCAAGATATGTTAACATTAATATCACAACATAAGACAGTACCTTAAAAACCCCACAGTCCTTAAAATCTAACACTTAAAAGTCCATAGTCTCTTTCAAAAGTCTCTTAATTGTGGGTGGACTTCTGTAAAATCCAAAAACAAGTACTGTCTTATTTCAAAGGGAAGAATTGGACACACCTAAGCAAAACCAAAGTCCAGCAAAGTAGCTCAAGGGTAGACATCTGGGATTCACTCACGATCTTCTGGACTCCAAAGTGTTCTGGCAGCTCTACTTCTCTGACTCTCCCATCCATAGCACACACAGCTCATCTTGCAGACCCAGGCCAGCTCCATTCCACACCTACTGCTATCCTGGGTGGTTGTCCCACAGTCCCGCATCTCCAAAAAGCTGGGGTCTCCACTGAAACTGAGGCTACACCTTCACCAATGGCCTCTTCTTGCCTCTTGGGGTGTAAACCCTCAGATTCTCTCCATGACCCCTTCAATCCTGGGGTCTTCACTGCAACTGAAGCTGAACTTTCACCTATGGCCTTTCCTGGCCTCTCAGAGTGCTAAGCCTCAGCTGTTCTCTGTGTCCCCTTCACACTTTCAACACCAGAACCATGTAGGAGATTCTTACACATTACCAAGTCCTGCTTTTAGCTTGAGATGGAGGCTTGGGTCCCCTCTATGTGCTGACCCTGAGGAAATACCTCCCAGAAGATTTCACCACAGTGATGCTGGTCTCTTGTTACTTATAGCTGATTTTCAGCCCCAGCTAACCAGCATCAATTGTCCCAGTAAAGCAAAGGTTTTGCTTCAGGTTCTGGTCTCTTCTTAATCAGAGCTGATTCTTCAGCCCCAGCTGACCAGAACCCCCAGATTCTCGATTCAAATATCTCATACCAACACCCCTGATAATCTCCACTTCCCTTTGAAGTTTCACAAGCCAGGCCTTCATCATCCACAACTCTTTCAACATAACTGTTCCAAGCTCCACAGCAGCAGACTCTGAGCATTGAACTGTCCAGCCCAAAGTTCAGAAGGCTTCCACGGTTCTCCTAAAAATACCAAAGTCAGGTCTTTCACAGCAATATCCCACTCTCTGGTACCAATTTCTGTCCTAGTGTGTTTCTCCATTGTTGCAACAAAACACTCTGACCGCTACTAACTTGGGGAGGAAAGCATTTATTCAGCTTACATCTTCCGGGTCACAGTTCATTAGGGAGCCCAAGGTAGGAACTCAGCAGGAACCTGGAGGCTGGAGCACAGGCTGTGGAGGATCGCTGCTTACTGGCTTACTCTCCTGGCCCCTGCTCAGCCTGCTTTCTTATGCAACACAGGCCTATCTGCCCAGGGGTGGCACCACCCACAGTGGGTTGGGCCCTCCCACATCACTCAACAATCAAAAAGGTGCCCAGTGGACATGGCCATAGGCTAGTCCAACGAAGGCAGTTCTTCAATTGAGACTCCCTCAACCCAGGTGTGTCAAGTTGGCACTAAAACTATCTGGCACACTCTTGTACTCATGGACTGATGAAATTAGCATTGTAAAAATGACCATCCATCCTAAATCAAACTACAGATTGAATGGAATCCCAAACAAAATCCCCATGACGTTCTTCCCAGAAATATAAAAAATATCCTAAAATTCACATGTAATCACAAAAGTCCCTGAACAGCCAAAGCAATTCTGAGAAAAAAGAGCATTTCTAGGGAATTACTATACTAGATATCAAAATATACTTCAGAGCTATAGCAATAAAATAGCATACCAATGAAACAGACTGGTCAATGTCAACTGAAAGAACAGAAAACTAAGCATGATTACTCACAATTATAGTCACATGATTTGACAAAGTTGCCAAGACGTCTTCAACAAATAGATCTCCATGTGTAGAAAATGAAATTAGACCCATATCTGTTATCCTGACCAAAAGTTAACTCCAAAATGATTAAAGACCTCAATGTGAAACCTGAAACCTTGAAACTTTTAGAGGGAACCATAGGCAGTATCCTACAAGATATATGTGCAGGAAAGAACTTTCTAAATTTAACATCAGTCACTCAGGAATTAAGGTCAGCAATTGGCAAATGTGACCTCAATAAACTAAAAAGCTTCTGCTTAGGAAGGGAAACAATCAATCTAGTGATGAGGAAGCCCATAGAGTGGGAGAAATTTTTCACCAGCTCTATATCTGACAGAAGATTAATATACAGAATAAACAAAGAACTCAAAAACAAGAAATCAAGAAAAATGGCACAATTTAGAAATAAGCTATAGATCTATACATAGAGCTCCCAGAAGAAGAAATAAAAATGGCTAAGAAAATACCTTAAAATGTTAAGTAATCTTAGTAATTTGGGTAATGCAAATCAAAACCACCTTATGATTATATCTTACCCCATTCAAAAGGCTAAAATCAAGAGAATATTTAGCCTCAAATGCTGATGAGATGCATGAAAAGGAGAATCCTCACTCACTGCTGGAGGAATTGAAAACTGTTGCAACTACTGTGGAAATCTGTGTGGAGAACTCTTAAGAAACTGAAAATAAATCTACTATATGATCCAGTTATTCCACTCCTTGGCATACACCCAGGGGACTCATCTTACTGCAGAGATGCTTGTGCATCCAAGTTTGTTTGTCGCTGTTTTCACAATAGCTAAGAAAGGGAAACAACTTAAATATCCATCAACTGATGAATGAATAATGAAAATATTGGAAATTTATACAATAGAGTTCCTCAGTGGTAAAAAAAAATCATGATTTTTCAATTGACGGAACTAGAAACTTTTATACTAAGGGAAGTAACAGACTCAGATAAACTGGTGAGGTATGTTCTCTCTTAGCTGTGGATAGTAGCTCCAAATACTTAGATGTGAGTATATATTCTGATGTAACAGCAAGAAGCAAGAAAAGGAGAAAGAACCATGAGGGTAAAGGGAAAGTAGCTCAAGAGAAGAGGAAAGCAGGAGACAGATGATATCAAGGGGGCCATGAGGAAAATGGGGTACTTCAACTTGGAGGGCAAGGATTACACAGGGGGAGAGAGGTAGGAGAGATAAATAACACTTAGATGGCTTGAAAAATGAGGAAAATGAATTAGTTCAAAAGTCTACTGAAAAACACACATTCATATATATATTTGTGTGTGTGTGTGCCTGTGTATAGCTAAAGTCTATGTAACAAAGAATACAGTACCAGGTAAGAAAAAGCTTCCAAGAGTTGCTGGTCAGGGCATCTGAAGAGACTCCAAAAATTACACAAGCTATTGCCACAGCCCCCTCTTGGTTACTTCTAAGAACTTGAATATAAGACCCTGTTGCTGAAGACAAGGCATACTTCAGGACAGGAGGAGACAGGACAAATCACAGGACTTGGAGTAATCAAGCTGGAACTGACCTGGAAGCCTTCTTCCTGAAAACTCTCTCTTGTGGTATCAGAGGATACTATGCAAACTGCTAAGGGAGAAAACCAATTGGTGGTTCTTCCCAACTCTAAAGCCTAATAAACAATGACTTGCTCAGCAAACTACTTCTTTTGTTGCAACAGTGGCACCTTTATTTAGGGGGCAATAAACATCTGTCTAATTATACTTAAGACTCACTCAATGGGAGGGAATTCATGTGTGGTGCTGTGAACACAGCCAAATACACATGGATGGAGAGGTCATAGATCTTAGAGAAAAACATCTGCCACCCCCCTAAACAAATGTAATTTCTTACTGTATTCTAAATATGTATCCTTATATGTACAGATATGTGTACCTCTTGGCACACAGCAAAAAGCCTCAACATCCACAATTCATCAAAGTACAGAGAATAAGTGACTGCAGAGCACTTGTCCTTATGTAGGACACCCAAGTCAAACCTCTACCGCACAGGTCTTAGGGACCAATGTGGAAGAGGGGGGTGGAAAGACTGTAAGAGCCAGGGATGGTGGAAGACCACAGGGTAAGAGAGTTTCCCAGGCAGCTGGAAATTTGCTCATAATAACTTACAGCAATGATGACAGCATACACAATAACTATGCTAGCTTAAACTAGACCAAAACCGAGATTAGAAGTAGGGAAGTTGGTAAGAAGCCCCAACCTTTCTGAGAAACTATTGTCAACCAATGACTTCTGGTAGAGGGATAGTTGTTTTTCCTTAAGGGAGTGACACTAAATAGGTTAACTGGGCTCTAGTTGATGGACTCAAACCAAGCACATTTGGGGACATAAACTTGGTTCAATAGGCCTTATCATATGTGAGAGAATGCATGATATCTGGTGAGGGGTCTATGGGGTGGTGCAGATAAGGGAGGAGTGTAAACATTATCGATATGTATAGTATAACATTTGAAAAAATTTAATTAAATAAACAAGAATAATAAAAAATGTAAACACAAATTCACCATCACCCCTCCTCAACAACTAGCCCTGAATGTACTTCTCATGGATTAAACTACCTTGGGGAATTATCCAGAAGTTCACCCACTCCATTCCCATCCATCCAGCTCCAGAGCTATGCCCCGAATAGTCTTACCACCCTGGAATTACTACTATCCCTCCAATAAAAATAAAAGTTGAGAATCTGAAGCATAGACCAACACATTATTCAGACCTTGTCTGAAGTCAACCAAGCTACTACAATAACAAGACTTGAACCAAACTTCCATCCAACAAAGGTAGGCTATTATTCCGTATCAGACACACAACCAACCAAAAGTCCATATGCTCAGGTCACAAGACAAAAACATGAATACTATAAACCACCAAGATAATATGTTCTCACCAAATCCCACTAGTCCTATAGAAATGTTCTACAATGAGAACTCCTCTGAATAACCTCAGGGCACAGGACTTAAAAGAACAATTATAAAAACAATCAATGAATTAAAAGAGTTTAAAGACTATATGAACAAATACATCAATGAACTCAGAGAAGATAGAAATAAATATTCGACTGAAGCTCGAGAATATACAAATACACAACCAAGTGAAATGACAAACTATTCAAGATTTGACAACTGAATTCAGGAAAGGGAAATAATGAAGAAAACTGAAGCTGAGATGAAGATGGAATTGAAAAACCAAGCAAAACAATTAGAATATACAATGGAAAGTTTAATCAGCGGAATAAATCAAAGAGAAAACAGAACATTAAGACTTGAAAATAAAGTAGGATTGGACAGCACAACAAAGAATGTGAAAAATTAAAACAAAAAATCACAGGAACAGAATATGCAGGAGCTATAAGACATCATGAAAAAGCAAATCCATACATTGTAGGCATAGTGAAAGAAGCAGCTAAAGTCAATGGCATTGAGCAGATCTTCAGCAGTTATAGAGGAACAACTTCCCTAAGTTAAGGAAAGACATATTCATACAGATACAAGAAACACAAAGAACACCAAATATAAAGAACCTGAAAAGAAAATACCCATAGCATATCATAGCAAAAACACTAAGTATACAGAACAAAGACTATATTAAAAGCTGCAGGAGGAAAAATAAAGCAAACAAGTTATCTACAAAGGAAGACCCATAAGAATAAGAGCTGGCTTTTCAATCCAAACATTAAAAACCTGAAAATCGACCTTTGTGTTCCTGGGTGGCACAGCCACTGGCTTCCTGGTACCAGCATCTTTCCTGGGTGTCCCGCAGAGCCCACCGTACCTTGGCTCCCCTGGTCTCATTCACCTTCCCAGCTCCCACACCCCACCTCTGCTTCTAGCCTGGGTACTGGCCCATTTCTTGTCTTGGTCCCCAAGACCCCTGACTGACCTCTTGGCCCACAGTCCGCACTGTTTCCTGATCCTTTGCATCCAGTCCAACCCAGTTCCCTCCTGGGCTCCCCAGGAGCCATCTGGGCCTGGTCCTGCCCCTACTTCGTTTTGCTTTCTTGGGCAGCACAGGCACTGGCTTCCTGGTGCCATTGTCTTCTCTGGGTAAGTCCCAGTGCCCACCATGCCTTTTCTCCCTCAGCCTCAATTGACCCTCCCAGCTCCCCTACCCCATCTTTCCTCCTGTCCTGGGTATTGGCCCATTTCTTGTCTTGGCACCCCAGACCTCTGGGCTGACTTCTTTGCCCAGCAACCCCACTGCTTCTTCATCATTTGCATCCAGATCAACCCAGTTCCTTCCAGTAGTACCCAGGAGCCTTCTGGGCATCTTCCTGTCCCCCCCCCCCCCCCTTGCATTTCTGGGTGGCACAGCCATCAGCTTCCTGGGACCAGAATCTTTCCTGGGTCCTGCTCCCAGGCCAGCCCAGCCCAGCCCACAAATTCCTGAGGCCAGCATCTTTCCTAGAGGGATCCAGACCTTAAGAAAAGCCTGAGAGCATCTGATCCTCATCTGACTTGGGCCTCTGTGGGAACTCCTGAAGACAAAAGCAATTTGGCCACTCCAATATAAAATCAAAACAGAGAACCCAAAGCCTAGACCAAACAGGTTTTCATGCTCAACAAGTAAGCCACAAAGGCACATTAAGTTTATAAAAAGAAGCAGACCTAAACTCAACACAGGAAGTCTTGAGTCTCACACAAGAATCAGAAACTACAAAAGAAATCAACATGTCAAAGTCACAGAGAAAAAATAATAACATGAAAAACCAAAATAATATATCTCCACTAAATACCAACAATCC
>NW_008356058.1:4329463-4330550 GCF_000622305.1 Nannospalax galili
CAAAGAAAGAACTGAAAGAAGAATAGGGATAAACTTCTGAATGAATTCAGAAAAGAGTTAGAAATATTGAAGAATACTCTGGCTGAAATGAAGCAGGAAGTGTAACACTCAGTAAGCCAATTAGAAAGGACAGGAGAAAATTTTTATGAAAAATTTAAGAAAACACAAGAATGGAATATACAGGAATTGTGTGACACCATAAAAAGACCAAATTTACAAACCATAGGCATACAGGAAAGGGAAGAATCTCAGGTTAATGGTATGGACCAGATCTTCACGAGGGTTGTAGAAGAAAATTTCCCCAAATTAAAGAAAGACATGCCCATACAAATACAAGAAGCACATAGAACACCAAATAGACAGGACCAGAAAAGAGACTCTCTGTGGCACATCATAATAAAAACACTAAACGTACAGAACAAATAGAGAACACTGAAAGCTGCAAAAGTAAAACAACAAGGCACTTATAAAGGAAAGCCAATCAGAATTACAGCAGACTTTTCAGTGCAAACTATGAAATCCAGAAGAGCCTGGACCGAAGTATTCCCAGTTCTAAATGATGACAGATGTCAACCTAGTACTTTACCTGGCCAAAATGTCAGTTATTATAGTCAAAGGTGAAGGAAAACCTTCCATGACATAAATAGGCTGAAAGAATTCATGTCTACAAACCCAGCCCTTCAGAAAATTCTTGAAGCAATAAAAAGAGTTGAAGAAAGATTGACTCTACCCAAGGGGTTACAGAAAGAAACTCAATGAAGGTATAATTGTGGAAGTGCACAGCTATACCAAGAATGTGAACAGAAATCAAAACGACAGGAATCAATACACATCTTTCATTAATAACTTTAAATATCAATGGACTGAACTCCTCAGTCAAAAGACACAGACTAGTTGAATGGATTAAGAAACAAAACCCATCTTTTTGTTGTCTGCAAGACACTCATCTTACTTTCCAAGGACAGGAACTCCCTTAAAGTGAAAGGATTGAAAAAAATATACCAACCAAATGGTACTAAGAGAAAAGCAGGCATGGTAATTCTAATATCTGATAAAATAGACATTAAACTAAAACTAATCAGAAGAG
>NW_008356058.1:4330578-4396298 GCF_000622305.1 Nannospalax galili
AAAGAACAATGAATCAAGAAGATATTACAATCATGAACATATATTCACCAAAATCTGGTACACTCAACTTCATAAAAACAGTACTACAGGACTTTAAGACCCAGATTAATCACAACTCATTAATAGTAGGGGCATCAACCCCCCATTGTCTCCATCAGACAGGTCAACAGGACAGAAATAACAGAGAGACATCTGAATTAAACAATGCCATACATCAAACGGGGCTAACAGACATCTACTGAAAATTCCACCCAAGCACCAAAGAATATACTTTCTATTCAGCACCCCATGAAACTTTCTCCAAAATCGATCATATACTGAGACACAAAATAAACCTCAACAAGTACAAAAACATTGAAATAATTCCATGCATCCTATCAGAACACAAGGCAGTAAAGCTTAAAATCAACACTGGAAGTAACCCTAGTAACTACAGGAACATGTGCGGCTTCAACAACACACTCCTGAATGATGAATGGGTCAAAGGAGAGATTAAAGAAAGAAATGAAAGTATTCCTGGAACTAAATGAAAAGGACAATACAACACAACAAAATGACTGTTGAAAGTAGTCATTAGAGCAAAGTTGATAGATCTAAGTGCCTACATTAAAAAATTGGAAAGAACACAAATAAATGACTTAATATTGCAACTCAAGACACTTGAAAAACAACAACAAATGAAACCCAAACCCAGCAGACAAGAAGAAATAACAAAAACCAGGGCAGAAATTAATGAAATAGAAACAAAGAAAACAATACAATGAATCAATGAATCCAAGAGCTGGTTCTTTGAAAAGATAAACAAGATTGACAGACTGCTAGCCCAGCTAACCAAAAGAAAGAAAGAGCACCTCCAAATCAACAAAATCAGAGATGAAAGGGGAAACATCATAACAGACACCAAAAAGATCCAGAATATTATGAGGAATACTTTAAAAGCCTATATGCTACTAAAATTGAAAACCTAAAGGAATGGATGGGTATCTAAAAGCATGGGAACAACCAAAACTAAATGAAGAAGAGAATAACAGCTTATGCAGACCCATAACACAGAAGGAAATTGAAACAGCAATACAAAACATGCCTACTTAAAAAAGCCCAGTACCAGATGGATTTACAGCAGAATTGTACCAGACATTTAAAGAAGATCTACATCCAATACTGCTTAATTTATTAAAAAAGATAGAAATGGAGTGAGTTCCAATTTCCTTCTATGAAGCCAGTGTCACTCTGACACCAAAGCCAGGTAAAGATACAACCAAAAAAGAAAACTAGACCCATATCTTTAATGAACATAGATGCAAAAATCATCAACAAAATACTTACAAACCGCATACAGACACACATAAAAAAGCCCACCCACCAAGATCAAGTTGGCTTTATTCCAGATATGTGGGGATAGTTCAATATATGTAAGTCAATAAACATCATAAGTCATATAAATGGGCTCAAAGACAAGAACCACTTGGTCATCTCAATAGAGGCAGAGAAGGCCTTTGACAAAATTCAACATGGATTTATGTTCAAAGTCCTAGAGGGAATTGGACTGGAGGGAACATACAGCCAACATCATTCTAAACGGAGAAAGCTGGAAACATTCCCATTAAAATCAGGAGCCAGACAATGATGTCCCCTAACTCCACTCCTTTTCAACATAGTGCTTGAAACTCTTGCTAGAGCAATAAGTCAGGAGAAGGAAATTAAAGGAGTACTAATTGGAAAAGAAGAGATCAAATTATCCCTTTTTGCAGATGATATGATGTAAAGGAAAATCCTAGAAATTATTAACACTTTCAGTAAAGTAGCAGGTTATAAAAATAATCTACAAAATCCGTAGCCTTTCTGTATACCAATAACAAACAATCAGAGAAAGAGTACATGGAAACACTCCCTTTCACAATAGCTGCACAAAAATAAAATATCTCAGAATAAACCTGACCAAAGACAGTAAAGACCTCTACAGTGAAAATTTAAAATCTTTAAAGAAAGAGATTAAGGAAGACAGAAAATGGAAGGACCTCCCATGCTCATGGATTGAAGAATTAATATTGTGAAAATGAACATCCAACAAAAAGTCATTTATAGATTCAATGCAATGTCAATCAAAATCCCCATGATATTCCTCACAGAATTGGAAAAAAAACCCTAAGATTCATATGGAAGCATGAAAGACCTCAGACAGCCAAAGCAACCCTGAGCACTAAGAGCAATGCTGGAGGGATTACTATACCAGATTTTAAACTGTATTACAGAGCCATAGTCTTAAAAACACCATGGTACTGGACAAAACTAGACCCATTGATCAATGAAATAAAATTGAAGACCCAAATATGAGTACATGCAATTTCAGCCACCTGTTATCTGACAAAGGGGCTTAGAACAGTCACTGGAGGAATACAGCATGTTCAGCAAATGGTGCTGGCAAAACTGGATGAAACTAATGAAACTAATCCCCTATCTTTCACCTTGCAAAACCGTTAACTCCAAATGGATCAAATACCTCAATGTGAAGCCTGAAACCCTGAAACTGTTAGAAGAAAACATTGGCAATAACTTACAAGATATAGGAATAGGAAAGGATTTTCTAAACCAAACATGAATTGCTCAGGAAACAAGATCAAGAATCAATAAATTGGGCCTTATTAAACTAAGAAGCTTCTGTACATCAAAAGAAGCTATCAAGGAACTAAAGAGAAAACCCACAGGATGGGAGAAAATCTTCACCAGCACACACCTGACAGAGTTTTAACGTCCAGAATATATACCAAACTCAAAAAAAACAAAGCATCAAGAAACGAAGAAACCCAATTGAAAGATGGGCTAAGGAGCTGAACAGAGAGTTCTCAAAGGAAGATATAAAGATGGCTAAGAAGCATCTTAAAAGGTGTTCAACATCACAGGTAATTAGGGAAATGCAAATTAAAACCACCTTAAGATTTCATCTTACCCCAGTCAGACTGGCTAAGATTAAGAGAACAAATGAGGAGCTGGAGAGATGGCTTAGTGGTTAAGAGCACTAACCGTTCTTGCAGAGTACCCAGGTTCAATTCCCAGCACCCACATGGCAGCTATGAACTGTTCTTAACTCCAGTTCCAGGGGAATCTGCTGCCCTCTTCTGACCTATGCAGCATTGCATGGCATGGGTACACTCACATACATGCAGACAATACACTCATACACATAAAACAAATAAAATATTTTAAAAACAGAGAACAAATGATATCAAATTTTGGAGAGGATCAGGGTAAGGAGAACACTCATCCACTGCTGGTGAGACTGCAAATTTGTACAATCCCTGTGGAAAGCAGTGTGTAGAACTCCTAAAAAAACTATAAATGAACCTACCATTCGACCCAGTTATACCAATCCTTGGCATATACCCAAAGAATTCATCCTATTGCAGAGACACTTGTACATTCCTGTTTGTTTCTGCTCTTTTCACAATGGCTAAGAGATGGAAGCAACCTAAGTGTCCCTCAACTGATGAGTGGATAATGAAAATGTGGTTCATTTATACGATGGAGTTTTACTCAGCAGTAAAGAAAGATGGAATCATGAAATTTGCAGGTACATGGATGGAACTAGAAACTGTTATACTAAGTGAAAGCACAGACTCAGAGAAAAACAAAAACAAAAACAAAATGAAGTATGTTCTCCCTCATATGTTGATCCTAGCACCAAATCCTTATAACTGAGTATGTATCCAGACATAACTACAGGAATCAGGATAGTGGAAAGGAACTGGGGAGGTAAAGGAACAGTTATTTTAAGGTTAGGGGGGAGAGAAGTTTATACAAGGAAATTTGGGGATAAAGGGAAAGAAGGGGCTCAAGAGAGGTGGGACCATATGAGAAATGTATTATTAAGGGAGAAATGGGAAAAAACGTGGGTACTTTAAATGAGGAAACCATGGTGGAAGGGTTAGACAATGCAAGATATGAATAATGCCTAGCTAGTTTTAAAAAAAGCAGAGGGAATCATATTAATCGAACAACCTACCGACAAATCAAACAACCTACTGACAAATTATACATACAACTGACTCAAGGAATGTAATATATATATATAGGCAAGGTTTATCTGAGAATGTTTGATCTTTGCTCAAGCTTTATCTACATGGCACATGGCAATTAAAAGTACCAGACTGTTGGAACTAATCTTCTTGAATGTTTAACAGCAATACTTGGAGGCCTATACTAATTTGGTCAGAGGGACATAAAGGACAGTTTTTGCTCCTTGCCCTCCAAGGTTGGCTAAGTTGCAAGGGACTATGAGGATCTCTCAAAATGTCCTGTAGCTGTGGTGAGTCTACCTGTCCTCTTGATCAAGGAGGCCGAGGAGACCCCACCAGATGGACCTGAACCAGTTTCCAGCCAACAAAGAGGAGGGTCTACACAGAGGAAACATTTCCTCCATGCTTCCAAGTGTAGCCAGCCTTCATTGAGAAGGGCCTTTGACTTATCTTCACGTAGATGGAACTGGTAAAAGAATGGAGCCAGGAGCTCCTCCCAAGCCCTTGTGACACCTGAGGATCCTCAAATGGCCTTAAGAGTAAAAATAATTTGGTTTATCTGAGCCAACTGTATGGTCTTAAACACCCAAAAGGAAAGTATGGCTAAAGATTAAAGGGGTCAATATAATTCCTTAAGAGTGTGTCCATATTCCCTATTGGCAGATGGTGTGATAAGAATAGGGGGTAGGAATTGGCTAGGCAGTTAGGATAAAAAGACCCCAAAGAAAAGTAGCCATTCTCTTGGTTAAAAGTCAAAATGTCCTTGGGAATGTTAGCAACATACTCTGTTCCAAAGCCCAAAAATGTCAAAAGTATTTATGAGCTTGTATCTAATCCTTAAAAGATTTTAGGGTTACCTCTTCAGAGGGGGGCAGGTTAGAGTACCCAAAGACCCATAAAAACAAATAAATGAAAGAAGAAAAAAAAAGAAAAAGAAAAAAGTGATGGGGAGATATGGGAGGTGTTGGAAGGGAGGGAGTGGTCATGGATTTGATCAAAACACCTTACATGCATGTATGAAATGCCAATAAATTTTTTTGTAAAAGTTAAAAAAAGAGAGACCATGTGTATAGCTAAAGGCTACATAATAAGAAACAACACCAGACAGGAGATATCTTCCTTTCAGTTGTTGGCCAGCGTGGCCCAAGAGACTCTCAGACAGTAACCCAGCACAGAACTGGGATAATGAACAGCAGACTTCAATCTTATCTAAAGGAATATTGGCGATTGATTGCTGCTAGATGAGGAACAGCTAATCTTCCTAAAACAAGGAACTCTAGAAAGGCTGACTAGATTCAGTGGATGGACAAGCACTGGAGAAGGCTGGAGGTGCCAGCAACACAATGGATAGTAACAGGGATGCCAGAGTATATGGGCTCCAGTGGTGGGGGGGGGGCTATGAGAGGGTGCCATTTGGGATGTGTGTATATAGATGAGTAAGATTGTTTGGGGTGTCCTGTAGGAAATACACAGAAAAAATCAACAAATAAAAAAAATTGAGTTGTATTTGAGGAAGAAGCTTAAAAATTTGCTTCATGTTAATTAATAGAGGTGAAAACCATTACCACTGAAAGCTACCTGATGGCTTTATATCCATGTTCAGGTGTCAAGGATCCGTGTGTAATGGACTGTGGTAGTAATAATCAGACACATAGAGATTAGAGATGCATGTGTAAACATCTAAGTGTTATTAACATTAAAAATGAGTTTTTCTGTATGAAACAGTATATTTTAAAATGGAATAGACCTGTTTTTTAAAGGTTAAAACTTCATTTAATTTTGTGTCTTATAGGGTTTATACTGAGTTCAATATTGTATAACTATTAATTCAACTATGAACCTAAAAATTTACAGCCAATATTGAAAGAGATACATCTTTGCTCTGGAAACTGTTATTGAATATGTTAATGCTGTAATGAAATTCTTCTTCTAATCATGTGGTTATTAAATAAATAATTTAAAAATGTTTATGTAGAGTACATGAAACTGTGTGGGGTTAGTAAGGGGGTATGCAGATCTGGGAGGGGAATCCTTAATATTATCAAAACACATTGTATGAACTTCCTAAAAATTCAATCAAAAAGATTTATTTTTATATTAAAAAAACCTGAAGAGCCTGGATTAATGTAGTCCACATTCTAAATTATCACAGATGCCAACTCAGATGACTTTAAGCAGCAAAAATACCTGATATAGTCCAAGGAGAATGGAGAATCTACCATGATAAAACAGGCCGAAAACACTCTTGTCCACCAGTCTAGTCTGATGATGAATACTGGAAACAATAAAATGTACTGGATAAAGCAATCACACCAGAGAGTCCACAGAAAGAAAACAAATGGACATATAATTACAGAAACACAAAATAGGACTAAGAGCACAAACAGACAATGAAATGACAGTAAACTCCACACATCGTTCAACAATAACTTTAACCATCAATGGCTTCTGGTCCTTAATGAAAAGACACAGGATAGCTGAATGGATTAAGAAACAAAATTGGCCCAGCTTGGTGGCTCACAGATTTAATCTCTATTTTTAGGAGACAGAGGCAGGAAGATCTCTATGAGGTTGAGTGCAGCTTGGCCTACATAGGGAGGTCAAAGCCAATAGATGGGGCTACAGGAAGCCCTGAATAAAAAGAAAAGATAGAAAAAAAGAAATAAGAAAGAAAACTATAAGACTCATCATACTTCAAAAACAGCACCACTTTAGAATTAAACACTGAAAAAAATATTCCAAACAAATGGGACCAAGAAGCAAGTAAGCGTTACTATCCTGATTGTCTGTCAAAATAGACCTCAAACTAAAATTAATCAGAAGAGATAATAAAAGTCATTTCATTATGATGAAGGGAACAATTAACCAAGAGGACATTACAATCATAAACATGTGTGTGTGTGTGTGTATGTGTGTGTTTGTGTGTGTGTGCACCAAACTCTAGCACACTTAATTTCATGAAAAAAGTACTACTGGACTTCAAGACACTGTTTAAATCCAACTGAGTAATATGGGGTGACTTTAACAGCCCACTTTCTCCAATGAACAAGTCATCTGGACGAAGAATAAACAGTGAAACATTTGAATTAAATGACATCATGCATCAAATGGACCTAAGAGACATCTAGAGAATATTCCACCCAAGCACCAATGAATACACATTCTATTCATCAGCCTGTAGAAGTTCTCTTAAACTGACCACATACTGGGGCACAAAGAAATCTGCACAAATGCAGAAAATTGAAATACTTTTATATATCCTATCTGACCACAATACAGTAAAACAAAATCAACAGCAACAGAAGCTCTAGTAAATACACATACTCATGGAGATTGAACAATACACTCCTGAATGATTAATGGGCCAAAGAAGAAACCAAGAAAGAAATAGAACTATTCTTGGAATTAAATGAAAAAGAATTAACAGCACAACAGGACCTCTGGAACACACTAAAAAGCAGTCCTGAGAGGACATTTATAGCTTTAACCATGTTCATTAAAAACAAAGAAAGATCACAAATAAATGACTTTATGATGCAAGTCAAGAATCTAGAAAAAGAAAGAAAAAAATCCCACCCAAATCCCACAAGTAACATAATAAAAATAAGAGCAGAAATCAATGAAATAAAAACAAAGAAAACAATAAAAAGAATCAATGAACCTAAAAGCTGGTTCTTTGAAAAGATAAATGAGATAGACAGGCCCTTTTCCTAGCTAACCAGAACAAAGAAAGAACAGACCAAAATCAATAAAACCAGAGATGAATAGGGAAACATTACAACAGACACCAGAGTAATCCAGAACATGATGAGGGAATACTTTAAAAACCTATACTCAACTAGATAATCTAAAAATAGGAAGAATTTCTAGATTCAACTGAACCACCAAAGTTAAACCAAGAAGAGATAAACAACTAAGCAGACAAGTAATCAATGAGGACATCAAAACAGTAATACAAAGCCTTCCAACTACAAAAAGCTCAGGTCCAGATGGAGTCACAGCAGAATTTTGCCATATCTTCAAAGAATGACAACCAGTGCTGCTTACATTATTCAAAAACACATAAAGAGGAGGAACTCCAAAACTTCTATGAAGCCTGTATTTCTCTAATACCAAAATTAATGACATAACAACAGCAACTACAAAAACAATCTACAGACCAGTAACCCTAATAAACATAGATACAAAATTCTCAATAAAAACGTGAAAACCATATACAGGAAATATATGAAAAAGGTCATCCACCATTTCAAATTGGGTTTATTCTAGAGATGAATGTAATAACTCTTAAAAATGAATTAAAGACAAACATTACATAATCATCTCAATAGAAGCAGAAAAGTCATTTTACAAAATCCAATATGCCTTCATGATAAAAGTCCTAGAGGGTCTTGGACTTAAGGAACATTCCTAAACATAATAAAGACTATATAAGACAAACCTACAGCCAGCATCATTCTAAGTGGAGAAAAACTTGAAACATTCCCACTAAAATCAGGCATGAGACAAATTTGTCTGCTCCTTTTGAACATAAGTGTTAGAAATCTTGGCTAGAGCAATAAGACAAAGAAGGAAATTAAAGGGTTACTAATTGCAAAATAAGTAAAATTTTCCCTAATTTTAGATGAAAATATCAGTTGAGCTAACACACACACACACACACACACACACACACACACACACACACTAATATAATTAGATTAGCTTACAGGATAGGGATTTATTAGATTAGTTTACAGGATAGAGTCTGAGTAGTCCAACAATGGCTGCACCACACTGAAGAGCTTGAGAATCTGGTAGTTGCTTAGTCCATGAGACTGGACATCATAGCAGTCCCATTCTGGTGCTGAAGGCCTGATGGATACCAGGAGGTCTGTTAGTCTTCAGTCTACATTGGAATCCGATGAGTTGGTTACAGCAGTGAGATGAGATCACCAGTGAGAGAGAAGGCAAGTGACAAAAAGAAAAAGTTCCCTTATCTCATGGCCTTTATACAGCTACCATCAAAAGGCAATGCCTACTTTTAGGTTGGATCTCCCACCTTCAAATGATGCAATCAAGAAGGTCTCTCTCATTTCAGTTAATCTCAGATCCAGTCAAGTTGACACTCAAGATTAGCTATCACAGATGTCAAACTTTTGCAGTCACTATGGAAATCAGTCTGGAGAATTCTCAAAAACTAAAAGTAGATCTACCATAAGACTTGCCTTTACCACTGCTTGACATATGCCCAAAGGTTAGATTAGGTATCCTACTATAGAGACCCTTGCTCTGCCATACTTATGCTGCTCTTGTCACAATACCAAGGAAGTGGAAACAATGTAAATAGACTTCACCTTATGATGAATGAATAATGAAAATGTGGTAGTATGCACAATGGACACTTATTCAACAGTAAAGACAAATGAAATCATGAAATTTGCCAGTAAATGAATGGAACTGTAAAACATTATACTGAATTAGGTACCCAGACACAGAAAGACAAATGTCACATGTTCTCTCTTACTTGTGGATTATAGTTTCAAGTCTTTTATATGTATCACAATTTTTATGGCCTTTCTATGACATCTCCCATATTCTATCATTCATAAGCACGTCATAAGTTCTATCACACACATTCCATCATAAGCAAGTCATAAGTTCTATCATACACACTGATAGAAAGGATCACACGAAGACCCAAATACCTAGTGATGGGGATTATGTAGATCATTTTAGAGGCTGCCTTGTGCAATATCTATGGCTGTAAAATTTGATCTCTAAGTAATGTCAGCTATACTTCACACCTTGATCTCAGGGCTAATATTTTATTGCTAATTCTAAGTATTTACTATTTTCCAAAATAATTTGATTAATGACATATTTGTTTAGCATTTGAAATGTTGAAACATTTGTTTACACGTCCACATTTTGCTATGTTCTTAGAGCACACGCCTTTCATTTTCTTCTGTACGTGTTTCTATTAGTGCATTATCCTTTATTTCCTTTTTGTATTTATTGGTTTAGAAGTCATAGGTTATTTATTGGCAACTACCTATGGAAATTTAATATGCATTCTTGATTTCTGAGCTTATTAATACTTCTATATTTGTACTGAATAATAAAAAGAGCTTTAAAATTTCCACTCCAATCGCCATCTCTTTTAGTTTTTGAATTATTCTATCACTTAATTTCACCTTGTTTTCAAACCTTTAGTTTTTTTTAAATAATAATTTATTATTTCTCTATTTTATTTATTCGTATGACTTTTTTGACTGCTTGTAGATAAGTGCACCCATGTGTACAATACTGGTGGAGAGCAGAAGAGTGTCAGAGCCCTTGGCATTGGAGTTATGGATGTGAGTTAGCCATCATGTGGGTGCTGGGAACAGAACCCAGGTCCTCCGCAAGGGCAGCCAGTGCTATTTACTGCTGAGTCATCTCTCCAGCCACTATCACTCATCTCTTGCTAATAGTATTTCACCTTTTTCTGAATCTCTGATTATTTAGGTACATCTAGTGCTCACCACATTCATTTTAGCTTAGACTTTTTAGAGTTGCTGTCTTTTTAATTGTCAGTTGTTCTTTAATCCTTCAGTGAGTGCTCAGTGTTCTTCCTCCCAAAGTATACTTCTTAGTAGTAAGGGTTCTCATATGCTGGTGATGTGTAACTCTATTGCCATGCTCCATGTTTCTTAAACCTTTTGTACAATGTGTGTAGTTTCCATTTCTCCATTTCTTTGGCTTTATTCTGATTAAAGGCCCATCCTTCTGCTTACCCATTCTCTTTTCACTTTCTCCCCTTAAGCCCAGCTAGAATGTGGCCATTTACTGTATTTTTATTTGTAATTCCAGTTTTTACTACTATAAGATGTATTTGATCTTTTAAAGTTTTCTAGTATACCAGTTTTCTTCTTTACAATTTAACACCTTGTTTTTCATTACTTATTATTTACTTTTTACGTGTCTCTTGTATTAGTGTTTTACCTACAAGTATATAAGTGCAGCTGTGTCATGCAGTAACCATGGAAGATGGAAGAGGGTGTTTATCGCCTAAAACTAATGTTAGGGATGGAGGCTATCTGCTATGTGGATGTTGGGAATCAAACCTCTGTCTTCTGCAAGAGCAATCAGTGCTCAGACAATGCTCTTAACCATTGAACAATCTCTCCAGCCCTTCATCTTGTTTTATTTACTTAATTTGACAGCCATTTCACATGCTTTTTAACTTGAATGATATGAGGTGTTTATTCTCCTAGTTATAATTTCTAATGACTTTTCTGTTGATGAATTAATCCCTCATATTTTACTACATGGCTATAAATTAATAGCCCATAGTAAATAACTTGCTACCTATGGGAATTTCATAGGGTAAGTTATGATCATTTTGTATTTACCTATGTCTAGTGGCCCTATCAATCATGAGTCTTGGGCCAACTTTCAGCATAATTTCAATGTAAACAAAGTAGTATCATAGTCCCACCATGTAGTATGAGCTGCAACAGAAAGTTGGGTATCAGTTCACATGTGTTACCTGGAGAGCTCAACTCCTGTTCTTCCTGGACATCAGATTCTGGTCCTTCTTCGTTACTAGATCTTAAAGTGCATCTCCAGTGTTTCTGTACAAAGCTGGGGATTGATTTTCCATTTTCTTTTTATTTTGGTTTACCAAACATTTCTCTTCTCTTTCTAATCAGAACAGGTTTGCATTTAAAATATATCATTGTGTATAATGTGATTATTCTTTTCTATATAGTTCGAACTGGGGACCAGCTATCAGTATCATCAACTCAATGAAGGAGTCAGTTTTCTGTGATCCACGCTTCCCCCAGTGAGAGAAACTGCACTCAAACTCAAATTCTTATCTGCGTGGACTCTCGCTCCCAAGCTTTCTGGATTTGAATATATAAACTCAATGTTTGGCATTAAATACGTTTCTTTATCCTCTGATCTTGAAAGATCTCAGTGTGAAACCTAAAATACTGAAACATACTCAGTAATCTAAAAGGCTCAGGAATTCGCTCAGGAATTAAGGTCAACAATTGACAAATGTGACCTCATTAAACTAAAAATCTTCTGTATAGCAAAGGAAACAATCAATTTAGTGAAGAGGAAGGTCACATATTAGGAGAGAATCTTTGCCAGTTACACATCTGATAAAGCATTAATTTCCAGAATATACAAAGAACTCAAAAACAAAACAAAAATATCAAGAAAACAAAGGACCCAATTAAAATTGGGCTACAGATCTGAACAGGGAGTTCTCAAAAGAAGGAATAAAAATGGCTGAAAATGTCAAAAAACATGTTCACCATCTTTAGTAGTTAAGGAAATTCAAATGAAAACTGCTTTAAGATATCATTTTACCCAAAGTCAGAATAGCTAAGATCAAGAAAACATCTGACAACAAATGCTGCTGAGGATGTGGGAAAAGAGGAACCCTCCTTCATTACTGCTGGGATTGCAAACTGATGTAACCACTATGGATGTTAGTGTGGAGAATTGTAAAAAAAAAAACTAAAAATAGATCAATCATATGATCCAGCTGTACCCAAGCATATAGCTTGGGTATATACTCCTTAGCATATACCTAAAGGACTTAATTTCGTACTACAGAGATGCTTGCTCTGGCATGTTAATTGCTGCTCTTTTCACAATAGCTAGGAAATGTAAACAGCCTAAATGCCCCTCACCTGATGAATAGATAATAAAAATTAGATATATTTACAAAATGGAGTTCTATTCCACTGTAAAGAAAAGAGAAATCATGAATTTTTCAGGCAAATGGATGAAATTAGAAACTATTATACTGAGTGAGGTAATCCAGACTGAGAAAATTAAGTAATGCATACTCTGTTATTTGTGGCTCCTAGCTCCAAATCTTTACATGTGAATATGTATCTTTGAAGCAACCACAAGAATGAGAAAACTAGAAAGGACCCATGGGGTAAAAGGGGGAAGGAGCTGGAGTGAAGGAGACAGTAAGTAATGGGCATTACCAAGGGGGGGAATGAGGGAAATGAAGGTACTATAACTGAAGGAGAGAGATCTATACAGGGGGAGAAAGAGCGCAAAGAGAAATAATGCTTATTACCTTGCAAAACAAAGTGAAATGTATTGTTTCATAAGCCTACTAAAAGATAAACATTATACATATATACATACATACATATATACATACATATGTGTGCTTGTGTATAGTTGACTGCTATATAACAAAAATCACACTGCAAGGTAAGGTAAACCTTCCTTCAAGTTTAGAGTCAGAGTAGTCCAAGAGACCCCCCAAAATAACATAGACTATTGCCACAGCCCTTGATTACCTCCCAGAACTTGGAGGTAAGACCTTATTGTTGAAGGCATAACTGTATAATGACTAAATCAATTGACTTGCCAATTTGTATGAGGAAAATTTCACTGAGTCCCACCTTAAGATGAAGTGTTGCAGGTAATCAATGGATGCTGAAGAAGGGAGAATGAGTTTACTCCAGGTATAAGCTACATGAGAGGCTATCTAATCCCACATGATGACCATAAATATATGTACACACAAGCACCACTAAATGAACTCAGTGCATTATATATGTAACAATGATAATCAAAGCAGAGGACAAGAATTTCAAATGGAGGACATGGGAGAGGTTGGAAGGGGACTTAAGTGGGGTGAAAATACTGCAAATATAGTACTCATGTATAATACTCTCGAAACAATGAAAGCATCTTGTTTGACCCCAGATATTAGCTATTTGAAATTGATTTCGTAAAGAAACTCATGAGTATGCTATAATGATGTCTGCCAGTGATAATGAGACCTTCTTTCAGTGGCCACTGAGATATACAGAGAATGTCCCCCCGTGTCTGTTTATTGGAAGAGTAGGAGGCAAGGACACTTTACATGGGCTATTTTCTCCACTGCACCCAGAGATGTTGAATTCTTTGTGCTCCTGAGCTGCTTTTGCCTACCTTTACTATTAACATGAAGAATCTGTAATTTAGCACTGAACTTTGCACATTCCAACCCAGCAAACAGATACAGGTGTAATAATTAGTAATGGTAACAATAGTAAAGGCAGTAGTTGCGAAGGATGCTCTACTCTTTCTGGTGACACCACAGTGTAGAACTCTCAGATGAGGTTCATGTTCTCAAATTCATATGTCAGGTTTCATTTTTGCTTATATTTACATGTGTCTTGAATGAAAAGTGCCTAAATTTTCTGAAAGAATACTATTAAGTAAAGAGTATTATTTCAACATGCTTTAATGATGCTGACTAAGATGCCATCAAGACAGTATGCACCAGGGAGACAGTCAAGATACAGCTTTCATACATGTGGATTTGCCTATTTTCCTGTGGATTCAAACTGGGAAGCCTTCTGATATTTGAAATTATGAATTATTTAATTATTTAAGCATCTTGGCTGTTTTCTGGAAACCTTTTGTTCCACTGAAGAGAAAAGTGCATACTCTGAACTTTCAGAGCAGACATCAACAGCTGGGAAGAAAACGAGAGCTCAACAGTGCATTCTCATGAGAAATGCCATGCTGCCCCTGCTCTGGGCAGTACTGAGGGATGACAGATGGTATGGGAAGAGAGTGGACATTAGATGTCAACAGCTCTAAGCATTAAGGAAAGTCAAACTCTGAATTTGAACAAGTTTTTGAAAAAGCCTAATCAATGTAGTTATTTTATTTCCTGTTTGTATTTTCAAAAGATCAATGCATACTTATTTTTTTTCTTTTTTAAAATTATTTATTCTTTGAGAATTTCATACCTATATTCAGTGTATTATGATTATATCTACCCCACATTTGTCCCCTCCAACTCCCCCCAGATGCACCCAACATGTCCTCCTCCCCAACGTGTCCTCCTCTCCAACGTGTCCTCCTCTCCAACGTGTCCTCCTCCCCAACGTGTCCTCCTCCCCAACGTGTCCTCCTCTCCAACGTGTCCTCCTCCCCAACGTGTCCTCCTCCCCAACGTGTCCTCCTCTCCAATGTGTCCTCCCAACTTCATGTCCTCTTTTTTTTTTTTGCTTCTTTCTTTTTTTCATTTCACTTGGTCTAATTTAGTGCTGTCGGTATACACACAGTAATGAGGCCATGCACTGGAGCATGGACCACCAGTGGCCACAAAACGAAAGAAAAATGACTATCCCTCCCCCAGCCACCACCATTTGCCAATAGCCCCTTAGCTAAGGGAGGGACCTCCCGAGATCTCCCCCAATCCATGCAGGAAGTCTGACAGGCTTGATGTTGTGCACGCGTTGTGCAGGTAATCATATTTGCTGTGAGTTCATGCCTGCAATAGCCATGTCATGTCCAGAGGACAGTATTTGCTCTTGCAGAGAACCTGGGTTTGATTCCCAGCACCCACATGGGGGCTATGAACCTTTCTTAACTCCAGTTCCAGGGGAAGCTGAAGTCCTCTTCTGACCTCTGTGGCATTGCATGACATGGGTGCACTCACATACATGCAGGCAATACACTCATACACACAAAGTAAAAATAATAATTTTTTTTTAAAAAAAACAATAAGCCAGTAAGAAGTGGGCACAAAGGGAAAAGCAAGCAGAGAGGTTTGAAAGACTTACAATTTTCTCAGAAAAGTCCAAGCAAAGTGGAGGCTATGGTACTCTAGTTTCTGAAGAGATTACAACCATCATAAAGAAAACAAGCATTCCACACTAGGGAATATGGCTAAAGAGAACCTCCTGAAGAGTAAGACCCCAGCCATGGCAAGATCAGGCTTGTGAAAGTGGAAGCTCATTTAAAATAGCTTCCTGTACAAAGTAGCCCTTCTTGGGCACCCTCTCCCAGAGGGCTGTGTGTAAGGCATTCCATCAAGATTTGTTGCACCATATTCTGATGCTCAGGCAAGCAGGAGCCTGGCCTGGTCCTAATGTGTCTGGTTACTGCTTCACCTTCTAGTTGACCTTCATGTTATCCACAGGATGCTGATTTTGCAGATGTGAAGGTTTCAGTGGTTTGGGGATCCAGGGACCTTGCTATTATTATTTTGCTAAATGTTCATTTTTCAAACTGCCTCCTAAATATTCACTCATAGATCTGTGCTGCTCTCAATCTTGGTCACAGAAGCTTCTTTTTCCTATGGGCAGCAGTTAATGCAGAGACTCATAGCTGGTCAAAAGACTGAGATAAATGACTGTGAATTCTCAGCCCTAAATGGGACATCTGTACCAAACCCTCCCCCGCCCCCAAGGTTCAGGGAACACTGCTGAAGAGGGGACAGAAAGAACATAGAGTTGGAGGATGGGGGGAGTGCATACTTTTTTTTTGAGTAAATATAAAAAGCTGTGTTACTAAAAAATATTGTTGTGTGCACAATTCCGTCATTACCACAAGTTTGTTTGTGCCGACTCAATCAGACAAAGACTCAGCATGGAGTGAGAGAAATGGGAACTGTTTGCATCTGATTGTTGCTGGGTGAGGGGGACTATATCTTCCTTAAGAGCTCTCAGTGGACTGACAAATGGATCAACTTGCACCAACGGACATCTGGGTGCAGACGCTTGACTGGATAGGACTTAACATACATGGGAGAATGCATGAGGTCCAGTGAGAAGGTATATGGGGGCATGGATAGGGAAGGACATCTAGATTTTATTGAGGGCTGTTGTATGAAATACATAGAAACTCAATAAAAATATAAAGAAATAAAAATACTGCTTTGTCCTTGATGTAGATTACCTGCGTTATGAATATGTGGGAGGTACATTTTGCTGTTATCTAGGCAAAATAAGTAAATAATCAAGTGTAATTTTGAGTTAACTTGTTGTTTCCCATGAATATTCTTAGAGCTGACAATTGGTTTAATTCTTTATCCTGGCTATTGTGAATGATGAAATGAGCACAAGAGTGCAACTATCCCCTCAAAAGGTTCATTTACTTTCCTTTGCACATGTACCCAAGAGTGGGGTACTTTATCACATGGGAGTACTAGTCATGTTTTTGGAGATCCCTTTGAGCCATTATCCATAATGTCTCTAACAATTTATAGTCCTACCAACAATGGACAAGATTTCCATTTTCTTTAATCCTTACCAAACACCTATCCTTAATCTTCTTGAAAAAAAAAAGGACATTCTAGTCAAAATTAAGTAATATCACATTGATTTTAATTTTCTTAATGACTTGTGGTGCTAAAAATTTGTCTAGATCCATCAACTTATGACTGACCCAAGACAATGTAACATGTATTCAAAATGGAGCACCCTCCTTCTCAGGTAAGTACCCTTGTTGTGGTATCTGGGTATCTGGTTTTGGCATTTGCTTATCAGGGTAATGCTAGCTTCTTTTTCTATTTTATGGAGGCTATTTAACATGGCTTCAATCCCATTGGTATTTAAGGACTTGTTTAAGTTCTGGGTATTTTCTTGACTTAATTTCAAAAGGTTTTGCATACCTAGAATTTTATTCATTTCTTCTAGAATTTCTAGATGTTTGTAACATAACTTTTCAAAGTATTCCCTAAAAGTCTCTGGAGTTCACAAAAATCTGTAGTAAACTTCTTTTCACCTGTAATTTTATTGGTTTTGGGTCTTCTATTTATTTTGGTTAGATTGGATAATGTTTTTCTATATTTTTGGAAAGGACTAATTCTTCTGTGTTGATTATGCAGATACCCTTTCCCTTTTCATTTATTACTTTCTGCCCTTGATTATTTTTTTAACATCTGCTACGCTACATTTGGGTTTGGATTGTTATTGTTCTATAAGAAGATTTGCTGCATAATTCTATTGAGATATTTCCAACGTTTTATTGTAAGCACTTGTAGCTATAAAGTTTTCTCTTACAAGTGACCTTAGCTGTATACTAAAGGTTTTAGTAAGTTATACTTTCATTTTTATTTGTTTGTCACATTTGTGTGGAAGCCTGTGAGATCAAAACATGGTATTGGATCCTGTGAAGCTGGAGTTGCAGGCATTTGTGAATTGCTGAACATATAATCTGGGAATCAAGAATAGCAAGTGCTCTTAATAACCCCATTTTTATTATGTTTTCTTTCCTTGTTTGGTTGACCTATACAATGAATGGGTTAATTTAATTTTTTTTATTAAGAGTGGGGTATTGAAATCACTTTTAATCATTGTCTCACCTTGTGAGTCCATTAACATTTGTTTTATGAAATTGAAACTCAATATTTGTTGTACATACTTCAATAATATATTGTGGTCTACATTATCTTTTCTGATTAATTTTTTCTTTGAAGTCTATGGGAATGATTTTTTGAAATGCCTTCTGTTATAAATGGGACTTTTATCATGTTGTGAGGTCATTATAAGGAGAAGAGGAGTCCTTCATAGGCAGGGTTTCATCATATCTCTGTAATGGCAAGGAATAAAAGCATTTTGTGGGCATGAATAATATCTGATATATCAGTGTGTGGAGAATTAGGCAGAGGAAGTACATGAGGAGGAGGCAGGTTTTCTGGAAGTTCCCCTTTTCTTCCTGAAAAGACTGTAAATATGATTCCAGAGTAAAATGTTCCAATTGAACTGTTTCTAAGCAGCAGCATAATCAATCACTAATTCTTTTCCAGGATTCTGAATCAAGTGTCCCAAGGTATGGATACCAGGGACAATATTTCTGAATAATATTTAAAGGTTCATAAATTTGCTTTGATTACCTCCAGTTCTTTTACTAGTGACCTTAGCTATATACAAAGGATTTAGTAAGTTATGCTTTCATTTTGATTGTCCCTTGTGTGAGGGTGCCTGTGACTTTAACTGCCATGCATGCACATGGGATTCAGGAGACAAAGATTTTCCCACAAGAAAAGCGGGAAGGGAGAGTGAAAGTGAAAGTGAATAGCAAAAGAAGAGTTGGTTTGGAAAGTACTAATGGGAGAAAAGTTAACGAAAAGCAGTGGGCATATGCATGAGCTGTTAAGGAAGGGCTCCTGCTCCTTGTCCTGCCATTGACACTTGTACAACTGTGTAATTCTCTTTTCCCTCTGGCCTTCTGTGGATGTCAGTCTGTGAACTCATAGTAAGGAAGGTCTTCATCACATGGGGTACCACAACATGGTAGATGCCACAATGTGATGGTGTCAGGATTAAAGAATAGACAAACTACTGGTGTTGCTTACACCAAGATTTGAATCTCATCTGTTCTGAAACTGCTCCATTCTGAGTCTCAGAACTGTTACATGAACAAAGTACTCTCTCTGTGCTTATTTAACCACTACATCTAGCATGAAATCGGAAAGGAAGGAGAAATTTTGTTCTAAGGACTAATCAGGGAAGAACTTTCCATTTTCTGATCCCTACTGATTCAGAACAGCATATTAAACCACAAACAGATTGTTATCAACCTAAGCCCACATGTTGTTATGCAACATTTATTGTAGGAAATTCCTTGCTTGGCTTCATGGTTTCTACTTTTATCCATGCCATCATTACAACACAACACAACACACACACACACACACACACACACACACACACACACACACACACCACGTTATTCTGGGTCAGAAGCATGGAAGGTTTATGAGGGAGAAATAAGAAACATAGTTTAAGAGTAAAGCTATGTGTTTAGCTTAGCTTGTAATTTTGATTACATGGGGAGCTGAAGGTCTAGTAAGATAGTTTACATTGTTTTCATAAAGACTATTTAAACTTAAGTGTGCTAAATATACAGATTTAATACATAATGGCAAATGATCACAAAACATGATAAAATTCCCATTTGTAACAGAAGGCATTTCAGAAAAGTCATTTCCACAGTCATTTCCACACTTGACCTTGTATTCCACGTATCTCCTTCTAGTACTCACCCACTTACCAAACTTCTTATCACTGTACTGTGCCTCTGTCCTCTTGCCCTTTGTGGCTTATACTCTGCCTAAGCCAACACAACATCAGAGACTGAAAAATATTTCTACACTATTTTTTTAATTTTTAATTGAGCTCTTGTTATTTCATACAACAGTTATTAATCAAATTCAGACCTCCCTCCTCCATCCATGACTCCCTCATCCACCCACCAGACCTCATGTATTCTGCCATACATGTTAAGTCCTATTCATTCAGGAATTTGTACCCAAATGTCCTTCAATGTAAATTTATCCACTGGAGTCTAGTGAGTTCACCTAGTAGTCATATGTAAGTCATGCTCTCCCTCACCCAGCAGCAATCAGTCTCTAATTGTTCTCAGTCTAGTGCCTGCCTGCCACCTATTTCTCTCCTCCCCTTTGGGACCTTGTTTAATTGAGTTGGCATGGGTCCTGTGCTCAGTGCCATTATTGCCACAAGTTTACATATGCAGGATTCTAGTGGTCTGGAAGCCTATGCTTGCCTGTGTTCATGAACCAGCTCTGGCTCTTACAATCTTTCCATCCCCACTATAACAATGGTCCCTGAGGCGTGGGTGGATATGGTTCCATATTGGAGTTCTATCCTACACTCTACAGTCTTTTATTATTTAAAACATGGCCACTTGTGGCCTTCTGTGTGCATTGCATTCTGTTGTGTCCATGTTTGTTGCTGCTCTCTTCATAATAGTTAAGAAATGGAAACAACCTAAATGTCCTTCAACTAACGAATGGATAATGAAAATGTGGTACATATACACAATAGAGTTCTACTCAGCATTAAGAAAAGATGAAATTATGAAATTTGCAGGTAAATGGATGGAACTAGAGAGCGTTATACTAAGTAAAGTAACACAAATGCAGAAAAGCAGGTGACATATGTTCTCCTCATTTTCAGATTGTAGCATCAATCCCTTATACGTGAGTATATAAATGCTGATGTAAAACTAGGAGCCAGGAAAAGGGAAAGGATATATGGAGGTAAAGGAAAAGAAAGAACCTGAAAGGAGGATAGTAGGGAACAGATGTTACCAGGGGAGAGGGGGGAAAGTAGGAGTATTCTGCATGGAGGAGAGGAGGGAGGGACATGTAAGGGGCCATGGTGTGGGGGAGGGAGGGAAGTCAGGAGAAGAGAAGATGTGGGAGGCAGCGGTATCAGAGGATGGTGGGGATAAGGGGGGCACTGTGACTAGGAAGGGAGGAGGGAGGCAAGATGGGAGAAAAATAGAGTAAAGATGAATGAATCTTAGGGGGCTAGGAAACCTAGAGGGAAAAGTGATGCCCTTGAAACCCCATGAGAAATACACATACAATGTCTGAACATTAAGACATGTATACCAGGGAGCTGCTTGACAAGGAACACAGTGACAGACAAAAGAGACCTCCCATTGAGTGGTTGGTGAAGGTGGTCCATGAGACTCCCAAAATAATACAGACTATTGCAAAACCCTTTGTTATCTCTTAGAACTAGTAGATAGGACCGTACTGTTGAAGACAGGACATGCTTAGGATACAGGACTTGAAACAATGGAGCAGGAAACTGAACTGGAAGCCTTGTAACTGAAGTTTGACTATCATAATGCTAGATGATGATATGCAAATTGCCAAGGGAGGAAAAACTATCAATGGTCCAACCCAGTCCTAAAGCCTAATAACCATAAGGACCAGCATGGCAAACTGCCTCTATTGGTGCAGTAGTGGAACTGTTATCTGGCGGGGAGGGGTAATCAATAGCTACCTAATTGAACTTAGATCCTTCTCAATGGGAGGGAAATCATGGGTGGCAACTCAGCCAAATACACATGGCAGGAGAGGACATAGATTCTAGAGAAACCCTATCTCTTTCATATCGCAAGACAAATTTAATTTCTTACTATATACTAAATATCGATCCTTTTATTTACAGACAAGCATACCATACACCACTCATTGAAGAAGGTTCTTTTTGCAACAGATGGAAGCCACTGCAGACTTGCACATCTGGTCACACACAGAGAACATATGTCTAGGAGATACTCAGTACAAGGTGACACATCTACAGTTGAACTGTTACAACTAAGGCTCTTGGAATTTAGTAAAACGAGGGGTATAGAGAAAACTGATTCATCCCTCAACTCTCACCAGTAAAGCTTCCTTATACAACAGTGTGGTCTACACTAATTTTTAAACAAGTCCAGGCTAGATTTTCTATTAATCTAACTCATCCATGGTATGAGGGATCCTAATTAATTATGCTGTTGAACATATAATTATGAAAGCATTCACTGGAATGATTATAGCTGTCACAGTTGTTACTGCCACTAGCCTTGGCTCAATCCATCCAAGCTACAACTTAGCTTCAACATATCACTACTGAATTACATGAACAAACCCACACTGACCAATAATTCTTAAGAGATTAGATGCCCATGAAGCTGCAGTCATGTGGCTTGGAGAACATCTAAAAACCGTTTGGCTCTGACAACTTCAATGTGATGCTGGTTTTCATCATATGTGTGTGATTCTCCTCCCACTTTACTGTACTCAGGTATGGAAAATATTTCTAAATATCTTAAAACAAGGTATAAGACTAATGATAAGTTAGTATTTCCTTTAATCAGAGCACCTCTGCATTGTGGCATCTACTATATAAATCTGCTCTATCAGATATCAGAAGAGTGGTGTCAGATTATTCTTGGAGGCTTCTGTTCATTTGACTTCTGTCCTTTGGCTCTTAGTTTGGGTGTGTCTTTACTAGTGAGGTGTGTTTCTTGGGGATTGGAAGCTAGAGAACTTGAGTTGATAATTTTGCTTTTTAATCAAGTCAGACAAGCTTGTGTCTATTTACTGGTGAATTGAGACTCTTTCTTCTCACCTGCAGGAACAAAGTGACCCTCCTCTCCATCACACTTGCCATCTTATTTCTCTTACATTTGTCTCTTCATAGTGCTGGTTTTCTCCCTAACCTTTCTCACTTTCATCTATCCTTCCCATGTTAGTGCTTACAATCCCAGATAGTACTAGTCACTCCATTCATCCATAATACACAGGACTAGGGAAAATTATTTTAGGTCATCTCTATCCCACACGGTATTCTGGTATAGAACAGAGTACTCTAATGGTCTTAGGGAAGTATTTACCTTTCTCCAGTTATCACTTTGCTCAATGGTGGGATTAGAGTAAGGATTTCTGGCTGGTTCCCAATATACAATTGGTTTCCAGTCTAAGCTGAGTTTCCAGAACATTTTCTCTATTGTATGCTCATGTGTGGGGTGGGATGGGGGAAGTTTGAGGACTGTCCTCAGTGCAAATACAAGGGCAGCTATCTATTAATTCCTGGTGTGCCCACTTGAGGCTCATATGTACTTCATGTTTCATCTTAAGGAGCAATATTTTAGATTGCATGTGATTTCCTTATAGGCAGTGGATATAAGCTCCAAATCTTTTCCTTTAAGCAAACTAATTCAATACCATGGCCAGTACCTGAGTCTCAAGATGATCTGGAGCCAGTGTGAACTCTGAATAGATGGAGGCTTGACACATTGCAGGATGAGTTCAGGAACTGGAGAAACTCCTGCTGCTTACAGGGGAGGTTGTACAGCATGCTGTTCCAGAAGGGGAGCTAGCTAGATGCCGAGGCTGTCCATCCCGGCATTTGGAAATGTCCTTTGTATTAATAGTCACAAGCAAAGCTTTATTTTCTTCTTATCCTAAACATGGAAATCTGAGTTCCACATAATCCCAGGCTCCAGAACCAACACCTATCTACTGACGACAAAATCTTGGAATCAGGCCTCTTGCCCTCACTCTACGTTCTTCTCAGTAATTCTAAGCTTCAATTCAGAGTGGAATAATAGTTCAGAACATTATGCATTTGGCCAAGGCTGTACCTTTACCACTCAAGTTTTCAGGAGAAAATTTAGCATAATTATATAAAGCACAAAGCAATTGTTTTCCCATCAGCCTCCTGACATCTGAAGAACTAGGAACATATCTTGGGCTTTCAGAGAAGTAAGCTTTCCTTCAAATTTTCCATGGGCCACTAGAACATTGTGCACATGCAGTCAAGTCACCAGAATAAAAGGTTATCTCAGCAGAAAAATTTAAAATGAATTCATATAGTATTGCATTAAATGTGGGAGATAAGAATTGAAGAAGTGGCCCTTGGTGGCCTTGCAGAATCGGGAAGCTCATTCAGGTCTTTTTGAAAATAGCTGCCAAAGCCTAGGCACTTAGAATTAATCAGTGGATGCCACATGCCTTTGGTTCAAGCAGGTGCTTGTGCAATAGTCCAGGAAGACCCACTAGAGTACAAGGACACTGGCTTCCCCTTTCCACAACTCATTCTGATAGAACTTCCGGTGAATGGCCAACATAGAACAGCAGGGATAGCTGCTAAATAATTTTGAAAAAAGGAGAAAATTTCCTAACCCAAACAAGGTATAATTCTAGGTCCCTTGTTAAATAGACAGGAAGCCCAGAAATCTAGTCTTTTAACAATATTAAGACTTCTTGATCTACCTCATAGATACAAGTACTTTTGGAGGATCTGAGTTGGCTCTAGAACTTCATGTGCAGGATGCGTCACTTACATATAGTAACCCAATATGGAAGACAAAACAGCAGTAAATCTTCATTGCAAAAGTCATTCTACTAGGATATTGATGCTGTCTCTTTGTTTGGAAATTGATTGTAATCATTAGATTTTATTTACATAACACTAAAATGTGCTTCTGAGAGGTATATACTATTAGGAATATTCCATCTCTGGGCCATACTAGGTGATGGGGGCAAGCAACTGACTCATGCCCACAAATCCTCACCCTAACACACCATGTGTGCAATTGTTGCTTTAGAGGCAGGAATAACTTTCTTTGTGTACCGCAGGAGACTGCAAAGGACACAGGATGTGTGAAAGACATGTAGCTTTTGGAGAATTGTTATGTACATCTACCTCTTTGTGTGTATGTGTACACACGTACACACACATACACACACTTATGTATATATGAATGTGCAGACCATAGGTTGGATATTTTCCCTGATTTCTCTACCTGCTATTTTGAGATACAATCTTTTTTGTAACTCATTTTTTTGTTTATTGCTTTTTGTGTGTGTGTATTTCATACAGAACTTCACAAACAATCTTGTTCCACTTTATACCCACATCTCCAATGGCACCCTTCCATAGTCTCCCCCAACCCGGAGCCCATATACTCTGTCATCCCTGTTACTGTCCACTGTGTTATCAGTGAGTGCCCCCAGCCGTTACTTGGTGCTAGTCTACCTGCTGAGTCTAGTCAGCCTCTCTAGAGTTGCTTGTTTTAGGAAGATCAGCTCTTTCTTGTCTAGTAGCAATCAGTTGCCAACATTCCTTTAGGTAAGACTGGGGTCTGCTGTTTATTTTCCCAGTTCTCTGCTGGGTTACTGTCTGGGAATCTCTTGGGCCACCCTGGCCAACAACTCAAAGGAAAGTATCTCCTGTCTGGTATTGTTTCTTGTTATATAGCCTTTAGCTATACACATGGACTCTTAAAGAATTATAGTTTAAGAATTACACTTAAATCTTTGATTATACTTTCCTTATGGGTGTTTAAGAAGATACAGTTGAACCATATTAACCAATTTATTTTTACAATTAAGGTTGTTTGAGGATCTGTTCCTCAGGGATCACATGTGCTTGGGAGGGGCCCCTGGCTCTTTTACCAGTTCTGTCTATGGGAAGATAAGTCAAAGATCCTACTCGACTACGCCTGGCTTCGCTTGGAAGCATGGAGGAAATGTTTCTTCTGTGTTGACCCTCCTCTTTATAGACTGGGCACTGGTTCAAGTCCATCTGGTGGGGTCTCCACAGCCTCCTTGATCAAGAGGACAGGTGACCCATCACTGTTACAGGACATTTTGAGAGATATTCCATAATCCCATGGAGCAAAAACTGTCCTTTAAGTCCATCTGACCAAATTAGTATAGGCCTCAAAGTATGGCTGTTAAACATCCAGGAAAGTTAGTTCCGGCAGTCTGGTACTTCTAATTACCATGTGCTATGTAGATAAAGCTTGGACGAAAACAAAATGTTCTCAGATAAACCTTAATGACATCTATTATGCTCCTTGAGCTAGTTGTATGTATAATTTGTCAGTAAGTTGTTGGACTAATATGATTCCCTCTAGTATTTTAAAAACTAGCCAGGCATTATTTATCTCTCTCTCATTGTCTAACCCTTCCACCATGGTTTCACCATTTTTCCCCCATTTCTCCCTTAATAATACCCTTCTCCTATGGTCCCTCCTCTCTTGTGCTCCTTCTTTTCTTTTATCCTCAAGGTTCATTGTATAAACCTCTCCATTAAAATAACCCCATTTTTATCCATATCTCCCTTAGTAACACCTGTTTCCTACTGTTCTTCTCTCTTATGTTCTTTCTTTTCCTTTCGTCCCTGGTTCCTTTTCATTATCCTGGTTCCTGTAGTTATGTCTGGATACATACTCACTTACTAGGATTTGATGCTAGGATCCACATATAAGGGAGAACGTATGTCATTTTTCTGAGTCTGTGTTACTTCACTTACTATAACAGTTTCTAGTTCCATCAGTTTATCTGCAAATTTCATGATTTCATCTTTCTTTACTGCTGCACAGAACTCCATTATATAAATGAACCACATTTGCATTATCCACTCGTCAGCTGAGGGACATTTAGGTTTCTTCTATCTCTTAGCTATTGTGAAAAGAGCAGCAACAAACATGGATGTACAAGTGTCTCTGCAATAGGATGAGTTCTTTGGGTATATGCCAAGGACTAGTATAACTGGGTCAGATGGTAGGTTCATTTTTAGTCTTTAAAGTTTTCTCCACATTGTTTCCATAGGGGTTGAACAAGTTTGCAGTCCCACCAGCATTCCATTTTCCCTCATCCTCTCCAACATTTGGTATCATTTCTTCTCTTGAACTTAGCCAGTCTGACTGGGGTAAGATGAAATCTTAAAATGGTTTTAATTTCCATTTCCCTAATTACTAATGATGATGAACACCTTTTAAGATTCTTCTTAGCCATCTTTATTTCTTCTTTTGAGAACTCTCTGTTCAGCTCCTTAGCCCATCTCTTAATTGGGTTGCTTCTTGTCTTGATTCTCTGTTTTTTGATTTTCTTATATATTATGGCTATAAAACCTCCATCGGATGTGTCACTGGTGAAGATTTTCTCCCATTCTGTGGGTTTTCTGTTCGCTTCCCTAGTTGCCTCCTTTGATGGACAGAAGCTTTTTTGTTTAATACGATCTCATTTGTTGATTCTTGACCTTGTTTCCTGAGCAATTGATGTCTGGTTTAGAAAACCCTTTCCTATGCCTATATCTTGTAGGTTATTGCCAATGTTTTCTTCTAACAGTTTCAGTTTCAGGTTTCACATTGAGGTCTTAGGTGCATTTGGAGTTGACATTTGTACAAGGTGAAAGATAGGGGTTTAGTTTCATTCATTTGCAGATGGAGATCCAGTTTGCTAGCACCATTTGCTGAATATGCTGTCTTTCTTCCAGTGAATGTTCTTGAGCCCTTTGTCAAATATCAGGTGGCTGAAATTGCATGGACTCATATTTGGGTCTTCAATTTTTTCCAATGATCTATGGGTTTATTTTTCTGCCCACACCGCGTTGTTTTTGATGACTACAGCTGTGTAATGTAGCTTAAAATCTGGTATAGTAATCCTGCCAGCATTGCTCTTAGTGCTCAGGGTTGCTTTGGCTATCTGAGGTCTTTTGTGCTTCCGTATGAATCTTGGATTGTTTCTACAATTCTGTGAAGAATGTCATGGGGATTTTGATTGGCATTGCATTGAATATGTAAGTGGCTTTGGGTAAGATGGTCATTTTCACAATATTAATTCTTCCAATCCATGAGCATGGGAGGTCCTTCCATTTTCTGATCTCTTCCTCAATCTCTTTCTTTAAAGATTTAAAATCTCCATTGTAGAGGTCATGTTTAATCCTGGACTTTTTTTTGGAGGCTATTGTGAAAGGGAGTGTTTCCATGTACTCTTTCTTGGATTGCTTGTTATTGGCATACAGAACGGCCATAGACTTTTGTAGATTAATTTTTTAACCTGTCACTTTACTGAACTTTTTAATCATTTCTAGGAGGTTTCTGGTGGAATTTTTGGTGTCTCTTAGATTAGTATCATATCGTCAGCAAAAAGGGATAATTTGATCTCTTTTTTCCATTTATTACTCCTTTAATTTCCTTCTATTGTCTTATTGCTCTTCTAAGAATGTCAAGCACTGTGTTAAAAATGAGTGGAGATAGTGGACAGCCTTGTCTATTTCCTGATTTTAATGGGAATGCTTCTAGTTTGTCTCCATTTAGAATGATGTTTGCTATGGGTTTGTTGTATATGGCTTCAAAGATGTTTAGGTATGTTCCCTCCAGTCCAGTTCCCTCTAGGACTTTGAACATAAATGCATATTACATTATGTCAAAGGCCTTCTCTGCATCTATTGAGATGACCATGTGGTTCTTATCTTTGAGCCCATTTATTTGACTTATGATGTTTATTGACTTGCGTATATTGAACCATCCTTGCATCTCTGGAATAAAGCCGACTTGATCATGGTGGATGATTTTTTTGATGTGTGTCTTTATGCTATACTGTTTGGAAGTATTTTATTGAGAGTTTTTGCATCTATGTTCATTAAGAATACAAGTCTCTAGTTTTCTTTTTTGGTTGTATCTTTACCTGTCTTTGATATTAAAGTGATGCTGGCTTCATAGAAGGAATTTGGAAGTTCTCCTTCCATTTCTATCTTTATTAATAAATTAAGTAGTATTGGATATAGACCTTCTTTAAATGTCTGGTAGAATTTTGCTGTAAATCCATCTGGTCCTTGGTTTTTTTTTTTTTTTCAGGAGGTTCTGTATTGCTGTTTTAGTTTCCTTATGTGTTATGGGTCTGTTTAAGCTGTTGATCTCTTCTTGGTTTAGCTGGTGGATAAATGAATTTAGTAATTCACCCATTTCTTTTAGGTTTTCAAATTTAACAGAGTATGTGATTTTTGGTTTTGGGGGCTTTTTGTTGTTTGTTTTGTTTTGTTTTTTGTCTTAATTATGTCAATTTTGTTTATCTTTTCAAAGAACCACCTATTGGATTCATTGATTTTCTGTATTGTTTTCTTTGTTTCTATTTCATTAATTTCTGCTCTGATTTTTATTATCTCTTCTTGTCTGCTGGGTTTGGGTTTCATTTGCTGTTCAAGTGTCTTGAGTTGCAATGTTAAGTCATTTATTTGTGATCTTTCTGATTTTTTAATGTAGGCATTTAAAGCCACAAACTTCCCTCTAAAGACTGCTTTCAATGTGTCCCAGAGGTTTTGTCATGTTATATTGTCTTTTTCATTTATTTCCACGAATACTTTTATTTCTTCCTTAATTTCTCCTTTGATCCATTCATCATTCAGTAGTGTGTTGTTTAATTTCCATGTGTTCATGTAGTTACTAGGATTTCTCCTATTGTTGATTTTAAGCTTTATTGCATTGTGGTCTGATATAATGCATGGAATTATTTCATTTTTTGTATCTGTTGAGGTTTGCTTTGTTCCCCAGTATGTGGTCAATTTTGGAGGAAGCTCCTTGGGGCACTGAATAGAAAGTGTATTCTTTGGTGTTTGGGTGGAATATTCAGTAGATACCTGTTAGGCCCATTTGATATATAGCATTGTTTAATTCAGATGTCGCTCTGTTAATTCTCTGTCTTGTTGACTTATCTAATGGAGACAATGGGGTATTGGAGTCCCCTACTATTAATGAGTTGGGATTAATCTGGGTCTTAAAGTCCTATAGTATTGTTTTTATGAAGGTGGGTGCACCAGTGTTTGGTGGATATATGTTTATGATTGTAATATCTGCTTGGTCAATTGTTCCTTTGATCAGAATGAAGTGGTTCTTTTTGTCTCTTCTGATTAGTTTTAGTTTGAAGTCTATTTTGTCAGATATTAGAATTGTAGTTCCTGCTTTTTCTTAATACCATTTTCTTGGAATATTTTTTTTTCTATCCTTACACCTTAAGGTAGTACCTATCCTTGAAAGTTAGCTGGGTTTCTTGCAGACAACAGAAAAATGTGTTTTGTTTCTTAATCCATTTAATTAGTTTGTGTCTTTTGACTGGGGAGTTCAGTCAATTGATATTTAAAGTTATTAATGAAAGATGTGTATTGATTCCTATCATTTTGATTTCTGTTCACATTCTTGGTGTAATTTTCCATTTTCACAGTTATACCTTTGTTAAGTTTCTTTCTGTTACCCCTTGGGTATAGTCGTTCCTTTCTTCAGCTCTTTGTATTGCTCCCAGAACTCTCTGAAGGGCAAAAAATGAATTCCTTCAGCCTATTTATGTCATGGAAGATTTTTCTTTCCCCTTAGACTATAATAGACATTTTGGCTGGGTAAAGTAATCTGGGTTGACATCTGTGGTCATTTAGAACTGGGAATACTTTGGTCCTAGCTCTTCTAGCTTTCATAGTTTGCACTGAAAAGTCAGCTGTAATTCTGATGGGTTTTCTTTTATATGTGACTCTTTTTTTCTTTTGCAGTTTTCAGTATTCTCTCTTTGTTCTGTACATTTAGTGTTTGTACTATAATGTGCCATGGAGAGTTTTTTTTCTGGTCCTGTCTATTTGGTGTTCTATGTACTTCTTGTATTTGTATGGGCATGTCTTTATTTAGTTTGGGGAAATTTTCTTCTACAATCCTGTTGAAGATTTGGTCCATACCATCATCCTGACATTCTTCCTTCCTCTATGCCTATGATGCATAAATTTGGTCTTTTAAGGGTGTCACACGATTCCTGCATATTCCATTCTTTTGTTTTCTTAAATTTTTCATAATCTTTGCTTGTGTGGTCTAATTCATCTCCTTTGTCTTCCAGTCTTGATATTCTGTTTTCCATTTCATTCATATTGGTGAGGCTTTCTCCTGTCATTTCTAATTGGCTTATTGTTTTATGCCCTTCTTCATTTCATCCTGAGTATTCTTCAATATTTCTAATTCTTCTGAATTCATTCAGAAGTTTATCCTTATCTTCTTTCAGTTCTTTGATTTCTTTGTGTGTTTTGTAAATTCACTGAATTCTTTTGTCATGTTTATAATTGTTCTTTTGAATTCCACTACCTGTGTTATCTCTAGGGTTTTCTCATTGTACTCCTCTATAGGACTGTTGATACTTGGTGTAGATATATTATTTGGATTTTTCATGGTATTATTTTTTTTTGCTGTCACTTTGATATGTGAATTTCCTTTTTAGTTTCTGATTCTTGTGTGAGACTCAAGCCTTCTTTCATTGAGTTTAGGTCTTCTTCTTTTTCTAAACTTTATGTGACTTGGTGGTTTACTTGTTGGGTGTGAAAAGCTGGTTGGTCTTGCCTTCAGGTTCTCTCCCTCGATTTTATATTGGATGAGCCAGATGGCTTTCATTCTACTGCTCAGGAGCACCCACAGAGACCCAAGACAGATGAGGATCAGATGCTCTCAGGCTTTTACCTAAGGTGTGGAAACCTCCAGCAAAGATGCTGGCCTCAGGAAGTTGGGGGCTAGGCTGGTCTGGGATGAGGGCCTGCCTCAGTCATGCAAAGGCAAGGTGGGAGAGGGGACAGGTCCCGAGGGTTCCTTGGGACTAGAGGGAGGAACTGTGTTGGTCTGGGTTAGAAAGGGTCAGGAAACAGTGGGGAGCCTGGGCCAAGAAGGCAGTGCAGAGGTCTGGGGTGCCAAGAGAAGAAATGGGCCAGTGCCAATTTTAGGAGGAGAGACTGGTTAGGGCAGCTGGAAGGGTGAACAAGGCTGGGGGAGTCAAGGTGCAGTGGGCAAGGACAAACTTACCCAGGAAAGAAGCTGGGATTGGGTTGGTCTGAGTGCAAATTTTCAGTCAGCAATAGGGACCCTGGGCCAAGAGGGCAGTCCAGAGATTTGGGGTGCTAAGAAAAGAAATGGGCCAGTGCCCATGCTATGAGGAGAGATGGAGTGTGGATGCTGTTTGAAACACAATCTTTAATTGAACTTGGAGCTTTCCAATTTGGCTGGGCTAGCTTAACCATGAATTCCTGGGGTCCACCTTCCTCTGCCTTCCCAGTGTTAGAGATCCAAACTCATGTGTTCCTGCTTATGTGGCAAATGCTTTACCAAGAGACCATTCTCTTCCACATCTGTCTCTTAAAGTCTGTAGCCACTTGAGGGGGACATATTTATTACTGTCAGCCCCTTACATGTAGAATGGAGGCAATGGCTATGGGTCCATTTGTCCCTGCAGACAGAGCACATTGGAAAACCAATTCTATCCTCTGAAGCTTCCCCTTCTCATTTGCATACCTTGCCTGAGTTCTTGCTTGATCATGACTATCTCCTCTCATCCTTCACAGTGGCTTCTGGCCTTTCAGCATTCATCACCATTCATCTCCTTTCCAGGGTCTAGGCACAATGTAGAGAACTATAATCCTGTGATAAAGTTTGAAAGGCACAGCCTGCTGGTCTTAATATTGCCTCTTTTATTGAAAATCTAATACATGCACCCAAAAGCTCTACCTTGAAGGATGTGGCCTGCTTTTTTGGGTGATCTTAAGCCTTCTAATTTGGCAATTGCATCTTCCCTTCCATGATGAAGCAGAAGAGTACAGGCAGAAGGAGCACAGAGCTGGAGTGATTTGTAAAAATTATAGTACTCCATGAGACTGTGGGGTAGGATCCAGTTATCACTGAGGTGTGCTTCATCAACAATTATATTCTCAGTTGATATGGCCTCTGTGGGTTCTGCCATCATGGCATCTTGTTCTAGAGATATAACAATGCATAAAACTTTTCTTTAATCTACTATTGTGATTTGAATGTAAAAATGTCTCCCATAGGCTTACACTTTTGAAGAGTTGTTCCCCAGTTAGAGATACTGTGTGGGAAGGCTATGGAACATTGAAGAGGTATAGCCTCACTGGAAGAACTCGGTGACTGGGGGTGGGCTCTTTGGTTTTATAGCTTGCTCTCACTTCCTACGCTCTTTCCTTCCTGACTTGGGCAACAATGTGATCAGCCAGTCTCTCCCTCCTGCCTCCATGCCTTTCTGTCATGAAAGAATGTATCCCCTAGAACTATAAGCCAGACCAAACCCTTTCTTCTTTAAATTGCTTATTGTCAGGTATTTTCTCACATCAACAAGGAAAGTAATCAGTATATCCACCATTCTGTCTAGTGAGTTCTTTAAAGCATAGCTTTTAAACTTCAAGTCACATCACTAATGTGAGAGGTCACAAATAATTTGGCAGGGGTAAAAGTTTCTGAATGTGTAATGACAAAAATTGATTCAACTAAAATGCATAATGAGTCTGAGGTGTTTTTGGCAGTGCTCAATTGTGTCACATCATGTGACTCCATTACAGCCTTGATTCTGAACCCATAATATGGACATTTTGCCCTGTTCATGCCATCATACTAGGCAACACCAACAAATACTGCCAAAAATGCCTCAGCTCAGATTGAAGATTGTTATGTGCTTTTACTGTACATAAAGTTTTTTACTCTTAAGCAAAAATATTGGTTTAATTATAGAAACAAAGCTTTTAATATTTTGCTATTTTCATTTCCCAGCATTTAAATATCAAATTAATGCATTTTAGCTGAATGCTTGATACTGTAGGACATAAAACATCTTCAGCATCTTTCAGAAATAATGAAATTTATAAAATAAACATTCCTAAGGGGTGAAAGCAGAAAATGGTCAATGGAACCATTGGTCATCTCCATTTTAGGAAGGCTTTATACACTTTCTAAAGTCTCTAGGACAGGTAACTTTTCCCACAGAGCTTTGCTTTCTGTCAAGTAACTGGCAGGCACATTTGGATTAACTTTTTCAGGAGAAGGCAATGGTATGTCCTTGCAATATTCTAAGGTTTAGGGATCCAGGATCCAGGTTCAGGTAATGATCCGTTAATGACATTCTGGGAAGTTCGGGGTGCTATATCTTCCCAGGACCAGAGATGTGACATGCACTGTGGTTTTATAAGCTATTATATAGAAGAGATTCAGCCCTAATGTCTTCTAATCTTGTTAATACCTGACTAGTCACCTAACAATACTACTCATAGAATCAGAGAATTTTAGGGATTTTAGGGATTTGGAGAGTAGAATTAAACATTGGCTGAACATCAAAACCCCCTCAGGGCTTACCAAACAAAAATGCAAACACTGAGCCTGAATGGAAACAGTGATGTTTCATTCTAGGCTCAGCTTCTGTAGCCTGGGGAACAGCTCCAGACCTTTGGTGATTCTATTTTGAAGCCAAGCTTGAGAACCTTAGAATATCAAAGTCTACCTTAAGAGGTAACACCTCATGAAAATATGTAGCTGTACCACTGCTCACTCAGACCCACCGAGTTCTATTTCTATCAGTGAGGCCACTTGTATTTGATTAAGAATGCCGTGGTTGAATATAGTACAATTCCTAGATGAAGATCAATAGATTTGGACCAAACATTTAGGTGAAAATTAAGTGAAATTGCATACATCTATTCCCAGTATTCAAACAGGCTGGGTGTGAAGGAGGCAGAGATACCGAAACTCTTTGATGATAATTTTTCTGCCACATTCCTGTGGGAGTATGTAGCTTGAAGGGAGAGACCATGAAACTCGTAGATACAGGGAAAGAGGGGTTAGCAGGACATGCTACCTGAGCCAAACGTGCTGTAGCAATGTTTGATGTAGAGCTGAGTGAACTGAGTCACTCTGACCTTTATTTTTTGCTATTAAGAAACTAAATGCCCATGGGTAATTGACATTCTGTTGGGGACACAGAAAGCAAACCAGCTTGACAAAGGAAGACAGGACAGGAGCACATCCCTCTGTTACTTCTCTCTGAGTGATCTTAGTCTCACAGCAGCATAGAGATCATTCTGGATATCAGCTAATGATTACCATTTACTATGTATGTATCCAAAGTGCAAGAGCTACAAAGAGCAATTTCAGCAGTGGTTATTTATTAAGAAAAATAACAATCACAATGGCTGACAAATCTTCCAGGAGTCTTGTGTAACAGTTCTGGTGTGCTAATGATTTCAGAATTAGACTGTTTTCATTTTATGACACAAAAGACTATACAAAATGTCATAAAAAGTGTTCTGGGTTAGGATCCATATGGGATGAGACTTGTGGTATTTCTAAACACAAGCAAGGTGAAAAGGGCAGATGAGAGATCAGAGGGAAAGGTGGAGGACAAAACTTTTGCCCATCACTGGCCAGTTCCATGAGGCCCTGTGGAAGAATCCAGTCATGGCAGTGAACTGCTGTGAAACCAATGATCCCAATGAACATGCCAAGCCTAAACTGTAGCCATAAATAATAATGACTTTATTTTCCTCCATTGCTAATTAGAAACAACAATATACAATGAAACAGAAGTTATTTAATGTGTAATTATTCAGTCAGCAATCTTCAAATCATAAATATGGATTGCTCTGAGTTATCTAACACACTCAAGTCATCTGAAATAGAGCACCGTATGCAAATGTGATTAACACATCCAAACACCAAGCTGCTCTGAAATCTCCTTTTTAAAATAAAATAAAATAAAATAAAATGATTGCTGCAGGCAGGTATAGGTCATTAGTGGTGATAAGTAAAGGCCACATTTCAGTCCTGCTTCCTAATTCTTTGTTCTTCTTTAGACAATCAGAAGCTTCTGTCAGAGCCATCCAAAAGCTGCAGGCCAAAGCTGAACCCTCAAATAATTGGCATTCTGGTAGTGATGCAGAGACCAAACCAGCTTGAAAAAGGGAAGACACCACGCACATCCCTCTGTAGCTTCTCCCTGAGTGATCTCAGACACCAAGCAGCATGGAGACCATCCTATGCCAGCCATGACCAGACCTTCCTAGCTAGGTCTTATCGCTTCTGAGATGCATACTCTGCCTGTTGTCCTCCCAGAAGCCTCTCTGGCATCCCAAAGTTGAAGAATACAAATAGAAACCTTGAACTATGGCCTTGTTCACTTGTGAGCCTATCTCAACTTAAACATTCATTATCTCAGAAAATAGCATCAAGGCAGAAACTTAGGCGCTCAGGCCAGAAATTACACTGCAGAAATGTGGGAGTCATTTTGACATTTCCTTTTCTTTCCTCTTCACTTCCAGCCCATAAATTATTCCTGTCAATTCTATCTACAAACTCCATTTGAATCTCCCTGCATTTTGTTGTCAGACCTGCAGTCAGGTCTCTTGTTATTGCCTCTGGCCTACACATTGTAACGGTCTCTTTACCACCCTTTCTGGCTCTTTCTTGCATCCCCTTAGTTCATTCTCCACAGAAAATCCAGAGTAACCTTTAACAATATATATCAGATACTATTTTGTTTTTGCTAAGTAGCTTACTATTTCATATCACAGGACATGCTGGATCCCCTAATAGACCCCGTGGATAGGGTAACTATGGCACGGCTCTTTTTGTCCCTATCACTCCCTCCCTCCTACTGACTGACCTCAGACAGAGTGGTATCTCTGGGCTTAAAGAGGCTATATTGTTCAGTGACTTGAAACATGCTGTCCTCCCTACCAGAAATGTCCCCTCTCCTTCCCTCACCTTGATTTTCCTTCTTACTCGGGGAATACATTGAAAGCCACTTTGCATGTAGGACATTTTGACTCTCCAGCTAAATCAGGGCCACATCTGGTCTTTCCTGTCACCTTCCAAAAGTGGTAGCTATTTGTCTTGTTTTCTGCTCTTTAGACCTCAGCATGGTGGCTGCCTATGAAGAAATTGTAACAGGCCATCTCTGAATCTGAATTTTGTAATACTGAGGAAAGCTTTAACTATGTGTGCCCTCTGTGAGAACATTTGCTATACATATGCACTCATGGGACCTTAGTGGCAACCATTACCAGACAAGAGCTTGGCAGGTCAATATTCTCATCATAAGAACTAAGTTTCTCTTCAAGGTTGGCAGTCACTCTTGGGTGAATGGGTGACTTCACCAACAGCTCTAGAGCTGGTGCCTGTGGGAATTCATTTGCAATGCTGCCTTTTCACTTTTCCCTAAGAATGGGTATGTTGTCCAAGATCAACCAGGGAGCAGAGGATTTCTCATAGAAGCTTCTCATAGCTTGGTTGCAGGTGTGGAGAAAGTTGTCCCTCTGTCTTTGGACTGCTATTAACCAGCTGAAGCAGTAACTCAGGAAGCCAAGAAATTAGACGCCAGCCCTTAAACACATTTGGTTTCCTGGATAAATGTCAAAGGTGCAGTGGTAAATTAGAAGCTTCCAGCAGCACCAGCAGCACCACCTAAGCCAAATGACTGACGAGAATTCATATAAGAGAGTCATAGTTTCATTTTTATTTTATTCTTTATTTCTCCTTTGGTAATTTCATGTATATGAATAGAATATATTTAGATCATATCAACCCTCTGAACTCCCTTCAACTATCCCAGAGCACCCCAACTCCCTCCCAACTACTTCATTCTTCCTTCTTCCCTTTTTCCTCCCCCTTTCCTCATTTTCTTCCTCTGCTTCTTGTTCTCTTCTTCTAACCCATTGAGTCCAGTTAATGCTGCCATTCTACGTGCTTGGCTGTAGAGAATTATTCACTGAAGCATCAGCAATCTACCACAGACCTTGCCCTTCCCACCCAAGAATCATCAACTGCAAACAGCTCCTCAGCTAGGTCTCCTGTGAGCCTCTACCTTCTCTGTAGCAGAGTGTTGACTGGCTTGATCCTGTTTGAGTCTTGTGTAGGAACCACAACTGTTGGGAGTTCATTCGTGAATAGAAGAGCCTGTCATGTCTAGAAGACATTATTGTACAGCAATCTTTCCTGACCTCTAATTCTTACAGTATTACTGTCCCTTTTTCCTCAGTGTACCCTGAGCCTTGCGTGTGTATGTGTGTTTGTGTGTGTGTGTGTGTGTGTGATATAGATGTCTTATATAAGGCTGAGTGAGCATTCCACAATTATTTTCTGCCTTTTAATCTAGCTACAAGTCTCTGTATTAATTAATAACTGTTGCAATAGAGAAGGTTTTCTGATGAAGAGCGAGAGATGCACTAGTCTGTGGGCACAAGGTTAAGTATTTAGCAGGTGGTTTGATACTATACCTCTTTAGTAAAACAATATGAGTAGGGCCTCTGACCTCAACCATGGTTTCTTGGTCAGAATAAAGTACCAGGTAAGAGTTCTCTCCCGTGGAATGTTCCTGAAGTCCAATTAGAATGCAACCCCATAGCATTCATGTCACCAGTGGCCATGTCTTGCCAGGCTGGTCATTGCAGTAGTTTTCAGAGTTCCTATCTGGGAAAGCCTGTTGATGACTTTTCTTCCCCCTGGAGGTCTTCACTGCTCCTTCTGGAACTATGAAAACTAGCCAGCAGTGAGGAAACTTCCAGGTTAGTTCCAGTTTGATTTCTCCATATCCTGTAATCAAAACATGGTTTCTTCAGCAATATAGTCTTACCATCAGGTTCTAGTGGGTAACCAAGAGTAATGGCAATAACATATTGTTTTGAAGTTCTCTGTGACTCCCTGACTAGCTACTCAACAGTGGGCATTCCACATCTGACATCGAGCTTTTTTGTTTGGTAACCTATAGCTATGGGGATACTTCTCCATGTAGCCGATAGCTTAGAGAATTCTAAGAGGTCTTGATAGAAATCACATATCGTGTGATTGTTAAACTAAATTATATAGACTTGAGGCCCTGCAAAGTGCTTTAGTTCTTCTCACTGGGCATTGATATAAAGATGTTAATGAGGGAGATACAAGAGAATCTAGACTTTCCTTACTATATGACCTGGAAGATAAAGATTCATATAGGAGAATGTGTACCACTAAGCCAGAAAGGAGGAAGAGAAAAGAGGGAGGAAGGCAAACAAGTAAATAGAAGAGAAAAAGGCCGACAAGAAAGAAAAGGACCAAAAAGGGAAAAATGATGTGGAAATGTTGGAGGAAGGTGGGAAGGAAGTAAGAAGTTAGGAGCCAGCACAGATAAGAAGCATAAAAACTCAGCTACAGCAATCTGATCCCGAGAAATTCACACTCTGCCTACACACACAAGGACAACTTCATGAACTCATTAGCAATCTATAAACACACAGAGAAGACTAGCTGTGGGAACAATTATCTTCTTTTTCTGTGCCTACCTCTCTATCCCACACTACTTGGCTCCTTTATAATAAAAAAGTTGTGTTCTTCTGATGGAAATTTTTTTCTCAGCTCCCAGTATTCATTTGTATTTCCAATTTGAACAAATTCTGTATCATTTCTGCACCTTACTGAGTCCTAGAACACCTACAGAGAGAGCTTTTCAATCAAGTGAAACACCAGCGCATCACACAGATCCTCAGCTCCACCAGCGTGTGGATTCGGTATGTAGTACCTCTGCTGCCTGCCTGTGCAACGCTCACACCATAGTCCATTACTCTAAAGGTCCAGACCAATACAAATTATAGTCTTCTGGTGTCTTGGACATACTGTTCCTCACTAAAGCATGTTGTGAAAATACTAAAACCTGGAGTTTATCATCTGTTGCTTTCTTAACAAGCTCTGCAATGAGACTGTGTTACAGCATTGATGTCCACTGAAGCCTCTTCAAACTAGGGAAACTAACTCTGCTTGTTAGCATTTGTCAATTTGACACAAACTACAGACACCTTGGAAGAGGGAGCCTCAATTGAGCAATTTCCTACATCAGATTGGCCTGTTGGCCTGTCTGTCGGACATTTTCTTGATTCCTGGTTGTTTTAGGAAGGCCCAAACAAATATGGGTGGTAACATTCCTGGGCAGAAGGGCCAGTAAGCAGCATTCATCTACGGTCTCTGTTTCAGTGTTTGCCTCAAGTCCCTTCTTGAGTTCCTGCCTTGACTTCCCTTGGTGATGGATTGTAACATGGAAGTGTAAGCCAAATGAAATATTTCCTCCTCAAGTTGATTTGTTCAGTGTTTTATCACAACACAGAGCAAACTGGTACCCTAACTCTTTGGGTGAATGGCTCTGACCCAAGGCCAGTTTTTCCTTGACAATGGATACGATGCTTATAGTATAACTTTCTGGAACCTCATCCTTGGTATACATAAACACGTAAGCCCCAAGCACAGATCTGGTGCAAGTAATCACAGCTCCTTTGAGTTCAAGAGTGCAACAGCTACATCATGACCAGAAGACAGCACCCCACAGCATTCCTATCTTCTGTCTCTACATTCTTTCCATCTCTTTCTGTGTGTTTTCTGAGCCTTGGTGATGTCCTGTTTAGGGCTGATCCCTCTGTCTTCTTATTCTCAAAACTTTGAGCAGTTGTATATCTCCCGATCAACAGTTGCCCACTGCTTCTCTGACCAAAACTGAGAGCAGCCTAGGTGGATGGGTATAGACATAAATATTTAGAAGTCATTTTGACAGCATGACCGTTTATCAAAACAAAAATATTGGGTTATACCCTAGGGCCTATGACCTCCCCAACCATGAACTACTGAGCAGGATTATAGTATGAAGCATGAAATTCCATCTTCTGGAGCAAGCCTTAAATCCAGTCAAATAGTGGCTTGTTATTCTTAGGAGATTCTGTATTATGATGAGTTGAGAGCTGAAAAATCAGAACAGTTGACAGAGATTACAGATATGAAGGACAGCAGGCTGAGTGTGTTTTAATGGAAATGAGCATGATGACCTCAAAAAGGGTGTCACTCACACAGATCTAAACAGGTGATGACTGATGGAGAACTACGTACCCGCATTTTTCTGGTTTCAATTTCCTGGTTTTGATATTGTATTTAGTTGCATTGTAATATGTAATTTTTAAAGGGTATAGCAAATGGAACTGTATTTATTTTGCCAGTATTTGTGACTCTATAATTCTTCTTTAAAAATTAATTAAAAACTACATGAGTTTATTTATAGTTCACATTATCACTGAAATCTACCTGATGGCTTTATATCCATGCTCAGATGCCAAGGAGCTCAGAAAGTAACTGACTGTGACTAGTAATAATCTGATATATAGAGAGAGATTAGAAACGCATGTGCAAACATCTTAAGGTCAATTGCATTAAAAATGAAGTTTTCTGCATGAAACTCTGTATTTTAATAATGAAACAGTAAAATTGTACAGCCAATTTTGTAAGAGATGCAGGCTAGCTCAGAAAATTGTTATTGAATATGTCAATGCTGATGTAATGAAATGCTTTTTCTAAGTATGTGGTTATTAAATAGATAATTTTTAAAAATTAATTAAAAATAGTCTTCCATGAATTGTTATTCCATAAGCATTAAAATAAAGTGTTCCTAAGCAATAGTCACAGAACATTTTGGCTTACTGAGTTTCATCTACTTAGACAGAAGACTTCTCTAGTCAGTCCACTAGTGAAAGAAACAAGTGGAGAAGCTCAACAAGACTCTATTAGTTTCCTAATCAATGCAATCAATCAATTTGCATAGAGTAAAATGTATCCTTGATGCAGATGTTACATTTGATAAAATGTGTATAACACTAATTAAAAATCAAATTCACTTACTCCAGAAAATTCCCTTTGTACATTCTTTGGTATAGCATGAAACTGCACTCTAAGTAAACAGTGATCTGATTTCACTAACTACACATTAGTTTTGCCTATAAATTCATTTCTATGAAACTATATTGTCTGGATTCTTGGGGTTTGTTTTCTTCTGTTTATGATAATGAGTGTGAGATGTACCTGCATTTTACATTTATTAGATATATATATTCCTTTGATTGCTAAATATCATCCTATTATTTGAAGATATAAACCATTTGTCTTGATAAATGTCAGTGTTTGTGATAGGTTGAATAAGGCCTTACTCCTCAGAGATGTCCATGTTTCAAACACTGGAGGCTGTGAATGGTATTTTAGATGGTAAAAGAAATACTGAAAGTGCAATGAAGAACTTTAAAAACATTTTATTGAGTTTTTATGAATTTCATATGAGTTCTTAATCAAATTTAGATACCCTCCACGATCTATGCCCCTCATACCCCCTGCAACTGAGCCTCATGCATTCTGTCATATATGCTAAGTCCTATCTGGTCAAAAATTTGTACCCAGGTGTCCTTTGGTGCAAGTTCATCCACTGGAGTCTAGTTAGTCTATCTAGAGAACTTAAAGGAGATCTACTCTCCCTCACCTAGCAGTAATCAGTTGCCAACAGTTTTCAGGCTAGGGCTGAGGCCCACTACCCATTTTCTTTGCTCCACACTGGGAACTTATTTGAGTGAGTCAGTGTGGGTCTTGTGCACACCACCATCATTGCTGCAAGTTCACATGAGCAAGCTTCCAAAGGCCTGAAAGCCTGTTTCCCTATGTTCATGAAGCAACTCTGGCTCTTACAATTTTTCTGCCCCCTCTTCTACAAAGATCTCTGAGCTGTGGGTGGGTGAGATTTAATACAGGAGTCCTATCCAGGGACACATGTGATGCAGTCTCTTATTCTCTAAAACTTAGCCAGTTGTGGCCTTCTGTGTGCATCACACACCGTTGTATAAGGAAGCTTCACTGGTGAGAGCAGAGGGATGCATTAGTATTGTCCCCACCCCCTTTACCTCTATGTTCTGTTAGCCTTAGGTGTAGAGGTTCCAGTGTAGATGTGTTACCTAGAGTCTGGCATCTATCAGACATATATTCTCTGTGTGTGATTGTTTGTGGAACTCTGTAATAGCTTCATCTGTTACAAAAAGAAGCTTCCTTGATGGGTGGTATACAGTACACTTGTCCATAAATACGAGTGTCAATATTTAGCATATGGTAAGAAATTTTATTTGTTTAGAGATATGACAGATGTAGAACTTTCTCTAGGCTTTATGACCTCTCTAGTCATGTGTATTTGGCTATAATTACAGTACCACCCGTGAGTTCCCAAACATTGGGAAGGCTTTAAGTCCAATTAGATAACTGCTGGTTATACACCAGATAACAGTGATACTACTACACCAGTAAAGAGAGTTTGCTGTGCCACTCATTGTGGTTATCAGACTTTAGAGCTTGGTTGGAAAATTGATTGATTTTCTCCCTTAGAAGCTTGAACAATATCCTCTAGGACTATGATATCTAGTCTTCAGGGAGAAATTTTCTAGGTCAGTTCCAGCTCCATTGTTCCAAATCCTGTGTCTGAAGTATGTTCTATCTTTAGCAATAGCATCTTACCTTCAAATTCTGGGAGATAACCAAGGACTCTGGAAATAACTTGCATTATTTTTGGAATCTCTGGGGCTACTACTCTGACCAATAACTGGAAGGGAGGCCTCTCCCATCCTGCACTGTGCTCCTTGCCATACAGGCCCCAGGTATACACATGTACTAATGTTCATGTTCAAATATTGTATGTGTATGTCTCAGGGGGTTCTAGATACAATAGATGTCCCTATGGCTTTCCATGCCACCCAAGTTCCATTCATCTTTTCTCTCTCCCCCTGTCCAACCTCCCTCATCCCTCCAAAGTTCAAGCGCCCCACTTTCCCACATTCTCCCCAACAACATTGACCTCCCACTACTCTCCCTCTCCTGAGTTACTTCCACCCCCATCCTCATGGTTCTCTGCATGCCCCTCCTTCATCTCCTCCCAGCCATACACCCCCTACTTTCCCCACCTCTCCCTCAATGTAATATTTGTTCCCTACTAACTCCCTCTTTCAGGCTCGTTCTTTCCCTTTACCTCAGTGTTTCCTTTTCATTTTCCTGGCTCCTACTATTTTAACAGGATACATACTCACATATAAGGGATTGGTATTATGCAAATGAGGGAGAACATAGTCGCTTGCTTTTCTGAGTTTGTGATACTTCACTTAGCATAAAAGTTTCTAGTCCTATCCATATACCTGCAAATTTCATAATTTCATCTTTTCTTACTACCTAGTAGAAATCCACTGTCTAAATCTACTACATTTTCATTATTCATTTGTCAACTGACATTTAGTTTGTTTCCATTTCTTTGCTATTGTAAAAAGAGTAGCAAAAACCATGGATATATAGGTATCTCTGCAGTAGGATGAGGCTTTGGGTACATGTCAAGGAGTGGTATAACTGGATCATATGGTAGATTCATGTTTAAATTTTTAAAGAATTTTCCATACTGCTTTCCATAGTGGTTGCACAAGTTTGCAAGCCCACCAGCAGTGAATGAGCGTTCCCCTTTCTCCCACATTCTAGCCAGAATTGGGTGTCTTTTGTTCTCTTGATCTAAGCCAGTCTGAATTTGTAAGATGAAACCTTGAAGTGGGTTTTATCTGCATTTCTCTAATTACTAAGGATATCGAGCACTTTTTAAAGATGCTTCTTAGCTATTTTTATTTCTTTGTTTGAGAACTCTCTGTTCAAATCCATAGCCCATCTTTTTACTGGGTCGTATGTTTTCTTATTTGTTTTTTGAGTCTTTGTATAGTCTGGATATTAATCCTCTATTAGATGTGTATCAGATTAATATTTTCTCCCACTTGGTGGGTTTCCTCTTCATTTCCTTGGTTGTTTCTTTTGCTGTACAGAAGCTTTGTAGATTAATGAGGTCTCACTTGCTGATGTTGAACTTAAAGTCTGAGAAACTGACATCCGATTTAGATAGTCCTTTTCTATGCCTATAACTTGTAGGGTACTGCCTATTGTTTCCTTCCAGCAGTTTCAGAGTTTGAGGTTTTATATTGAGGTGTTTGATTCATTTGTGCAGGGTGAAAGATAAGGATCTGATTTCATTCTTCTACAGGTAGAGATCCAGTTTGCCAGCATCATTTAATGAAGATGCAGACTTTCCTCCCTTTTGTGTTCTTTGCACCTTTGTCAAATATCAGGTGGCTGAAACTGCCTGCATTCATTTCTGGGTCTTTTATCATGTTCCATTGAACTACATATCTGTTTTTCTAACAATATCATGCTGCTTTTATAACTGCTGCTTTTATAACTGCAGTTTTGTAATATAGACTGAGATCTGGTATGGTAATTCCCCCAGTGTTGTTCTCTTTGCCCAAGGTTGCTTTGGCTATTTGGGGCTTTTTGAAATTTCATATAAATTTTTTTTTCTAACTCTGTGAAAAAATGTAGTGGATATTTTCATTAGCACTGCATTGACTCTATAGATTTTGGTAGGATTAACATTTTCACAATTTTAATTCTACCAATACATGAGCACAGTAGGTCCTTACGTCTCCTGGGTTCTCCTCTATCTCTTTTCTTTAAAATTTTCATTGTAGAGATCTTTAATGTCTTTGGTTAAGTTTATTCCTATTTTTTTTGAGGCTATTGTTAACAGGAAGGTTTTCTTCAATGCTTGATTGGTTGTTATTGGTATACAGAAAGGCTGCTGATTTTGGTAAGTTGCTTTTGTTACCTGCCACTTTACTGAAAATACTAATCATTTCTACCAGTTTTTTAGTGGAAATTGTTGGGGTCTCTTAGGCATAATATCATATCTGCAAATAGTGATAATTTGACCTTTTCTTTTCTTATTAGTGTTCCTTTAATTTCCTTCTCTAGTCTTATTGCTCTAGCAAGAGTTTCAAGCACTACATTGAAAAGGAGTGGAGATAGTGGAAATCCTTGTCTGGGTCCTGATTTTAGTGGGAATACTTCCAGTTTTTATCCATTTACAATGATGTTGGCTCTAAGTTTGTTGTATATAGCTTTAATTATGTTGATGTATGTTCCCTCCAGTCCAATTCCCTCTAGTACTTTTAACATGATGTATGTTGGATTTTGTCAAAGATCTAACCTTTGCTAAAGAATCTCACCAAACTGGATATACCAACTCATTCAGGAAAAGGGAATGGTCCAGAGGGGGCCCATTCTTCCGTCATTAACTGCCAACAGTGGCTTCTACTTGAAACTCGCTAGTCCCTAATTTACTTTTCAGGCTTCTTTTGGTCTATGATACCTTTGTCTGAGTGTGTTTAACGTGATGTAAATTTGTTTTCATGACTGTAGTTAATGTTGTAGCTCTGTTCACAAATTACATTATACTTGTTTTATAGGAACAATCCTAAAAATCAGTGGCTTGACTGACACTGAGAAGAATTCTAGGACAATGAAGAAGAGAAAATTTAGATAATTTTGTATATCTTTGCGTATGTAGATCAGATAATACGATTGCAGTGGGTTGAGCCAAGTGTTTCCTATGAATTAGTCATTATATCTAATTGATATATTTAATATTTTGCCAGTTGTGATGGCTAATCCTGAGTGTCAACTTGACTGGATCTGGGATTAACTGAAATGAACGAGATCTTAATTGGATCATCTGAAGCTGGAAGACACACCCTAAAGGTGGGCATTACCTTCTGATGGCAGCCCATATAAAAAGCCACAGTAGAGGAGAATGCCTGGCTTCTTGCTGCTTGCCTTCTCTCTCGCTGGTGAGTTCGTCTTGCTGCTGTAGACTGAAGACTAGCTGATCTTTTGGAATTCATCAGATCTTCAGTGCCAGACTGGGACTACTGAGACATCCAGCCTCATGGGCTGAGCAACTACAGATTCTCTGCTTCTCCAGTGTGGTGCAGCCATTGTTGGACTACTCAGACTCTATCCTGTGAGCTAAGCTGATAAATCTCTATACATATTCATTCTACTGGTTCTGTTTCTTTGGAGAACCCTGACTAATACAGATTGTAGTACCAGGAGTGGGGTATTCAATTGTGCTGGATACCTTTAGTGTCGACTTGAAACACCTGGGTTGAGGGAGTCTCAATTGGGGAATTTCCTTCATTGGACTGGCCTGTGGCCATGTGCATGGGATGTCTTCTTGATTGTTGAGTGATGTGGGAGGGCCCAGCCCACTGTGGGTGGTGTCACCCCTGGGCAGGTGGGCCTGTGTTGCATAAGAAAGCAGGCTGAACAGGGGACAAGGGCCAAGCCAGTATGCGGGGTTCCTCATGGCCTATGCTCTAGCTCCTGCCTTCAGGCTCCTGCCCTGAGTTCCTACCTTGGGCTCCCTGATGAACTGTGACCTGGGAGATGTAAGACAAATAAACCCATTCCTCCCCAAGTTAGCAGTGATCAGAGTATTTTGTTACAGCAGTGGAGAAACAAAGACACCTGCCCACCAAAATGACTGGCAGTATTGCACAGAAATAAAAACAAGAGTAATCAACTGCATGTAGTCAATAAATAGAATCAGAAATAAGTAAATAAAGACCAAGTCATATTAACCACATCAACTGCTGAACACAGTATCATTGTAACTGAACCTGAAGTCAAGCAGGTCTCTAAAATTCCTTAATTAGAGCCTAGTGTAACCAAGCCCCATAAGGATGCCCATCTGTGGGAAGTTCATAACCAAGTGGAATAAAGCAGATTTGGGCATTTCAACATTGAACACCTGCTCTCCTTCCTCCTGACTAATCAAGTAATGAGTGAAAAAGAACTTGGTTGGAATAGACCCAATAAAAGCAAATTTAAATCAAGAGCATGACGAATTCAAAATGTATTATAGCAGAGAGTTCTTGAGGAAAAGTTCAGGAATTAACCCTGACAAAAGATTCAAATTAGTAATTAATAACTCATTGAGCTTCATGGAGAGAAGGCAGAGGTGCCCCATTACTAGTCACTCCTGAAATTTAGAAAGATGAAAAAAATATCTTGGTTGAGTCTCACAAGGACAAAATATCAACAATTTGTGTGACTCTTTAGGATCAGTCTTTCTATGATTTTGTCTGGAATCTAAATAAAGAATTCTGAGCAATTATCATTTAGTTCTTAGTCAAAACAGGATTTACCAGTCATTCATTTTCAAGTAGCTATGGTAGGATAAGAAAATGCCACATTTCCCATTTTTATTCATTTCTCCTTTAGTAATGCCTGTTTCCTACTGTTCTCTCTCAGGTTCTTTCTTTCCCTTTACTTCCTGGTTCCTACAGTTATGTTTGGATATATACTCACTTATAAAGGATTTGGTGTTAGGATCCATATATGAGGGAGAACATACCTTGGTTGATTTTCTGAGTCTGTGTTACATCACTTAGTATAACAGTTTCTTGTTCCATCCATTTACCTGCAAATTTCATGATTTCATCTTTCTTTACCGCTGAGTAGAACTCCATTGTGTAAACGTGCCACATTTGCAATTATCCACTTGTGTACCACATTTTCATTATCCACTCATCAGTTGAGGGACACTTAGGTTGCTTCCATCTCTTAGGTACTGTGAAAAGAGGAGCAACAAACATGGATGTACAAGCGTCTCTGCAATAGGATGAATTGTCCTTTGGGTATGTGCCAAGGCATGGTATAACTGAGTCAAATGGCATGTTCATTTGTAGTTTTTTAAGGGTTCTCCACACTGCTTTCCATAGGGGTTGAACAAGTTTGTAGCCCCACCAGCAGTGGATGAGTGTTCCCCTTTCCCCACATCTACTCCAACATTTGGTATCCTTTGTTCTCTTGATCTTAAGCCAATCTGACTGGGGTAAGATGAAATCTTAACACAGTTTTAACTTGGATTTCCCCAATTACTAATGATGTTGAACATCTTTTAATATGCTTCTTAGCCATCTTTATTTCTTCTTTTGAGATCTCTCTGTTCAGATCCTTAGCCCATCTTTTAATTGGGTTACTTGCTCTCTTGATTCTTTGTTTTTTGAGTTCTTTAAATATTCTGGATGTTAAACCTTTGTCAGATGTATCACTGGTGAAGATTTTCTCCCACTCTGTGGGTTTTCTCTTCACTTCCCTGGTTGCTTTTTTAGATGTACAGAAGCTTTTTAGTTTAATGAGGTCCAATTTGTTGATTCTTGACCTTGTTTCCTGAGCAGTTCATGTCTGGTTTAGAAAATCCTTTCCTACACCTATATCTTCTAGGTTATTGCCAATGTTTTCTTCTAACAGTTTCAGAGTTTCAGGTTTCACATTGAGGTCTTTGATCCATTTGGAGTTGACTTTTGTGCAAGGTGAAAGATAAGGATCTAGTTTCATTCTTCTACAAGTGAAGATCTCACAACTTGTCACACACAGAGATTGTCTGTAATTTGTCCAAGCCTAAGTGGCACATCTAGAGTGCAACCTCTACATCTAAAGTTCATAGAATCTAGAACAAGGAATGAAGAAAATACTAATGCATTTTTCAATTCTCATTAATGACTCTCTCTCATGCAACAGAGGGCCAGGAACACAAAAGGTCACAAATGGTCAAAACATAGAAATAAGAGTCTATAGGGTATGGGTCCTTTGAGAAGTCTCCTGTTTTAAAATCCATCCACTCAGATCTCAGTGACCATTGCAGATGAGGGGGCAGAAAGATTGTAAGAGCCGGGGAGGAGGTGCGTGACCATACAGAAATAGAGTCCTACAGGCTTCTGGGACTCTTTTTATATGGACCTACCGCAATGGTGTCAGCATATTTTTATTTTATTTTTAATTAAATTTTTGTGCATTTAATACTTCTTAGTCATATTTAGATCACCTCCCCTATCTTCACTACTCCATAGATTCCCCCTAGCAGATTTCATGCATTCTGTTGTATATATTAAGTCCTACCAAGTCAAGTTCTGGCCCTCATATTTCCCTTGGCCTGAGTTCATCCACTGGAGCCTGGTCAACCTGTCTAGCATCTCTCCATTGTAGAAGACTAACTCTCCCTCACCCAGCAGCTAAATCTGGGGCTTCATACCCATTTCCCCACTTCCATGATGGGTTTTTGTCTGGTTTAATTTGTGTGGGTTTGTGCATGTTGTCATCATTGCTGTAAGTTCAGATGAGCAAGTTATCAGCTGCCTGGCAAGCTTTATTTCCTTGTGGTCATCTATGAAGCACCCATGGCTCTTACAGTCTTTCCACCCCTCTTCCACAATGGTCCCTGAACTATGGGTGGAAGAAGGAATAACCTCCTCAGAAATTAATCGACATGGTATCATTTGCCAGGCTAGTCTTGACTCAGGCAGAATGATCAGGAAGTGGCCTAGGGAGAATGAAGTAAGTCTTGGAGCAGAGGATCCTTAACCCTCTTAGTTTTTTAATGTGAATTGAGACACTAAAGATGCCATATAGTCAATGAATATATAGCATAGTTATATTTTCCTGTAATCTTTAGTTTTTTATGTTGATTGAACTTTTCATGTGGTATTATTTTCCTTAAAAGAAGAAGAACTTTAGTTTTTAATTGTTGTCCAGTAAACTACTAGTAATTAAGTCTTTCAAATTTTCTATGCCTGTAATGGTTTTTTCTTTATTTTTGAAATATTTCCCATGAATTTTGGGCTTTCTGATGACAGACACTTTATGCTTTCAGTGCTTTAAAAATGTCATCCCACTGTCTTCCACTTTTATTGCTTATGACAATAAACTCAATGTGACTCCAGTCTTTATGTACAATGACCTTATACCTCTCTTGTTTATTTTAAGACGTTTCTACTTACCTGATTCATCGTTTTCCTGGGTTGTTCATGTGAATTTGCTTGTTTATTAATATATCTCTGTGTGTAGCTCATTGATTTTCTTAGACCTGTTTTGAGGTTTCAAGAAACTAGAAAGTATTTGAATATTTAAGGAAAATGTATCCTTTAAATATATATTTTTTCTGTCCCACCTCCTCCTGTGTCTGAGGGTTCTCTTAGTGGACTCCATTTATTCCTAAATTAGGACATTTGATGTTTTCTCAAATTCATAAGCACTGAATTTTGATTAGTTTTTCTTCTTTGTCTTCAAGTTCAGTAATATTCTGCAGTGTATAGCCCATGGTTATTCACCTCTAGGAGACTTCTTGCTTTCTTCATTTATACTCTAGAAGTTTGTTATAGGTGTACATTTACTCTTACTCTTTTTGAGATAGTTCGTCACTATATTGCCCTGACTTGCCTATCACTCTCAGAGATCTGCCTGCCCCTGCCTCCTAAGTGCTGAGAATTAAAGTTGTAGGTCACTACACCAAGCTTAAACTTACTTTTATAACTTTCCTTAATATGTTTTGCTTTCTTTCCTTTCCTGAATATATGGAACACACTTATTATAATAGCCATCTGATAAAACATTTGTTCAATCTCTCTTTCTCTCTCTCTCTCTCTCTCTCTCTCTCTCTCTCTCTCTCTCTCTCTCTCTCTCTCTTTCTCTCTCTCTATCTGACACTCTCTCTCTATGTCTCTCTCGCTCTCTTCGCTCTGTTCTATATTTCTATAATTTCGATCTGAAAAAACTTATGTATTCTCTCTTTCTCTCTCTCTCTCTCTCTCTCTCTCTCTCTCTCTCTCTCTCTCTCTCTCTCCCTCTTTCTCTTTCTCCATCTGACAGGATCTCTCTAGGTATCCCTGGCTAACTTTGAACTCTGGTATATTCCTATAATTCCAGCACTTAAGGAACAGACTCTTGGGGCTGGAGCAATGACTCAGCAGTTAAGAGTACTGGCTGCTCTTGCAGAAGACCCATGTTCACTTCCCAGCACCCACATGGCAGCTAAGAGCTATCTAAAACTCCAGTTTCTGGGGATCTGATGCCCTTTTCTGGCTTCTGCACGCATTGCTCAACACGGGTGTGCTTACCTACATGCAGGCACACTCATATACATAAAATTAAAATGAAAAATAAAATATTTTTTTAAAAAGAAGTCAAGTCTTAAAGCTAAGAAGTCCTTTAAGTTAAGAAATCTAAATCTACTAGGAAATGATTTTTTTCATTTATTGGCTATATAATCTATATGAAAGTATCTTTAAAATTTTAAAATTACATTTTATTTATTGTGTATGTATATATGTATTCTATGTACCAAATATGGTGGTCAAAGGACAACTTGCAAGAATTGGTTCTCTATTTCCATCATGTGAGTCCCAAGGATTGACTTCAAATCATCAAGCTTGGTGATAGAAACCCTTACCCACTGAGCCATCTCACTGACTCTATAAGAGTATCCTTCTTTCTATTAAGACAGGGTCTCCCTGCAGCCCCAGCTGACCTGGAACTCCCTATGTAGAAGGCTTGGTTTTGATCTCAAAGAGATCCACATACCTCTGCCTTCCCTGTGCTGGGATTAAAGGTGCGTGTCACCATGCCTGGTTCTATAAAAGAATTTTAAAGGAAAAACAAACAAACAAACAGAACAGGTTAAGGGGATTGTGTTTTGTTAACAAAAATTCTATTTGTTTTTTTTCCTGAGGGTTATGGATATAACTAGATTTATGGGTATTTTATATCTCTAAAATGAAAGTAAATTGTGAAGCTGTGGTTATTACCTTTTCTGTAGGAAAACAAATAACAATAAGGTAAATTTCTTGCGTAAAATCTATGTGGCATCGCTGCTCTGTTTTTGCCTACTCAATAATATTATTCCAGAAACTTTTGGCTTATTTTAGTTCTGATTCCCATCATCAAGTAACTTTTATTAAGCAATGCTTTTCTATTCCAAAAAGATCAAGAGAGTGAAATGATCTGTAAAGAGACAGGAAATCCTCTTCATGCCTTCGTGTCCTCAGTGTTTGGCTTGCCTGGAGAGACAGTTCTTCTTGGGAGGGTATTCAGTTGGACCACTTAGTACGAGACAGAAGGATGGCAAGATGCCTGTCCCGGTGTTTGAAGCAGGTCTTATTGTGGAGCTCTGAGGTGCTTACCATGTACCATGGGATGGTGCTGTGTATGAAAGGGGCATACTGTAAGTATGTCAATCAGAAAGTTGTAAACATGTCAACTTCCACTGCTTGCTAAACTCTATTCAGAAGATTGCTATATATGGAAAACATTTATTCAGCTCTTAATGTGTGCCAGAAACTGCTGTAAGTGGTTTTCATGTTAATTCAGGCATGCCTCCTTATAAGCCTATGGAAAAAGAGTTTAATGGGTCTCTTGTTAACTATGCAAAGAGTTTAAATACAGTTTCCAAGGTAACAAATGGCAGAGTCAAAATCTGAACACTTTTCATTGTGTTCTAGTACTTGAACTCTTGTATACTACGCTGTCATACATTACATGAATTAAAAACTTCAAAATTTCTACTCAGTCACAAAATTGATCTTTTCTATATCCAGATTTGCATATGAAAATGGGTGTGTATCTACAGTTATAAGGGTATACATTTTTTGATATGTGGTTCATTATGTAAGAGGCATATGCATGCATTTATTTAGTGGTCTATATGTGTTTACTTGAAATAATATGCCATAATATATACATATAAGTACATATAGATTATGAAAGGAAAGACGCTTATATAAAATATGTTTCCATAAACAGATATAATATAGGAATAAGTTTGTGGGAGAAAGAAATTATGTGGCTAATTTAGAGAAGTATTCCCTGTTAGAAGTTACTTAAGTATTATAATTTAAGTTAGGGCTACATTTTCTCCATTTATCTTAGGACATGAAGCCCTGTCAAGAAGATAAAGGACAGGTGACAACATCAGAGAAGGAGAGTATGAGTCTTCTTTTACAGGCTGTGTGAGAGCAAGGAGGTAACATGATCAGGCCTAGGATGCATCATCAGACAGAGGAGGACATGTCTACCTGAAGACTTGGAAGACATGTGACCTTGGCTTCAAGCTTCTCATAGGATACTGTGGAAACCTGGTTTCCATCTGCTAAAGACAACTGGGTGACAGTGAGAGGAATTCCAAACAACATATAGCTGTATCTCAGAGCTGAAGTTCTGGGACATTGTGCTGATGAATTTTAATAAGAATTTTGTTAATATGTGCAAGAGTTATGTCAGGTATGTACATACAGTTTGAAAAGTGTTGTTAGAGACATTGTTTAATGTGATTTTTAATGTTCTTTTTCTTAGGGGCCAAGGCATATTTTCAGAGATCATGGTTAGCAAGTGTTTTATTTTTCCTCCAAACCGAATGTTTGCTTTTAAGGAATGTATTCATAATTTAGAAAATATAATTCCTGGAAGAGTAAGAAAGAAGATAAAATCTCTAGGTTCTCCTGTTAGTGAGAAAGAATCATGCCTACTACCTTGCTGAAAATTCAGCAAGTCTTGTCTTCATGGATTACATGAATTCAGTAGTTGAAGTCATATGCATATGAAGTTTGGTACTTTTCTTTCACTTGACATAATGTTTATTGTTCTGAATTTTGTTATGTCATTAAACATTTACAAAAATCATCATTTTAAAATGGCTTATGGTTTTTCTATAATTTATGTAACTATTTCAATTTAGGTTGCTTAATTCTATTTAATTCCATTTTACACACAACAGAAGATATTACATCTGTAATAATTTCTGAATGTAATTATATGATAATTGTGGGTCAAATTATAAATATTTCCATCCTTGATATAAGTGCCTAATTGTTCTCAGAAAGTTTATAAAGCTTTATTTATATTCTTCCCAATACTTATCTTAAAATACCATCTCAAGCATTGTGTGTGTGTGTGTGTGCACGCATGCACACATGCATGCTTAGTTGAGAATTTTATTCCTTTTCTATATCTGTCATCTATTTTATTTATTTTGCCTAGATTGTATGGCCCAAATTGATATAAATTCAGACCTAAATTCTTATAAGAATTATATTGACTTAAATTTTCAGACACACGTATCCCACAGTTACATTTCCTGTACTGCTAAGTAAGATTGACTCTGAAAGCTGGAGGCCTCTGATCCTCTGATAAGTACTTTATTAGTGGCATTGGTACCTTGGACCTTCAAAAATTTACCCTCATGTATTCAGCACTCATTGGCACATGCTTATACCCAGTGGATTAATACTCTGTGCAAAGTTTAATGCTTTTATTTGCATTGGTTTCTTGTAGAAATCTAAGCATAGAATATTCCATGCGTATTCCCACAATCCCTTCTCTCCTTTATAAATTATAAATAACTTTTACTAGTTCTTGGGTTTTCTGGTGTTTTCTAGGAGAATATAGGTGTGTATTTGTTGCTGTTTTATTAGGGAAGATTGGAGCAGGAAGGAAGAAAGGTGAAAATGTTATAATAAAGTATGCTGACCTAGATAGTGAGCACCTCATCTGGTTCCATGTCGCTCCAACCAGCCACACACCAGGATTCAAGAGCACATGGTCTTCTCTGCTTCACTGAGGATAATAAATAGCCATCTGGACCCAGAGCTTCCCCTCAACAGTGGACTCAGTGGTAGAGGATAATCAGGGTTATATGGACAGAGCATTGGGAAAAGAGATTCACTCTAGAAAGACAGAAATCATAAGATTTGAAGGGATGGCCCAGTTCCCATAGTTGAGAGCTGATCATGAATGTGGACTTTGAGAAGACACTCAAATTATCAAAAACTAGCTTATGGGCAGGACCAAGGCACACATGGAGACTGACTGTGTTGAATCTTGCAGGGAAAGAATCAAGAGGAAGAAATCCTTAACCACCATGCCTGATTTTTGCAGATGAAATTCTGAAATGTTCACTCCAGGCCCAAAACAAGACAGAGCAAATTCCAAGGTCATCTACCCCTGGTCTCTACTTTCTAAAATAGGAATACCCAGTTGAAGTTAAGTGATATGAGCCTCATTGACTCTAAGCTCTCATTGAAAAACATCCTCACCCTTCTGCAGGCTAGAGAGGGGTGGCAGGGTTAAGAGTAAAGTGTTATATACCCTCTTTTACAACTTGTAGAAGGAGTAAACAGACCTCCAGTCCCTACACCAATGGTAGCAGCTTTCAGGTAGCTCCTGCTTCCCAGTTAGGGTAGGGTCTCATGAGTAGGGATTAGCATCTGGAGGCCCCTTGCTTTATCAGTAGCTACAACTTTTAGGATGTCTGTATTCCTTAGGCAGTTAGAAGATGGTATCCTGGAAACACCTTTAGCAACTGAATTTCCAAGTATGAAGCTTATATATGGCAGTGAACACTGGATCTTATAACTGTGTTATAAGAGGCTTGCAGGTGGTACATGTAATTTTGAGGGCCTGGAGTGATTCAAATGGCAGCTGGGGAGTGGGGTATAGGGATAATTGAGGCATCATAATTTATATGTAAACATGTCATAGGAAAGTGCTTCTTTCTGTTCTTCAGAACTTGTCTTCATACTTCTGCAGAATACTTCTTTATGGTATGGGTGGAGTTTGAGGAAAAGTTCTCCTTCTTTCAAAGAAAGAGAGAGGTTCTTCCTTCCAATGATCTGAAAGGGCCTCCACTTAGGAAATGCCATTTGATTCCATACTTGGAGAAAGAAATCCCAGTAGAGCTATTTTGGGAAGAGAAATGTCTGATTGGATTAATTGGAGGAGCTGAGTCACAAAATGACACTCTGGGTCTGACACAGTCTGGTCTTATCTGAGGATCCTTACCTTCAATTTATATGTGAGTACACCAGCTAAATTTCCTCCTTGCTCTGTCAAAGCATCAGCCCTAGAGAGTCTGAAAGCCTGCCCCAAGATGGAACACGTGGGTTAACAGGAAGTGAGCCAGACTAACAGTGAGGAAGGTGACTACTCTGTGTCTCCACATCAAGCTCACCTGGAGACAAGAGTGAGTAGTGGACAAACCAGGATGATGAGGACATGTGAGTCAATCAAGGACACTGTCAGTGAGAAGTAACTGTATCAACAGTGGTAGGTGGACTTGCCTTTCTCTATAGTAAGTCTGGAAGTAGGTGGCTCTGTGTCAATGACATAGGAGCAGATAACTTAAATCTCATCACCTCTTTCTTCATCTTCACATGGTAATAGAGAAATCAGCTGAGAACTTTGGTTTTGAAAATTAGCTGAATGATTAGCCATTCTCATAGCTTACATGATCGAAAGATTGCCTATACATTTCAACAGAAATTGGAATTACTGGGATTTTGTAAGGACCTACACAAATCTTTATAAATGAACTCAGAGTTTCATAAAGTATTTTTCATACTATATTTTTAAAAATCGACCCTCAGTGCATACTGATTAAAAAAGATAAATATAAGTATGGATATTGTGCAAAGAAGAGTGAAAAATATATCCCCCCAAAGCACTAATTATAAAAGTTCTGGAGCAGTTGTATTAATGTATGAAAGTGTATTCTTTTGAAACAAGCCATCCCAAGAAGGTACAGGCTGTACCTTTCAGACTGATGAAAGGTTACTCTAAGAAGCAAATGAAAATCCTAAATATGTATTCAGCTAACAACAAAATACATGAAAAGCTGACAAAAATATAAGGAAGTAGAAAAAAAGCCAAAGTTGTGGTTGGAAATTTTAATACTTCAGTCTCTATAATCAATAGAACCATTGAATAGAAAATAAACAAATATAAGTTCTGAACAGTGTTTTCAAAGGATATGAAACACAAACTTATGAAGCACAAATCATGATACCAGCACAATGCTATCTTTGTTGAGAGAGCACAGTCATGATGTGATAATATTGAGTATGTGCTGAGCCATGAAATAAATCAATAAATTTGAAAGAATTTATAGGACTATAAGACTATTTGTAGATCATATAAAGTAAAATACATTTGGGGTAATTCCAAATATTCAAAAATTAAGCCAGACATTTCAAGTCACTGGAGTGAAAAACAAACCACTCAGGATTCATAGTTGGGTAAGGATAACAAGTAATTTTCTCTTCCAGTAGCATGCATAGCAACATCCAGTACTAGGAAAGCTAGCCAGTAAAGATAAATCTTTGAAGTAGGAACCAACTTGATTTCTCCTTGTTTGTTCTATGTCTCATGGATTTAGTGTCTTCAGCAATATGATCTTACCATCAAGTTCTGGTGGGTAGCTAAGAGCAGGGGAGTGGCCAGAATTGTGTGAGGGTCTATGGGATGCCTGGTTAACAGCTTCAGAAGGAGGTCTCCATCTCTGGCATTGGGCTTTTATTTTGCTAGCCTATGGTGTCTATGGGCTATATCCCCCTGTTGTAATGTGGCTTCTTTTAATCTCTTCTTATAATGTATATTTACGTACTTAAGAAGCTTATGGGAGGTAATCAAGGGCTGTGACAATAGTCTGTGTAATTTTTTTTTGTTTTAGATCTTAGCCATTGCCAGTGTGCCAGTGGGGTAAGATGAAATCTCAAAGTGGTTTTAATTTGCATTTCCCTTGTGACTAATGATGTTGAACAATTTTTAAAGTATTTCTCAGACATCTGCATTTCAACTTTTGAGAACTTCCTGTTAAGCTCCTTGTCCCATTTTTTAAATAGGTTGTTTGTTTTTAAATTGTTTAGTTTTTAAAGTTCTTTGTATATTCTAGATATTAACCCTCAGTTAGAGGTATAGCTGGTAAAGATTATTTTTTCTATTCTGTAGGTTGCTGCTTTACTCAAATGATAGTGTCCTTTGATGTACAGGAGCTTTTTAGTTTAGGGGGCCCCATTTGTCAATTGTTGGATTTAATGACTATAAACATCCTGTTTAGAAAGTTCTTTCCTGTGCCTGTAAGTCCCAGTGTATGTCCTATTTTCTCCTCTATCAGATCCAGGGTATTGGGTCTTATGTTGAGGTTCTTGATCCATTTGGAGTCGAGCTTTGTACATGGTGAGAGATAGAGATCTAGCTTCGTTTTCCTAAATGCATCTAGCCAGCCTGACCAGCACCATTTGTTCAACATGATGTCATCATGTGTAATTTTAGCCTCTTTGTCAAAAATCAAGTGACTTTCAATGAGTGGAGTTAAATCTAGGTCTTCAGTTTTATTCCACTGGTCAGTGTGTCTGTTTTATACCAGTGTCATATGGTTTTTATTACTATAGCTCTGTATTACAATTTGAGATCAGGAATGGTAATGCCTCCAGCAGTTCCTTTATTGTGCAGGATGATTAGGCTGTAAATCCTGCATGTTTCAATGACTGACCTCTTGTGCAAAAGTAGCACAGATATTATGGGAGTAACCAAACACTTTATAATTGGGTTTAAGGTCAGATGCATAAGATAGAGCCCATACTTGAGATTGATATTAGCCTTATAAATCTGAGGCTAGACAGGTCACAGGACATAGGGAAAGCCCAATACTGTTACTCTGCTAAATATATATATAGTATTAGAGTGACTCTAAATAACATATATTTCAAATCTCACCAAGAAACATCCTCATGCAGCAGATAGTGATTAATGAAGAAACCCACAACTGGCCAAGCAGAGAATAAGAAACATTAGAGTGGTTATTCCTTAACTGGACACCTATATGAAACTTCCACCTCCAAATGTTCACAAATTATTGCAGAAAAGGCAGCAGAAAGATTATAAGAGCCAGGGGTGGTCAATGCCCATAAGGAAACAGAATTTTCCAAACAGATGGGAATATATTCATATGAACGCATGGCAACTGTGACAGCATGCACAAGTACCATAAAAACTCAGGCCAGACAAAATCCCAGCATAAATGTGGGTAAATGGTTGAAAAACCAAACTCTGCCCAAGAACTACTGGCAATTGGTGGCGGCTGGGAAGAGGAGAGTCTTTCTCTTTTAAGGGTGTGACACTTGGTAGGTTAGCAAAGCTTCAGTGGATAGAGCCATACTGAAGAACATTTATGAACACAAATTTAACAACTCTGTGTGTCAATATAGATGCAAATATATTTGCACATATAATTATATAATAGGGCACATGAAACTGAACAAGGGGGTAGAAAGGGGGAGTACAGATAGGGGCAAGGGTCTACATATGACCAAAATATATTGTAGATTATACACCGAAATCCAATAAAAAAGGATAGAATGAGAGCACATACTTGAGCAGAATCACAGTCAAACCACCTGTATCCAACCAAATTTATGGATATAGCCAAAGAAATCACTAAAATAATAAACCAAAAGTTTCTTTTGTCCAAGTTTGGGGTGCACATCTGTAATTCCAGCACTTGGGAAGCAGAGGCCGCAGAAGTGAAAGCTTGAAGCCAGCATGGATTACACAGAGAGGCCCTGCCTCAAATAAAATTTTCATTAATAATGGGAGGATTTTAAATCAATAACCTAAAATTTTACCTTTTAAGTTTTATGTAAAGCACAGGAAATACTAGGTAGAGGTAAAAAAAAATCACAAAGATCAAAAATTGATAAGACAATTATCAAACATTTGAGAAAAATTACGTGTGTGTGTGTGCGCAGCCATGCCCGTGCATGCTCTTACATCTGGGATTAGCTAGAGTGAGAGGTGGGACTGTCTAGGGAGGCACTGATGAATGGGGAGGAGAATGGGAGGTCCCTTGTCGACTTAGGCAAAAGGCTTTGTGATATTTCATCTAAAATGCCCTTCACTGACAGAGCAATTTCTCAGCATAAAAGTAGAACTCACAGAACATGCAAATGAGGCAGAGCTGGCACTGACATGGAAAGAATAGCAATATTATCTTAATGTCTCTGAAATACAATATAATCACAGGGAGAAATTTACCCTGAAATTGTATTCTTCTGCTTTGTGGAGAAATCTCCTTCCTAGCATAGGGGCCCCTGACTCACTTTTCTTTGGGTCTCTAGAGGGCATGACAGAAACTCTCCTCCATAACTCGTCTGGGGCAGGTCATCACCACTCCACTCTGGAGTTACAGAACCTTCCCTGATTCCTGTAAACTTCCAGGGAGGCTGCCTTGTCCTTAGTAAACTTGCTGTCACAGAAGAGACTTTGGAATGCCTGTTCTCTCACCCTGGCCCTCAGCACATCAGTTGTGAGGGGTTCCCTACTAGACTGAGGCTATAGGAATCTGAAAAACCTGAAGGAACATTCAGGCTAAATAAAAAGCCCTAGCTACTTAGAGCTATGACCAAGAAAATAGAACTTCATGGTCTAGAAGCTAAGAAGGAAAAGCCAAAAACAAGGGTTTACTTCTCTTTACATTTGGATAATATTTCCAGTTTTATCTTGAACCACTCAGGACCCGCTGTGGTAGAAAGTGTCCATCTTGAATATGGTGTAGGCTTGCATAGCCCTTTGCCTGTGTCCAGACTCTATTTGTCTTCTTTTTCTCAATCCAGGACTTCAAACCAAATCTATGTTCCACTCTATCTCTTTAAGGTCTCTCCCCATCTTCTGTTAGAATTACTGTGGATTTCCCTAATGGCACAGGTGAGAATAATCCAAGTCTGTTTCCTCTGGTTGATGCATGTCTTTTAAGCAGGAAATAGTGATTTCCTTTCTCCATGATCCTAGGCCTTCATACAATACCAGCAAAATGTACTTTAGAAGCTGCAGCTGGTCTTGTTCTGTGGTTATATTAGTTACTTTTCTGTTACTGTGATAAAACAGCATGACCAAGGAAACTTAGAGGAAGAAGACTTTATTTGAGCTTATAGTTTCATGGCATGGAGGCATGGTGGCAAGAGCAGGAGCAGAAAGCCAAGTGCTCACATCTTCAAGCAGGCACAAGAATCAGAGAGAGACTTGAAACCTGGCAAGCCTTAAGAACTCTTACAGCCTGGTCCCAGAGATATGATTCCTCCAGCAAAGCCACACCTTTTAAGACCTCCCACCACTAACTGGGGACAAAATGTCCAAATACTTTAGCTGATGGGGGACATTCTCATTCAAACCACTAAAGTGGTCCTATTTTGTTTGCTGACTATCCTTTACCTACACTGAGATCTGGATGTAATAGTGCAAGGTCCAGTGCATGGCAGTGATGGTCTCAGGTAGAAATGAGTAACATATATGTACAAAACATGTGTTTATGCACATATTCACACACACAAACAGAAGTGTACTGGGGAGTGGGAGAGGCGCAGATTCATGAATGGATAAAAATGACAAAGGCGTTCTAACAGCATTTCATAACTGATTTGACTACTTCCATCATCACTCCTTGCTAGTTGGTAACTGCTACCCTTTAGTAGGTGGAAGTCTGTAAAGATGAAGACTTTTCCCCTTCTTCTAGCAGCAACAGTTCAACTCCAGACATGACCCTGTGCTCAAAATCCATTCTGCTTCCACTTAAGACATGCTTTGTCTCTGTTACATAATCCTCAGGGCTGTCAGGTGCTGGTTAATGAGTGCTATTAGCATTCTCTTCAATAATTCATGTTGGATGAAGAAATGGGTGTCTGACCCTGAAATTGAGAAAGATGGAAACACACATCAACCGAGAGTAAGATGAGGAGCAGAGACAGTAGAGTGAGGCTGATGGCAATGACTCTAAGGAGTTCGTGGTGAAAACAAAACTATGCATTTATATGGCCGTAAGGAGAGAAGCAACCCAGAGAGGCATTAGGATTCAGGCCAAACCCATTGTACCCTCTCCACATGGGCCTACTTGATCTCAGTGTGGGCTCTGTAAATACACATGCCTCCGCGAGTTATAACCCAAAGACTCAAGGTGTAATCTGAGCTTCTGTTTCGTTAAACATTAGTTTAGCCCAAAATGAAAAGGGGGATTGTTTATTTGTTTCAGGAACATTGCATCTCCCTGTCACTGCCCACCCCAACATCTCCCTTGTAAGAATGTGTAAAGCAACTGGCAATGAGATCTATAGACATGGCTTGTTACATAGCCTGTGTTCCACAAATGTTTGTGTAACAAATGAGCCAACACTTTAGTAAAGCTTGCATTTACTGTTAACTGTCTAGGATGAAATTTCTGAGATATAATTTCAGGAATCTAGTGACATTTTGGAAGGGCATAGGGCAGGTTTACATATTACCACATCACTTAGAAAGATGATCATTATAGAAGAGAGGAGGATCTTAGCATTCAAGTGTACTCATATAATTTGCCCCTTCATAACAGTCCTCTAAACCAGGGAGAACACTATGCTTACTTTGTGCAGTGGAAAATTAAGTTCCATAAACATGAATGCAACACAAATTAGTGAAGCTAATTAGAAGCAAGACCTGGAAGTTGAACCTAGGTTTCTTTAACTCCAAAGCCTGTGATTTTCTCCCCAAATGTATATTACTTAGTCCATTTAAATGAATGTTCTTAGTTATAACAAAGGAAACTGAATGTTGAGTTCATGTGGTTGCTGTGAGGGTTAATTAAGAAAACAACTGAAGGGTACCAAGTAGGGATCCTTGGCAACAGACAATAAATGCAATTCTTGGTCTACCTTCCACTGCAGACAGATCCACAAGATCAAAATCTATTATGAGTCCTATAATTTGACAACTTCATTTAAGTACTTATTCAAGAAAGGATTTAAGGATACTTTTGTATATGTACAAACTTCAACCTGTTGAATTAAAATGTGAATTTTGTGGAGTAAGAAGGAAGCAAAGGAAAAATGAATGTAGCAAACTTAAGGTAAGACCGGACATGAATTTAATACACAGAATGCTAACACTATGTTCTTTACAGTTACTGTTTTTGGACTCCTGTATTTTGTCTGTGTGTGGACATGTATTTAACTCTTATATTCCTAGACATTAAAGCAAAGAAGGAATTCTGAATACGTTTTATGGTGTCCATAAGATTATTTTTTCTCCTCAAAAAAAAAAATCAAAAACCCACTTATCTGAAGATGATGATGGTATTTCTACAAATACATGATGCTTTTCTCCATTCAAGTTAATCTGCCTCTAAACATGATTCACATGTACTTGGTTCTAAACATGAGCAGTTTGTAATTCCAGTTTGGTATCGGAGTGTAATAATTTAGAGTGCATTGGTTTAAATCTGCTTTCCATGGGTGTTAGAAAAGAAAAAGAAAAAGAAAACAGAAGTCGGGAAGTGGGGTAATGCATAGAGAAAAGTTTATTTGATTCTAAATTTGAAGGCCTAGGAGCATGCCAATAACATCTGCTCTGTTTCTGTGAGGATTCCCTTGAGTGAGGTACAGTGAAATGATGACATCACTGTAAGATTGAGTGATCACATGGAAATATAGGAAACCAGAGGACAAGGAGAAGTCAGACTTACTCTTTTAGAATAAGTCACTCTTGTTAGAAAAAAAATATAGTTTCCTGGAGTACACATCAAATCACTGAAATATCTCTGAGTAGGATCCACTTCTCAAGGGTTCTGTAGTGTTTCAACACCCAGGGCTAAACCTCCAACATGTGAACTCTTGGGGGACTAACTATCCAAGCCAGAGTAATCCCTTCACTGTCAGTTTTAAGCTGCTTAATATGATCACTGCACCTGTCACCTGTCATTCTCTTCTTGTGCCTCTCCATCTCTGATTCAAAAGCCACCATTAGTCTCCAGAACAGTTTAAAATTGTATATATTGTATGGTGTGTATATTGTATAATTGTTCTTACATGCAGATGTGCATTTGTATTTATGTCACTAATGGTATTTGTCATAAAAAAAAATCCTGTTCCATACCCTACTTGTAGGCCTCTGAAAAATGTCACTGACCCCGTGTGAGGTTTTACAAGATGATTTGCATTTGCAGAGGCAAAGAGATGGAGGTCTACGTGATGCTGAAATCCATTGTTGAAATGGAATAAGTACTTAGGTCTCTAGTCTACTCTGAACTATCCTCTTTGTTCTCTACCCTTGAAGTTCTCAAGGAACCAATTAAACAAGCAGGGTCTCTGAGGACCCTAGAGGCATGTAAATAACTAAAAACTACCTCCTACATCTACCTCTTCAAGGATTTGAGGTTGTAAACCTGATGATATTACAGTCACTATAGCCTTTTGTTTTCCAATACCATTTCTCAGATAGATATGCTATGCTCTTGCCAGACACAATTGACACAGACACCAGCTCCCATAATGAATACTTACAGAAGCCAGGAGATGATTATTAAAATTTATAGAAGTCAAGGATTTATGTGACTTGACCAATTTGCCTTAAATCTCAGATGGCAATTCCAAATATCACATATGATCTGGAGAAAATATGAATAATTAATTATCCCAGTGAATTTAGCTAAGAGTAAAAGAAGGTAGAAACATATATTTTTCTCCTTTATCTTAATGTATAAAACAGTTTCATAAAATTATGTTTTTATATTATTGTGCCTATAGCACATAGAAAGGTAATATTTGTGCAGTGTATTTTCTACAACTTTATAATGAAAATAACCATAAACAAAATATATCTAGGAAAACGCTAATAATTAAAAGAACCTGTCAAAATTAGTAGCATGCAGTTAAAATAGCCTTTACAGAGTTATTTGTAGGACTAAATGCAGAGGAAGAATAACTTAAAATCAGTTACCTAAAGTTTTACTGGGAGAAAAAAAGAGAAATTCAAGGAGAGTAAATAATAAAAATTTGAAAGAAGTCACTGAATTTGAAAATAGGAAATTAGCACAGTAAATCAATTAAAGGAAAAAGCAAATCTTTTGAAAAAATTGATTAAGTCAATCAGATGCTAGATAGACAAACGAATAAATATTAAGACAAGACCAAATTATTAATATAAAAATTCAAACAGGGACACTGTTATACAGTAGACACTAAAAGAAGGTAATCAAGAAATTTTATGAACAACTCTATGCAAGCAAATTTGATAATGTATATGAAATCAGTGAATTCATTACAAGACACATCTGTTAAAACTCATCCAATGAGAAATAGTATTTATATAGTGAATGTATTCAATAATGAAAATATTCCATAATAGTAAGTTCCAGGTTCATATATATCACTGGTAAATTTTATCAAAATTTGAGGAAGAATTATGAAAATTTCTTACAATATCTTTTAGAAGACAGGAACAGAGGGATTATATTCTACCTCATTCTTTATGACAAATATCTCCCAAATAACTCAATCAAAGATATTATTTATATTTTTTTGGAAGGTGAAATTAATTTTATTTAATAAAATTGTAATAATCTATTTAAAATATATTGACATGATATTTTACATTTAAAATGTTATTTTATTTTTCTTTTTGAGACAGGGACTCCCTATAGCCCACTGGCCTGGAACTCACTATGGAGACCAAGCTGCTCTTGATCTCACAAAGATCTTCTGCCTGTCTTTCACTCTGAGTGCTGTGATTAATGGCGTGCACCACCAAGTCCTGCTCATTTAAAGTATTTTGTTATAGAGAATTTAAAGATAAAGGGACAACATACCATTCATTTCTATATATCCACCAAATTATTTCAATGACTATGAGTAATAAAAATATTGAGATTTTGGAAATTTCTTTTTCTAAACCCATCTTTCTGAACCTTTGCAATTTTTATACAATAAATTTGATGGTGTTTAGATTCCC
>NW_008356058.1:4396329-4400390 GCF_000622305.1 Nannospalax galili
TATATATAGTGATTAGAGTGTAATTTGTGTCCCCATATATCCTTCAGTGTGACCCATCTACTGGAGCCTGGCTAACCTTCCAAGAGTCACATCATTGAAAGATACTGTCTCTCTGCCCCCTCCCAGCATCCATCAATTACCAATAGCACTTCAGGCAAGAATGTCCCCAATAGGCTCCAAGTATTTGAGCATTTTTATCCCCAGTTGGTGGTTCTTTTTATCCTGGAGGAAACACATCACTGGGGGGGTGGGCTTAGAGAGTTCTTAAACCTTGCTGGATCTCTGATAGCTCTCATTTCCTGTGCCTGCTTGAAGATGTGAGTACTTATCTTCTGCTCCTTCTCTAGCCACATCTGCCACCATGCCTCCCTGCCATGATGGACTCTTGCCCCTTCGTAACCATAAACTAAGTAAACTCTTCCTTTTGTAAGTTCCCTTGGTCATGGTGTTTCTATCACAGCAACAGAAAAGTAACCAACACTGCTATGCTTACAGTATCATACATGAGTTCTTGACCCTTGAGCTGACCTTAATTCCAGTTAGACAACTGTTGATTTCCCCCAAGATAAAACTGACATTACTTCACTAATATGGATAGTTTGCTGCTCCACTCATTGTTGGTTGTTGGGTTTTACAGCTGGGTTGGACCATTGATTAGTTTTCTCCCTTAGCAGCTTGCATAGTGTCCTCTGATACAATGAGGGCTAGTCTTCAGGTAGGTGGATTTCAAGTCTGTTCTAGTTCCACTGATCCAAGTCCTATGTCCGAAGTATGACATATCTTCAGCAACAGGAACTTACCTGAAAAGTCTGGAAAGAAATCAAGGTCTGTGGCAATAGCCTGTGTTATTTTGGGAGTCTCTTGGACTACCTGACCGAAAACTCGAAGGGAGGATTTTCCTGCCTGGCACTGTGTTTTTATTTGTATACTCTTCAGCTATATACATGCACTCATATATTTATTGTATGTCTATTTTTCAGTAGGGCTTTGAACTAATACATTTCCTTTAGTCTTCTATACCATCTAAGCATTATTTTTATCACCTCTCCCTCCCTAAAGTACCTTTATTTTCTGCATTTTGCAGTTGATAATACCTGCCTCTTATTATCTCCCTCTCTCTTGAGCTCCTTCTTCTACTTCACTCCTCTAAGATTCCTTTCCATTCTCTTGGCTCCTGTAGTTACATCATAGCATATACTTACATGTAAGGATTTGGAGCTAAGATCCACAAATGAGAGAGAGCATACATGGCATGGTCATTTGTTTTTCACATCTGTGTTACTTCACTTAGTAAACGGTTTCTAGTTCATTCATTTACCTGTATTTTCATAGTCTTGCTTTTCCTTTTCTATTTTTATTTTTTATTTTTTGGGCTTTTTGAGACAGGGTCTCCCTATAGGCTCAGCTGGCCCAGAACTCAATATATAGACCAGGTTGGCTTTAATCTCACAGAGATCCACCAATATTTTGCTTTTCTTTTCTGTTGAGTAGAACTCCATTGTATAAATGTGCTACATTTTCATTATCTGTTCATCAGTTGAGGGCCATTTAGGTTGTAGGAGGATGTGTTCTTTGGGTGTATGCCAAAGAGTGATATAACAGCAACAAATGGTTAAAAATTATAAACTTGATCCTACTTTTTAGCAGCCTCTGGGCAGGATACTATTTAAAAGTTTTCTTTTGTAACTACTGTTAATCTTACGTCAGTTCTGCTAAACTTTTTCACTTCACTTCATTGTCAGTAACATTCCTTTAATTTCCTATGTATTTCCTTAAATTTTTATTAAATGTGTGTGAATTTCATATATTTTATCATATTTATACTCTCCTCCCCATCTGCACCTGCTTACAACCCTCTTCCTGATTTCATGTACTTATGTATGATTTTTAAGGTCTAAGGACTCAACCTTGTGTTCCCAAGTGTCCATTCACTAGAACCTGGTTAACATACCCAGAGTCACACCCTTAAGAAGAGTGATTCTCTCCGTTCTAGCAGGTATCGGTTGCCAATATGCCAATAGGTCTTATGCTAGTGTTGGGGTTACCTATACACTTCCCCAATTTCATGCTGGAATTTCATCTGGCTTGAGCTTACTTGGGACTTGTGCATGCTGTCACTACTGTTGTGAGGTCATACAACCAGCTGTCTGGAAAACTCAGTTTCCTGGTGGTTTTTTGACCAATTCTTGCTCTTACAATCTTTTTGCCTCTCTTCAGCAATGATCCCTGAACCTCTGGAGACAGAAAGTTGATAGACATAGATGTCCTATTCATGCATAAGAATTCTTCAGTTTCTTATTCTCCAACTGTTTGCCAGTTGTGGGTCTCTGTGTTAATCACCATCTGCTGCATGGGGAAACTTCTTTGGTGGGATTTGAGAGATGCATTGATCTATTAGTACTACAATAAATCCTCAGGAATTGATACAATACTATGTCTATTTAACAGGATAGTAATAGTGTCTCTCCAATGGCCCATGCTCTGTCTAGCCATAGACTCCTTGGTTTGATGTCAGTGTCAGATATGGAAGTATAGGGAGGAAATCTTAACACTAAAGATTTTTAGAAAAACTCATATCAAAACCTGTCAATATATGACCTCCTTAAAGTACATAAATATATAATATATGGAGAGTCTGAAAAACATTGCCTTATAATAGGTGAACATTGCCAGTACTAGGTACCACAGTCTAGCAAAACAAACAAACAAACAAACAAAAAACAATTCCAGGAATAGACTCCCTATTTTGAAGCTGTTGATCAGGGGTCCTATCCCCTCAAACAATACTGTCCATTGCCCCTGCTCTGGTTACACACAAGAACTTGATGGTACGACACTATTGCTAAAAATGCTATTACATATATGAGCCATATTCAAAACAAGGAGAAATGCCTGCTGGTGCAATAGTGACTTGTTATGAGAGTACCCAGCCAAGTTTTGGTTGGATTTGAGGTCTACTTCACAAGATGAAGCCCAAAGATATTTTTCTTCTTCTTTTTTTTTAATTAGAAGAAGCATTTCATTACAACACCATTAACCTATTCAATAACATTTTTCTGAGCTAGGGTACATCTCTTTCAAAATTGGCTGTACATTTTTAAGTTTACAGATGAATTATTACACTTATACAATCTTTTACTCATTATAAACTCTATAAGACATAAAATTAAATGAGGTTCCAACGTTTAAGAAAGATCTCCACTTCGTTGTCAAAACACACAGTTTCATACAGAAAAATTCATTTTAAGGCAATTGACAATGAGACGTTTGCACATGCATTTCTAATCTCTATAGAGTCACAGTCACTTACTTTCTGAGTTCCTTGGCATCTGAGCGTGAATATAAACTCGTCAGATAGACAGCCTTCCTCTCCAACTAGAGCCTCCATACTCTGCCATCCCTGCCACTGTCCACTGTGCTGTCAGCACCCCCATCTAATCCCCTCTATCTGCCCTTCTGGTAAATCTAGTCAGCCAGAGGTCCCTGTTCCAGGAGGATCAGCTGTTCCTCATCTATGGCAATCCATTGTCAGTATTCCTTTTGATAGAATTGGGGTCTGCTGTTCACTTTTCCAGTAGTATGTTGGGTTACTATCTGGAAGAGCCTTTATCCATCCTGGCCAACAACTCGCCTGAAGGTATCACCTGTCTGGCTTTGCTGTTTGTCAAGTAACTTTTAGCTATATATATGTATACTCTTATGAAATTATATTGGCCCCTTTAATCTTTGGTTATACTTCCCTTTTGGGTGTTTAAGGACATACAATTGGACCAGATAAACTGATTTGTTTTTACTCTTGAGGTCGTTTGAGGATCTGTTCCTCAGGGGTCCCATGGGCTTGGGAGGAGCCCCTGGCTCCTTTCTTTTACCAGTTCCATCTATGTGAAGATAAGTCAAAGGTCCTGCTCGACCATTGTTGGCTTCTCTTGGAAGCATGGAGGAAATGATTCCTCCATGTTGACCCTCCTCTTTATAGACTGGACACTGGTTCAAGTCAATCTGGTGGGGTCTCCTAGCCTCCTTGATCAAGAGGACAGGTGACCCACCACCATTATAGGACA
>NW_008356058.1:4401334-4401647 GCF_000622305.1 Nannospalax galili
TTAAGAGTTCTCCACACTGCTTTCCATAGGGCTTGAGCAAGTTTGCAGGCCCACCAGAAGTGGGTGAGTGTTCCCCTTTCCCCACATCCTCTCCAAAATTTGGTATCATTTGTTTTCTTGATCTTAGCCAGTCTGACTGGGGTAAGGTGAAATCTTAAAGTGGTTTTAATTTGCATTTCCCTGATTATTGGTGATGTTGAACATCCTTTAAGATGTTTCAAAGCCATTTTTACTTCTTCTTTTGAAAACTTTCTGTTCAGCTCCTTAGCCCATCTTTCAATTGGGTTGCTTCTTGTCTTGGTTCTCTGTTTTT
>NW_008356058.1:4402896-4403829 GCF_000622305.1 Nannospalax galili
GCAAGTATTTTATTGAGAATTTTTGCATCTATGTTCATTAAGGATATGGGTCTATAGTTTTCTTTTTTGGTTGTATCTTTACCAGGCTTTGCTATGATAGTGATGCTGGCTTCTAGGAAGAATTTTGAAGTTTTCCCTCCATTTCTATTTTTTTGGATAAATTAAGTAGTATTAGATGCAGATCTTCTTCAAATGTCTGATAGAATTCTGCCGTAAATACATCTGGTCCTGGGCTTTTTTTAGTCGGGAGGTTTTGTATTACTATTTCAATTTCCTTATGTGTTATGGGTCTGTTTAGGCTGTTGATCTCTTCTTGGTTGAGTTTTGATGGTTCCCATACTTTTACATACCTGTACATTTCTTTTAGGTTTTCAAATTTAGTAACATATAGGTTTTGAAGTATTCCCTTATAATGTTCTGTATCTTTCTGGTGTCTGTTGTGATCTTTCCCCTTTCATCTCTGATTTTGTTGGTTTGGAGGTGCTCTTTTTTGGGAGCCTGAGAGTGACCCTGCAAAGATTGTGCTGAGAGGAAACGAGCAGGGTGAGGCTTGACTTATTTTAAAAACCTCCTGATTGGCTGAAGGACACTTCCAAGTCTCTGGGGACACATGATCAGCACATGATCATCATTGATGTCTATGGGACACTGCCCCTGTGGCAGGTTGACCTTTAAGGTGATTGGGTGCATTCATGGGAGGGGGTTTCCGAGGGGATTTCCAAACTGCGGTTTTTGCCTTTGTAAGCTCTGTGACACCTGCAATAAACTAATTCCTGCTTGACAAGATTCCCTGTCGCATCTGATTGTCCTCTGCAAGGAGGGCTGGCCGAATGGGTGGACAGCGCACTCTCCTTTCTGTGTTCCCCCGGTGTGGGTAGTCCCTCTGGTGCGACCTGCCAGCCAGGTCCAGCTGCCCCCCCCCCCCCCCCCCCC
>NW_008356058.1:4405875-4420091 GCF_000622305.1 Nannospalax galili
GGATTGATTTTGTCTTCAGGAGTTCCGCGGTGGCCCAATTCCAATGTGGGTCAGAAGTTTTCAGACTTTCTCCTTAAGTCTGAAATCTTCTAAGAATGATTTTGGCCTCAGGAACTTGGGGGTTGGACTGACCTGAGATCCTGGCCGTGGCCGTGCCACGCAGGGATGCAAAGGGAGATGGGGTGGGGAGAAGCCCCAAGATTTCCCAGGGAGTGGATTGAGTAGCTGGGTTGTACTAGATGCAAAGGATCAGGTAGAGGAAAGGTAAGCCTCAGAGCCCCAGACAGAGGCTGTTCGGCCCAGAAAGAGCCTGGTAGGTGTTGCAGGACCAGGGAAGTAGAGGGAAGTGAGGGTGGGGCCAGGTCCAGAAGCAGTGCTCCTGGGGCCTAAGGAAGGCACTAAGGTGGTCTTGGTGAAAAAGATCAGGAAGCAGTATTGGTTCCCCAGGTGTCTGGGGACCCAAGACTAGGAATGGCACAGGGCCCAAACTAGGAGTAGAGAACAGCAGGGGAGATGGAAAGGTGAATGAGGCCGGGGGAGTCAAGGTGTGGAGGGCTCCGCAATAGACTTACCCCAAGAGAGGCCTGAGGGTAGGAGAGCAGGCTAGGAGAGTTAGCCAGTGGTGCAGGTCCAGGGAAGCAGAGAGATGTGAGGGCAGGGCCAGGTCCTGAAGCAGTGCTCCTGGGGCCCAAGGATGGCACTAAGTTGGTCTGGGTGAAAAGGAACAGGAAGCAGTATTGGTTCCCCAGGTGTCTGGGGCCCCAAGACTAGGAATGGCACAGGGCCCAAACTAGGAGTAGAGAACAGCGGGGGAGATCGAAGGGTGATTGAGGCTGGGGGAATCAAGGTGCAGAGGGCTGCGCGATAGACCTAGCCCAAGAGGCCTGATGATAGGAGAGCAGGTTAGGAGAGTTAGCCGGTGGTGCAGGTCCAGGGAAGCAGAGAGAGGTGAGGGTGGGACCAGGTCCAGAAGCAGTGCTCCTGGAGCCCAAGGAAGGCACCAACCTGGCCTGGGCGAAAAGAATCAGGAAGCAGCACCGGTTCCCCAGGTGTCTGGGTACCCAAGACCAGGAATGGCACAGGGCCCAAACCAGGAGCAAAGAACTGTGGGGGAGATGGAGGGGTGAATGAGGCCGGGGGAGTCAAGGTGCGGAGGGCTCCATGATAGACCCACCCCAAGAGAGGCCTGAGGGTAGGAGAGCAGGCCAGGAGAGCCAGCCAGTGGTGCAGGTCCAGGGAAGCAGAAAGAGGTGAAGATGGGGCCAGGTCCAGAAGCAGTGCTCCTGGGGCCCAAGGAAGGCACCAAGCCAGTCCAGGTGAAAAGGATCAGGAAGCAGCACTGGCTCCCCAAGACTAGGAATGGCACAGGGCCCAAACTAGGAATAGAGAACAGTGGGGGAGATGGAAGGGTGAACGCGGCTGGGGGAGTCAAGGCACGGAGGGCTGCACGATAGACTTACCCCAAGAGAGGTCTGAGGGCAGGCCCAAAGATATTTTTAAAAACCTAAAGACTAATATCTCTTTTGAACCTACATGTAGAATTAAATATTATCAATAAAATATTAGCCAACTGTTGAACCAAACAATATCAAAAATTATTATATAGCATGATTGAAATTTATCCTAAGCATATAATACTGTTTAGACACTTAAAAATCTTAAAAATGTAATCCTTCACATCAACAAACTAAAGAATAGATATCAAAAGATTATATCAATAGAGGTAGACAATAAATTTGACAAAATTCTGGTACTCATAGCAAAAATACTGAATATTTCAGGAAGGAAGACCTACCTCAGGTGGATAAAGAATATCTACAAAAGTCCTTTAACAACACCACACATACAGAAGGTTGCTCTTTATGGCTACTGCATCACAGCCTTGTATTGGATGCCCTATTGTACTGGTTACTGCTTTAACCACTATGACATAGTTCCAGAGAAAAGCAACCTAAGCTAGGAGGGATTTATTTTGCCTCATAGTTGAAAGGATATAGTCCATCAAAACAGGGAAGACATCGTGGCTGGAGTGAGTTGGTTTATGGTGCCTTACAGCAGTGACTTCTTACTTGAAAATGAGTAGCAAACTCAGGCTGGAAATGACAGCAAGCTGTAACCCTCAAGATCCATCCCCCAGAGAACCAGTTATTCTAGTTAAAGCCTACCTTCTAAAGGTTCCCTAAACATCTCAAATGGTGCTACCAGCTGTTGATGAACTCTCCAAACACATAAGCTTATGGGGTACATTTTGCATTTGAGTCATAATATTGTACCCTCAACCTCAGTATGCTCATGACCATTTCATAATACAAAATGTATTCATTCCAACTTCATAAGTCCCTAAAGTCTTAACAGTTTCTATACTGTTCAAAAGTTCAAAGTCCAAAGTTTTCTTTGAGATTCAAGGCAAATTGTTAGCTTTTGCCCACCCTTTAAAAATAATAGTAGTAGTAAATAATAACAATAATAATAATTTGCACTCAGTGGCATAGAGTAAATATTTCTGTTTCACCAAAGAATAATAGTAGAATAGCAAGGCAATATTGGACCAAAGCATGACTGAAATCTAGCAGGGGAAACACCAAGTACTGTAACATTACTTAGTATCAAGAACTTGTGGTACCATAATTTGGGCTCCAACAGGCCTGAGTAGCCCCAACCCTATGATTCTGTTTCCCAAGAGCCTCTTATACTGACGACATCAATGCTTGCATTTTTCCTCAGCAAATGTTCCAGATTCTTGCCATCTGCAACATTCTGGAGTCTCCAGTAGAACTAAAGCTGTCACAGATTCACACACATCTATCAGTGTCTTTTGGCAAGGTCTTCCCTGGTACACACTGCTTGGCCTTACAGACTTTTGTATTTTTTATGCTTTTATTAATTTGAGGAATTCATATAATATGTTTTGGTTATATTCAGATCATCCTCTCCCCTTTTACCCCATCTTTATTCCTTCCCCCACACTTCATGGTCTCTATTGTTATATGTCTTTTTCTAAGTCCTACTGAGAGTTTATTCTGCATTTCCCAAATGCTCTTGGGTATAGGTTTATCCCATGGGGTCTGACCAATCTACCAGGCATCACAATAAGAAAAACTGACTCTTCACTTCCAGCATATTTCAATTACAAATAGTTCCTCAGCTAGGACTAAGACTTCCTGACCACCTCCCTCATCCATGCTGGGCCCCTGTCTAGCTTGTATTTGTACATGTGTTGTGCATGTTGTCCTAAGTGTTAATGAGTTCATATGAGCAACAACTCTGTGGTGTCCAGACAACATTTCTTTGTCATGGTTTGAATGAGAATGTACCCTATAGGCTCCAAGTATTTGGATACTTGGTCCCCAGTTTGTGACACTGGGGATGGTCATAAAACCTTTTGAGGATGCAGTCCTTGCTGGAAGAAGCATATCACTATAGACTTTGAGAATACATAGCTTGCCCACTTCCAGTGTTCTCCCTGTTCCTGCCTGAATATTTTAGTGTTCAGAATATTTTAGTGTTCAGATTTCTCTTGAGCCATGTCTGCCACCATGCCTCCCCAGTATGATGGACTCTAATCTCTCTGGAATCATAATCCAAATAAATTCTTCCTTCTGTAATTTGACTTGGTCATGATATTTTATTACAACAATAGAAAATTAACTAGTACACATTGTATTCATCTACCTCCTCTGGCTCTTACAATCTGTCTACCCCCTTTTCTACAATAAGCCCTGAGCCTTGAGAGGAGAGGGTGTGATATAGGTGTCCCGTTTTAAGGCTGAGTAAGCCACATATTCTATGCATTTTGACCAGTTGTGAGACTGTGCTAATTGTTATCTGCTTCAAGATGTTTCTCTGGTGAGAGTTTAGAGATGTATTAATCTATGGGTAGAAGAATAAGTCATTATGAGAAATTTTAATACAATCTCTATTTAGCAGAACACTAGTACTATGTTGGTGCCTGTGGTCTGTGACCTGTCTAGCCATAGGTTCTTGGCCCTGATAACAGTATCAGGTACAGACTCCATCTTGTAAAATGGACCTTAAATCTACTTAGAAGGTAGTTGGTTACTCCCATAACATCTGTGCTACTTTTCCATCAGTGGGCATATTGTGCTAAGCCAGTTGCTAGTGTAGCTCACAAGGTATACATCTGGATAAAATTGTTGATTACCTTTTTCTGAAAGTACCACATATAGCCCATTCTAGTACTATGAAACATGGCTAGCAGAGACAAAACTTCAAAGTCAGGACCAGCTTGATTTCTCCTTGTTGATTGGGTGGCTCACGTATGTAGCATTTACAGCAATTGGATCTTACTATTAAGTTCTGGTAGATAGTCAAGTGGTCAACAACTCCAAAAGAGGGAGTCTATTCCTGGCATTAGGATTTTCATTTGCTAGCTTATGGTGTCTTTTAGGGTTCTTGAAACTGTTATAGGATAACTACATTTCAACTATTTTATATTATATATGTATAAACTGAAAGAAGTTTCTATATTAGGTTTCCATATGCTTTCTCAAAAGACCTTTGGTGTTATATATCCCTCAATATATTCCCTCTCCTGCCCTGCTCTCTGAATCACCCCCATTAAACCTGTCGTATCACATTTTCCATTTATCTCACTGCGTTCTATCTCCCTTCCCATGAACTAAAAAGCCCACAGCCAATTATTAGTTACCTGATTTCTAAGGATTTTCCAATTGAAACATCCCATCTAAAGACTGAAAGTTATCATTCACTTACTAGAGATAAAAAAATGACATTTGTTTTTTTTGGGTCTGAATAACCTCAGGATGATTGATTCCAGTTCCACTTTTTAACCTGAAATTTTAATAATTTCATTTGTCTTAAGATCTAAATAATATTAACTGTGTAAATGTATCATATTTTCATTATCCATTCATCAGTTAATGGATATTTGTATTGTTTCTATTTTCTGCATATTGTGAATAAGGCAGCAATGAACATGAATGAACAGTTATCTCTGTAGTAGGATAGAGTCCTTTGAATATATGCCCAAGGAATGATATGGCCAGATCATGAGCAACATCTATTTTTAACTTTTTAAGAAATTAGCACACTGATTTACATAATGGCCACACCGGTTTGCCCTCCACCAGCCTTGAATAAGTGATCCCCTTTCCTAGAATCCTTGCCAGGATTTGGCATTGTTTGTTTGTTTTGATCTTTGCCATTCTGACTGGGAAAAAAATGAAGTCTCAAGTGGTTAAATTTGAATTTCCCTGATCACTAAAGACATTGAGCACACACAAACAATATTTCTCACTCATTTGTACTTCAACATTTAAGAACTCTATGTTTAGTTCCTTAGAGATTTTTTAATTGAAAGATTGCTTTTCGAATGATCAGTTTTTTAACTTCTTTGTATACTCTATACACTCAGCTTTTGCCAGACATATTGACATCTGCTTCAAGAACCTTCTCTGGTGAGAGTTAAGAGATGTAATAATCTGTGGGTTGAATAATAAGTCATTTTGAGTCACTTTAATACTACGTCTATTTAGCAGAACAACAGTAGTCTTGCCTGTGGTCAGTGACATATACCTGGTAAATTGTTTTTCTCTTTTATATGCTGCCTCTTCACTCAAGTGATGGTGTCATTGTTTAGAAGAAGCTTTTTGGTTTCATGAGGTCTCATTGGCAATTGTTGATCTTAATGCCCGCATGATTGGGTTCCTGTTCAGAAAGTCCTTTTGTGTGTCTGTAAGTTCCATTCTATTCCCTACTTTCTGCTCTATCAGATTCAAGGTCTTATATTGAGGTCCTTGATCCATTTGGAGCTGAGATTTGTACAGGGTGAGATAGAGGAATTTAGTTCTATTTTTCTACATGCATCTATACAGTTTGACTAGTAATGCTTTTTGAAATTGCTGGTTTTTTGTCCTATGTGTGTTTTCAGACCATTTGTCAAAAACCAGGTAACTATAAGTGGGTGAAGTTAAATCTGTGTCCTCAGTTATATTCCATTTTTCAGTCTGTCAGGTTTGAGGCCAGCATCATGCTGTTTTTATTACTATAGCTTTTTAGTATAATTTGAGATTAGGGACAGTAATGTCATTAACAGTTCTTTTATCATTGAGTATTTTTTTATCAAGAGATTTTTCTTTCTCCATATGAAATTTGAGATCATTTTTTAAATTTCTGTGACTAATTGGTTGGAATGGGAATTGAATTGAATCAGTAGATTGCTTTTTGCAGAATGACCATCTTCACAATATTAATTATAACAATTCAAGAGCATTTGAGACCTTTTGATCTTGTGATATCTTCTTCAATTTTTCTTCAGTATCTTATAACGCTTTTTAAATTATACAAGTCCTTCACTTCCTTGGTTAGATTTATTTCTAAATATTGTAAGATTTTGAGGCTATTTTGAATGGGAACATTTTCCTCATTTTTTTCTCAGTATGGTTATAGTTGGTACATAGGAAGCCTGCTGATTATGTTGTGTTAACTTTATATCCTGCTATTTTTCTGAATGTGTTTATCACTAAGCAGGATTTTCTGGTGGAGTCTTTAGGGTCTTTTATGTATAGAATCATATCATCTACAAATAAAGACACTTTGAATTCTTCCTTTACAATTTGTATCTCACTTATATCCTAAATTTGTCTTACTGCTCTAACTAAACCTTCAAATATTATATTTAACAGGAATGGAGAGAGTTGTCTTGTACCTGAATTAATGGGAATCCATTGATTATTTCTCAATTTTTAAGATGTTGGCTGAGGACTCGTGGTCCATTGTCTTTGTTATGCTGAGCTATGTCTCCTGTATCCCTAGGTTCTCCATAACTTATATCATGAACAGACCTGGACTTTGGATGTTGTCAAAGGCCTTTTCTCCATCCAATGAGATGATCAAGTGATTTCTGTCCTTGAGTCCCTTTATGTGGTGGATAATATTTACCTATTTTTATATGATGAAATATCCCTCCCTCTCTGGGAAGAAGCCAACTTGATCATGGTGGATAATATTTTGTACCTGTTCTTGTATTTGATTTGCATTTTATCAAGAAATTTTGAATCTATGTTCATCAGAGAGGTTGATCTATAATTTTCTATTTTATTGGGCATTTGTGTGGTTTAGGTAGAGTAATACTGGCATTGTAGAACTTATTTGAGAGTATTTCTTCTTTTTCTATTTTAGAAAGTAATTTGAGGAGTATTGTTATTATAGTGTCAATATTAGAATATATAGAATTGTGCATAACCATATAGTTTTATATTATTTTTCTTTGAAGGCTTGATAGAATTATTTGTTGAATCCATCTGGTTATGGGTTCTTTTCAGCTGGTAGATTTTTAAATTACGTAATATATCTCATTTGTTGTTATAGAGTTGTTTAAATTATTTACAACACTTTTATTTAACTTTGGTATGGCATATATATCTAAAAATTACCCATTTATTTAAATTTTCAACTTCAATGGAATATAGATTTTTTAAGGTATGGCTTTATGGTTTACTGAATTTCCTCAGGGTCTATTGTAATGTTTCCCTATTTCATCTCTAAGTATCTTTAATTTGATCTTCTCTTTTAGTTATTATGGCTAAATATTTGTTAATCTTGTCAAACATTTCAAGAACCAACTCTTGGGGCTGAGAGATGACTCACTCAGTGGTTAACAGCATTGGCTGCTCTTACAGAGGACCCAGGTTCATTTACCAGCACCCTCATGGCAGCTAACAATAATGCTTAACTCCATGCTAAGGGATCAGATGTCTTCCTCTGATCTCTGTGGGCATTTTAAGACATGGGTGCCTTACATACATGCAGGCATTCCAATCATAAATAAATTAAGAAAGAAAGAACATTTAAAAAAGACCCACATTTTCAATGTTAATGTTTATCACTTTACTAATTAACATGACATAAATTTTTATGCTTCCTCCTCAAATAGAATTCATTTTTTATTTACTGATTTTTTTTGTGTATATATCATAAGAACATCCCAAACCATCTCATTCATCTATACACCCACTTCCCAGATGGCACCCTCCCATAGCCCCCCCCACTAGAACCCTTACACTCTGTCATCCCTGCTACTGTCCACTGTGTTGTTGGCACCCCCAGCCTGACTTCATAGCCATACACAGGTGTCAAGGATCCAAGTGCAACTGACTATGACTAGTAATAATCAGATACATATAGATTAGAGACTCATGTGCCAACATCTCAGTGTTATTAGCAAAAACAATGAGTCTTTCTGTAAGAAACAGTATATTTTAAAATGAAAAGGAGATCTTTTTCAAAGGTTAGAAACTCATTCAATTTTATGTCTTACAGGGTTTGTACTGAGTACAATATTATATAACTGTAATAATTCAACAGTGAACCAAAAAATTTTTATAGCCATTTTTGCAAGAGATGTATCTTTGCTCTGGAAACTGTTATTGAGTATGTTAAATTTGTATTGTTCTCTAGAAATCAAGAAGATTAATTTTAGTCTTGGTTTTATTTCTCTCATTCTGTCTACTCTTTTTAGGTGTTATTCTCGGTTTTCAAAGGCCTTCAGGTGCATCATTGACTTTTTATTATGAGATGTCTCTAATTTTCTGATGTAGGTATTTGGTTATGTAAACTTTAATGTTGGGAGTACTTTCATTGTGTCCCATAGATCTTGGTAGGTTGTGTTTTCATTTTCATTCAATCTGAAGATCTTAAAATTTTTCTTCTTGATTTCTCCGTTTAGCTAATTTTTATTCAGTAGTGTGTTGTTTAGTTTCCATGAGATTATGTACATTTCCCCACCTCTATTGTTGTTGATATCTAGGTTTATTCCTTTGTGATCAAGTGGAATATGGGACATTATTTCAATTTTCCTAAATTTGTGAGGCCTTCCTTTATGTCCTAATATGTGGACAATTCTGGAGAAAGTTTCATAGGCTGCTGAGAAGGAAGTATATTTTTTTGGTGTTTGGGTAGAATGTTCTGTAAATGTCTATAGGTCAATTTGATTTATGATGTACTTTAATTTCAGTGTTTTTTGTTTTTGCTTGGATGACCTGTCTATTGGTTACAGTGATGTACTGAAGTCACCCATTATCACTGTGTTATCTTCTACTTGGGATTTTAGGTCTAATAGAGTTTCTTTTATGAAATTCCATGCTCCTGCATTTGGTGCATGCATGTTTAGGATTGTAATATCCTCTTGCTTTAGTATTAATTTAATGAATATTAGATGACCTTCTCTATCTCTTTTGATTAGTTTTAGGTTGAAATTTATTTTTTTCAGTTTTTGGAATAGCTATGCTTACTTGTTTCTTAGCTCCATTTTCCTGGAATGTCGTTTCCATTTTTTACCCTAAGGTGATGCTGATAATTGATGGTGAGGTGTATTTCTTGCAGGGAGAAAATCAATAGATGCTGTTTTCTAATCTAATCATTTAGTCTCTGTCTTTTTATTGGGAAATTAATACAAGTAATATCGAGAGTTATTATTGACCAATGTTTGTTAATTCCTGTTATGTTGATGTTGTAGTGTTGTTTTCTTAGACTTCCTTAACTGTTCTGGAATTATTTATTCTTTGTGTCCTCTTGAGAGTGTTTAATATTCTCCTCAGATTGAAATATTCCATTGAGTGTTTTTGTAGAGCTTGTTTTGTGGACATAAATACTTTAAATCTGTTTTTAATCATAGACTGTTTTCTGATCTCCTTCAAATATAACTGGTAGTTTCATTGGTAAAGTGGTCTGGGATGGCATCTGTGTTCTTTCATGACTCGTAACACATCAGTCCAAGCCCTTCTGGATTAAATAATAGCATCCATTGAATAGTGGGCTGTAATCCTGATGGGCCTGCCTTTATATGTGATTTGATCTTCCTCACAGCTTTCTATATCTTTTCTTTGTTCTGTGCATTTAGTGTTTTGACTATAATATGATGGGGGAGTTCTTTTCTGGCCCTGTTAACTCTATGTTTTGTATGTCTCTTGTACTTTGATAGATATTTCTTTCTTAGATTTGGAGCATTTTCTTTTATGATTTTGTTAAAAATGTTTTCTGTAAGTTCATATGAGCAAGGTCCCAGGAATCTGTAAGACTCTGTTTCCTTCCTTATGGTCATGCACCTCCTCCCCTGGCCCTTACAATGTTTCTGCCTCCTCTTCCATAATGTTCCCTGAGTCCTAGGTGGGTAGAGTTAATATGAGTCCTGTCAAATGACCCACACTCTGCAGACTTTTAGCATGCACATGATCCTCGATCTGAAAAAAAAAGCATAGCACTTGGGAAATGAACAGCAGGCCCCAACTTTAGCTGAAGAGCTATTGACAACTGATTACTTCTGGATGAGGGAGAGTTGATACACTTTAAGGGAGACACTCTAGATAGAATGACTAGACCCTAGTGGATGAATTTTCACAGAGGGATGTCTGGATAGACTAACTTGACTCAATAAGCCTTAATGTATATGCCAGAATTCATGAAATTAGGTGTAGGGGGTTAGGGAATGAAGATGGAGGAGAGGATATAAAGATGATTAAGATGTTTTGTATGAAATGCACAAAATTAAAACCTTATATCAAACCTTATATCAAAATACAAACCTTATATCAGACCTTATATCAAACCTTATATCAAACCTTAATCAAACCTTATACAAAGCACATAGCTCAATACAAGTTTCATGACTAACTGGAAAAGAAGAGGTCAAACTATCACATTTTGCAGATGATATGATACTATATCTAAGAGATCCCAAAAATTCCATCAGAAAACTACTAGAAATGATCAACACTTTAAGTAAAGTGGCAAGTTCCAAAATTAATCTACAAAAATCAATAGCCTTTCTGTACACTAAGAAGAAATTGGAGAAAGTGTACAGGGAACCCCTCCCAATCACAATAACCTCAAAGATATCTTGGAATAAACCTGACAAAAGACATTAAAGATCTCAACAATGAAATTTTTAAATCTTAAAAGAAAGAGATTGAGGAAGACACCAGAAGATGGAAGGACCTCCCATGTTCATGTACTGGAAGAATTAATATTGTGAAAATGACCATCCTACAAAAAGCAATATATAAATTCAATGCAATCACAATAAAATCCCCATGACATACTTCACAGAATTAGAAAAAATCCTTAAATTTGTATGGAAGCACAAAAGACTCTGGATAGCCAAAGCAATCCTGAGCACAAAGAGCAACACTGGGGGGATTACTATACCAGATTTCAAAGTATATTACAGAGCTATACTAAAAACAACATGGTGCTAGCACAAAAATAGACACATAGATCAATGGAACATCATTAAAGACCTAAACCTGAGTACATGCAGTTTCAGCCACCTAATATTTGACAAAAGTTCCAAGAACACACAATGGAGGAAAGAGCATCTTTAACAAATGGTGCTGGAAAAACTGGATCTCCACCTGTAGAAGAACGAAACTAGATCCTTATCTTTCATAGTGCACAAAAGTCAACTTTAAATGGATCAAAGACCTCAATGTGAAACTTGAAACTCTAAAACTATTAGAAGAAAACATTGCCAGTAACCTAAAAGATATAGGTGTAGGAAAGGACTTTCTAAATCAGATACCAGTTGGTCAAGAATTAAGGTCAACAGTCAACAAGTGGGACCTCATAAAACTGAAAAGTTTCTGCACATCAAAAGAAACAATCAAGAAAGTGAAGAAAAACCCCACATAGTGGGGAAAAAATCTTTACCAGTGACACATCTAACAGAGGTTTAACATCCAGAATACATAAAGAACTCAAAAAACAAAGAACCAAGAAAACAAATAACCCAATTAAAAGATGAGCTAAAGATCTAAACAGAGAGTTCTCAAAGGAAGAAATAAAGTTGGCTATGAAGCATCTTAAAAGGTGTTCAATATAGTTAGTAGTAAGGGAAATGCAAATTAAAACCACCTAAGATTTTACCTCGCCCTAGTCAGACTGGCTAAGATCAAGAGAACAAGTGATACAAAGTGCTGGTGAGGATGTGGAGAAAGGGGATTGCTCATTCAGTGCCAGTGGGGTTACAAACTCATGCAACCACTATGGAAGGCAGTGTGGACAATTTTTAAACTAAAAATGAACCTATCATATGACCTGGTTATACCACTCCTTGGCATATACCCAAAGGACACATCCTATTGCAGAGATACTTGTATAACCACGTTTGTTGCTGCGCTTTTCACAATAGCTAAGAGATTGAAGCAACCTAAGTATCCCTCAACTGATGAGTGATTGAAGAAAATGTGGTATATTTACACAATGGAGTTCTTTTCAGCAGTAAAGAAAGATGAAACAATGAAATTTGCAGGTAAATGGATTGATCTAGAAACTGTTACAGTTAAGTGAAGTAACCCAGACTCAAAAAAAAAACAAAAGACGAATGTTCTCCCTCATTTGTGGATCCTAGCACCAAATCCTTATAATAGATGAAATCCCACTGAAATGGGCCAAAAACCCACAGAAAACAGATGATGCAGAGATTCAAAATTTCAGTGCCTTGCCACATTGGGAGGAAGATCATCCCACACCTATCACCCACTTGAAGGCTCAGGGACTTTTGTGGAAGAGGTTGGCAGAAATAAGGTACTAACTAGAGGAAGGGATGGAGTTTTAAGTGGAAGTGCCCTCCTACCACTACGCTGGCAAGCTATAGCCACACCTCCTTCCCATGCTCCTCAAGGAGTCGATGGGGGGGTCAGTTACCCCTCCCACCCAATCAATTGACCTTAGCTGCATGTGGGTGAGGGACTAAGGCTATACAAGCTGAGAATGCCATGAGGCTCCTCTCTCACCATTTTGTGCAGCTGTTGGGAAGTCACAGGATCTATATCTGAGTGTGGACTTTCCAGTGTAGCCATAAATACAGGGGTGCCCACTTTTCTGTAAATAAACCCAGACCATATGCTCTGTCAGCAACCCCAATAAACTCATTAGGATTTTCCAAAAAAAGAAAAAAAGGACAGAACTATTTGAAACTTTCATTATTCCACCAAAGTTGACCCATCTTGGCAAATCCTCTGGTCTTTGATTTTTTTAATTCCTATTTTCCTCCCTTAAACTTCATTGTATACATATTTTGATGTAACACGTGTAAAGTTATTTTGGGAAAATTGTGTTAAAATTGCCTCTCTTTGGAATTAAATAAATAAATAAATAATAAATGGGAAAGAGACCTGAGAATCAGCAAAAAAAAATCAAGTTTTTTATTAATCAACCTTTGTACAAAGCACATAGCTCAATATGAGCTTCATGACCTCTTCAAATAGAATACATGAGAGCATGTCTTCTAAGAATAGTGATATTGTTGGAAGATAATGGCCCTATGTCTTAGTTACTTTTCTGTTGCGGTGATAAAACGCTGTGACTAAGAGAACATATGAAAGGAAGAGTTTATTTAGCTTACAGTTCCAAAGGGACAGGAATCAGCTCATCATGGCCAGGAGGCATGGCAGCAGAGGTGGCTAGAGTAGGATCAGAAGCTAAGCTCTCACAACTTCAACAGGCACAGAAAGCACAGAGTGACTGGAAATCTGGCAAGGCTTAAGAACAGTCTAAGCCCACTCTCAGTGATGTACTTCTTCCAGCAAGGCCACACTTTCTAAGACCTCCCAAAACAGCAATACCAACTGGGAACAAAACGTTCAAATACTTGGGGCCTATGGAGGACATTCTCATTAAAATCACCACAGCCCATTAAGCATATTGAAAAACATAGACTACCCTGTTTGTGAATGTTTTTTTGATATGCTAAAATGTTTTCCAATTTATAAATGTTAGAATGTTATGTTATATTGTAAGTCCTAATTAAAGTAGCTATTTTAAATCACAGACAAAAAAAGCTGTGGCTTAGTCTGGGTTCCTTCTCTCATATATATATATATATATATACATAAATATGTATCATATGTTTGATCTTTTATAGTGTCCCACAGGTCACAAATAGTCTGTTCCTGGGTTATTTTAGCTTTGACATTTGCTTTGACTAAGCAGTGCATTTCTTTAACCTTGCATTTGAGATCTGATATTTTCTGTTCAATTTGAGCCTATGCATTTTTTATCTGTTCCTCTGAGCTTATTGTTTGAGTTCCTTAGTTTTCATTTCAAGTTTTGTTCCCATTTTTTTTCTTCCAAGATTCTATCTCTTTATTGAATTTTAATTTCATGCCTTGAATTGTTGTAGTTATTTCATTCAACTTCGGTTTCATGGTCCTCATTCAGTTTTTTTTTTTTTTTTAAAT
>NW_008356058.1:4420120-4431308 GCF_000622305.1 Nannospalax galili
TTTAATTTTATGCCTTGAATTTTTGTGTTTTTTTCTTTCAACTTTGGTTTCAAGGTCCCTATTTAGTTTTTTTTTTTTTTTTTAAATCCTCTTCGAAGTCCTTGAACTGACTTATAATTGCTATTTTAAAATCATTGTCTTATGCATCCACTAGGTTGTCATTCTCAGCAGACATTATGATGAACGTGTTATTTTTGTTCTGAGTAAACTTGTAGGTCTCTATATGATTTTTCTTAAACCTTGAGACACACAACCTGCCATGACTCCATTGATCTTCTTCTCTCCATGCCATTTGTAAAGAAAACCCAGTAGCACAGAGATGATGTCAAGTTCTGCTGTCAACTTAAGATGTGGCCTGATCTCCTTTTATCATGGCAGCAGTAGCCTCTTGGTGCATGCAGTGAAGACTGTTCTGAGGTTTCAGAGGAATGTAAAAACTCTAATAAGAATTGGGCTAGAGGTCATTTGTGTTACATTCTTGCAGAGTCTGGCTGTATACAGCCTACATTGTGAAAATTTTGGAAAGGCTTTATTAAAATTCAATGGGCTTATTATTGGAGAAAATTCAAAGAAATCATAACATTCAGGCTGTATCATGATTGTTGCGGTTGTATTTCCTCAGATTTATAATGAGAATGCAAATAATGCAGAAAGAAGTGATAATATTCATACAATTTAGCAAAAGAATAGTGTGAATATATTTAAAGTTTCAGAAAAGGCAGGTGTAATACAAAGAAAAAGGCTTCATTTATCGAAGAGCTGTATGTCACAAAAAGAAACATGCATGATGCACGGGCATAATTATAGTAGGAAATGCACCTTGTAGGTTAGCTCCTTTCCATGGAAGCCTCCAAGATATGAAAATGCAAATCCATTTTAACAGAGTTTCCAAGAAGATGGCTTTGAGGGCGTTCTGCTAACCAGAACCAGTTAGAGAATTTTTCCCCTGTATCTGCGGGAAAATGACTTTAATCTATTTGCAAATATATTTCTGTCAACTTTCTCACCCCATATATCACCCCTGCCTCCTGATAATGAATTTTACTGTGAGTCTCCAACTCATGTTACTGTATTTTCTCTTTTTTAACGGATTTGGAGTTTATGAGTTGTATACTATTGAAAGTTAGACATTTATTGGTATCATAAGTCTTTTTGTCTAAGAAAGACTAGATGTCTTGGGTTTGGTGGTGGATGTTTAAATGAAAAACCAATGACAAAATGCATGAAACCAAAAAATCAAAAATTGGATTTTATTGAAATTAAAATTTTCTTACCTGCATAGAAAACAGGATGAAAAATAATCCATAAGTCATATATAGTGATATAGGCCTATCTCCCAGGTACTTGGTAGGCTAGGCAGGAGAGATCATGAGTTCAAGACAGGTTTGGCCTAAATAACATGAACCTTGTCTCAAAAAAAGAAAGGAAGAAAGGAAAAAGGAAAAGTAAAGGAAGAAGGAAAATTTGGGGAGAAAAATATTTGAAAAATACCTATGTAATGAAGGACTTCCATCCAAAATATGCAAAGAAATGTCAAAACTCAAAAGTAACAGAATCAACCCAATTAAAAAGCAGACTATTGACATTAATAAATGCCTTGTCAGAGAGGTTAAATAGTTGACAGTCTATATTATACATCATCAGAGAAATGTGAAATTAAGTCAATGATTATATTATGGCATGCACCTATTAGAATGACCACAATCCAGAACACTGACAACATCAAATGCTAATGAGAATGTGTAGAAGCAAACATGTGCATTCATTGCTGGTGGGAATCCAAAGTGGTATAATTACTTTAGAAGAAAGTTTGGTGATTTTTCACAAAAGAAGCATGCTCTTACCCATCGGTTCAACAATCAGCTTCTTGGTATTTTACTAAAGGAGATAAACATTTGTGTTGACATAACCTTCACAAAGATGTTCAGAACTGCAGATACTTGGAAGTGACTAAGATGTCCTTGGCTGATGAATAGATAAGTAAACAGTGGTATATACATATAATGGAATATTATTCATTGCAAAAATAAGTGAGCTAGCAAGCAATGGAATGGCACATGGGCAGTGTAAGTGGACATGGCTATGCGAAAGAAGATAGTATGGATAAGCTATTGGCTGTGATAGTCTAATAGATAACATATTGGGAAATGTAAAACTACAGAGTCAGAAAAAGGCTCAGTAGTTCCCAAGTGTTAGAGAGAGGGAAGAACTCATGGGCAGCATATGGGGAAATTCATGTTATCATAAGTTTCTTCATATCCATAGAATGTCCACAGTTTACATTGGAGTTCACTTTGGGGTGCTGTACATTCTATAAATGTGGGCAAAACCATCTCATGTGGTGGGGTTCCAGGCTGAATAAAAATGCAACAAAGAAAAAGTGAGCATTGTACCACCATTCATATCACTCTGCTCCTGGCTTGTGGGCATAATGTGACCAGCTACTTGATGCTCCTGGCACTACGCCTTCCTTGTCATGGTAAATTGTACCCAATTAAACTGTAAGTCAAAATAATCTCTCATTTCTTAAATTTGTTCTTGACAGAAATTTGGATGCATGAATAATCAAAGTAACTATACAAATTCTATTTATATAATCTTTTTTTAGATTTTAAATTCAGAGAATCTTCATTATCATTCAGCATACTTGTATCTTAGTTTTTCTTTTAGTAGGTGCATGAATTAGGTTATCCACTCCTCAGAAGAAAACATAGAGAAAATAAGGCCTCATTGATAGGTACAAATTAACATCTTTTTGTTTCTGTTTAGTTTTAAATTTATTGACTTTTAAACTCTTTTGGTTGATTCTTTGAGAATTTGACACGATGTATTTTGATCATATTTAGAACTTTCCCCCATCTCTTCTCATATTCACTTCTACTTCCCCATACCACCTTACTTCACTCTTTTAAGGCCCATGGAGTTCAATTTATGTTCCCCCAATGCTCTTGGATGTGGATACATATCCTGGAGCCTGATCAAATTACCTGCCATCAGACACTTAAAGGAAACTGACTCTCCTTCGTCCAGTAGCTATCAATGATCAACAGATCCTCAACTAGGGATGTGACTTCTTGCCACACCCTCCATCCATGCTGGGTTTTTGTCTGGCTTAGACTTCTGCAGGTCTTGTGCATGCTTTCACAAATAATGTGACATCATAAGTGTAATTGCCTGATTATGTCAGGAAAACGTCCTTTAGTTTCTTATTTTCTGCATATTAATCAGTTCTGGGTCTCCATGTTAATTGCCATCTGACGTAAGAAGAAGTTTCTCTGGCAAGAGGTGAGAGACACATTAATATATGGGTATGACAATAAGTCATTAGGACTTGATTTCATATTATTCTCATTTAGAAAGACAATAGTATAGAATCTCCCATAAGGCCTCTGACTTATCTAGCCACAGGTTTTTGGCCCTGATAATGCCAGATATTGACTCATTTTGTAAAGTGAGCCTTAAATCCACCCTGAAACTGGTTGGTTATTCACATAATATTTGTGCCACTATTGTACCAGTGGGTACATTTTTCCAGGTCAGCTGTTACTATAGATTGCAGGGTTCACAGCTGGGTAAGGCTGATGATTAATTTTCTTTTCCAGTAGCATGCACAGTACCTTCCCATACTATGAAACCTAGGCAGTAGAGATGAACCTTCAAGGTCAGAACCAACTTGATTTCTCCATGTTTGCTCTATGACTTCCACATGTAGTGTCTTCAACAATAGTCTTACCGCCAAGTTTCGGTGAGTATCAAGAACAATGGGACCTCCCCGGTTAACAATTCCAACCAGGGCTTTGGGCTTTTCATTTGATAAGTTGTGGTGTCTGGGAGGGATATTGTACCCATGTTGCAAGGTAACATCATTTAAACTCTTTATATGGCAGGGTGTGGTGACACATGCCTTGAATCTCAGTACTTGGAATTCTGAGACAGGCAGATCTCTGTGAGATCAAGGTCACCCTGGTAGTCTATACAGTAATTTCTAGGTCAGATGGTGCTATAGTGACACTCTGTCTCAAAAAAAACTCCAATAAACCAAAAACAAAAATAAGTAAATCTGCTTCTATATATTTTAAGAAGCTTCTATAGTAATAAGTTTCTATATGACAGTTTCAAAGTCCTTTAGTGTAAATTATCCCTCTCTATACTCCCTCCTCTACTGTGGCCTCACATTCCCCCATTTAGCCTTCCAAGTCCATTTTTCCCCTTTCCCCCTTTATCTCATTGTATTCTGTCTTCCCTCCCAGGAATCCCCATCCCCTTGGTCCTTGACTAGTTTCCTGATTTCTATGTGTTTTCCAATTGAAGAACACATATATAAAGATTCCAAGTTTGCATCTACATATGAGAGAGGACATATGACATTTGCCTTTGTGGGGCTGGGTTACCTCACACAGAATGGTTGTTTCTCGTTCTACACATTTACCTTCAAATTTCATAATTTTATTCTTCTTAGCAGCTGGATTATATTCTATTGTATATATGTACAATATTTTCATTATCCATTCACAATTTGATGAATATCTATGTTCATCCAGCCTCCTTCTAGTCACAGAGAGAGAAGATCCAGAGTTTTAGGTCATTTCTGCTCTGTTGCCACCATCCCTTCCTCCATATCCCAAGAAGCACTAAGAGCACTGCCTGCCTCCAGGTACTGGGAGTGGAGCCCTGGGACAGGGCAGCAAACAGTATGCTTTTGGGTGTGGGTCTCTGGGCATTTGAGTGCCTGCTCAGTTTAGATGATTGAATTTAAAGGGGTGGAGGAATCTCAAGCCATCTCATCTAACACATATGTGTTGGTGTTGAAATGTCATAATTTCTATTTCCTTAATCCCAAATGGTGGGTTTAGTTTACTTAATCTAACAAATAAAGGCTAAATGAGACCCTTTAAATAGTGGAAAAAGGGAATCATTGTGCAGTTGGTGGTGATTGTAGGAGGTGATGTTGTCCTTCACCCACCATCCAGTGAAAAGTTGATAAAAAGCTGGGCAGGATAGCACAAAACACCACCAGAACCACAACATCCAAGGTACAGCCCATCATGAATAACATAATGCTAAAACTAGTCTTTCCTCTTAATGGATTTTGGGACTCATGTTTTCATGTTGCAGAAAACCTTCATTCTATAAGCTCTGCCTCCTGGCCTGCCCCTTACTCTTCTTCCCAGGAGCCTTTTGGAGTTGCCAAAGGTTTGTAGGCCAGAGTCATTTGCCCTCAGGAAGCTTTGGAACATTTGGTCTAAGATGAACCAGGTTCTTCAATTACACTATTTAGTAAAAAAAAAATTTTTCTGTCCAACTAGGATCTCTGTCCCAGCCTTTCTTGTCCTTTTTTCCTCTGGGTAAGACTATGCTTCTGCTATCTGATTTTATTGCAGTGCCCTGAGCTACCTGAGAGGAGGTGCCCTATGCCTTTATTCCTAGAGTAACAGATTCACAAAACCAATTTTAACTCATTACAGCACATAATCTCAGTAAATTTATATTTTCCTTTGACAGACTACATAAAAATGATCTAGTGATTATCTTATTCTGAGGAAAGAGAGATACAGTTTAGAACACCATGAAAAATCACAGACATGGGATACAGTAAGATGCTTTCTAGACATTTCACATTGCTCCTAATCATTCTGGTACCTATTTTGGAAAAAGTGCAGGCTCACTACCTGTGTTTTGGTGATGTCAGCAGTTGTCTAAGGGGTATATACATTCTCCTGGATGAGTTCTCGAAGGCTTCTGAAGGCTGAGGGCAAAGGGCCTTCCTTCCATTTGCCTTCTGTCAACTTGTCAGCGGTGATTTTTTTTTCACTGTGCACTCTTTCCATCCATCTCTTTCACTTCCAGTGAAACTGGTTTTCTGCTTTATGATGCTTTAAGTTCAAGTTTTTAAACTTTCCCTCCATGCGTCACTTGGGCCTGAACTCACGTAGACTCACTCTAAGGCTTTGTGGATGAGTGAGGCTGCTTCCTCCTAATACAGTCTTCTTACAGCAAATGTAGAGCATTAATGGGCACTCATGTGGTGATAAATGTACCAAACCACTGCAGTGTAAGTTTACTTGGAAAGTATATATTTCAAACTAGAATTGATTTAAAGAAAACCATCTATCACCTCCAAAGAGAGAACCATGAAGCAGATTTGTTTAGACTACAACTTTAAAAATTTAAATATTCAATGTTAAATGAACATTTACTATGCCAAAGGAGTATAATGTGATCAGAATTTGACATACACATACACTACATAATGCTTATCACAACTGAATGAACAAACTTGTACCAACCCCAGTTGATCTTCAGATTGCCAGAACTTGCTCATCTAGAAGAACTGAAAGTTTGCATCCTTTGACTCATACTGTTCCATTTGGCCTGATATCCAGTTTCTGGCAACTACCTTGCTACTATTTGCTTCTGTGAGTTCATTCGTAAAATCATGCCACATTTGTCTTTCTGTGTCTGGTATTTTCCTTGGCATTACACCTTCCAGAGTGATCTGGGCTTTGCACATGTTACGAGTATGATTTCCATTTTTTGACCAGAATGTTCCATTGTATGTATTATTGCAATTAAATACAGTAATTTACGTTAGTTAATATGTTAGCCCACATATGTTGCTATATAAACCAAGACATAATAAGAGTTGGTAGAGAGGTGAAAAAAGGGAATCATTGCACAGTTGGTGGGAATTTAAACTAGTATATCAATTAAGGAAAACAGTATGGTTTCAAACAAACAACAACAAAAAAGAAAACAATCATAGAATTATTATATGCTCCAGAAATCTCACTTGTAGTTACACATCTTAAAAACTTGGAATAAATCTGTTGAAGAGACAGCTCCATCCCAATATTTAGTTCACCATCATATCACAAGTAGCCAAGGTATAGAAACAGCCTAAGTGTCTATCCATGTAATAATGGAGAAGGAAATTTTATTTATAGTCCACCCATTGTTCCTAGCCCCTCTGCTCCTGGGCTACTGAGAAACCTTAGAACATCCTCGCTCTATGTCCTTCAAGCTCCCTTTCTCAGTCTCTGCATATGTTGTCTAGAGGGACTGCACCATTCTCTTAAGTGCTTCATAGCACCAGACTGACTTGGCAAAGAGCATGTCTAATGCACAGGGCCCAAGTGCTGCCTTGTCAGAAGGCTTAAGTTCAGTTCCATTCACACTGAAGACACAAGAATGGTGTCAATGAACAGATAGATTGGATAAGATCTCTGACAGCTTTAGGTGTGCTCAAGGCCATCTGAAGAAATTTCTACAGTTTTGTCATTAAGCTATGTACTTTAACATTTTGACTCAGAAGGTCTGGGATATATTTCAGATGTTTGTTAAAGCAACGCATGGTCCCACCATTCTCACTGCTCCAAGGCTCACATCTACTCTGCTTAGCTAGTTAGACTTGCCCCACAATGTCTTCAGTCCCACCTTGGGCATAGGCCCCCTGCTGCTAATCGTGCCCAAGAACTCTGGACTAGCCCAGTACATCAGAACCCCCTCACCGGGCCTTGACACCCCTGTTCAAGGACCAGATCCATTTTCACTGCTTCAAGGCTCACATCTACTCTGCTTAGACCCTCTCTACACTGTCTTGATTCCCATTTTGGGCCTAGTGCCCCTTCTTTCAGAGAACCCCAGACAAGCCTATAAGAATCCAACTACTGGATCCCCATAGAATCAAATTGGGCCTAGGATGTTCCTCCTGCCTAAAAGGACTTTACAAGCCAGCCTGGAACAACACCATCCTACCAATAAAGTATCAAAAGTGAAAACCTCATCACAGAAAAACTAACTATTCATGCCTGATAAGAAATAAATTAAATTACAGCAACAGTATAAACAGAACCAATATTCAACTAAATAATGGCAGGCTAGAATTTCATATCAGATGTACAGCCACCAAAAGAAACCCATCTTCCCAGGTCACAATGCAAAAATGCAAATAATAAGAAAAATCAAGAAAACATGCCCCACCAAAACTCCTCAGTCCTACAGAAGGGTACTACAATAAGAACTACCCAGAGGGACTCTAGGACACAGAATTTAAAAGAACAGTCATAAACATGATTAAAGACTTCAACACCTTTAAGGAACACACACGCACACACACACACACACACACACACACACACACACAATTCAAAGAACTCAAAGAAGATAAGAATGAACTCCTGACTGAAGCTCAAGAAAATATGAATATATGATTAAATGAAATGGCAAAACAATTCAGACCTTGAAAAGTAAATTCATAAAAGAGATAGAAATATTGAATAAAACTCAAGCCAAAGTGAATAAGGAACTAAAACCTCAGTAAAACAATATGAAATGACAGGAGAAGCCTCCCATGCAGAATGAAGGAAATGGAAAACAAAATATCAAGACTGAACGATAAAGTTGAAGAGTTGGACTGCTTAAGGAAACAATGTGAAAAAAAATTAAAAATGCAGGAATACAATATACAGGAAATGTTGGACATCATGAAAGGATCAAATCTATGCTTCAAAGGCATAGAGGAAGACAGGAATCTTGGGTCAATGCTATTGACCAGATCTTCAATAGGATTTTTGAGGTAAACTTCCCCAAATGAAGGAAAGACATACCCATACAGATAAAAGAAGCACAAAGAATGCCAAGGATACAGGACCAGAACATAAACTTCCACAGAATATCATAGTCTAAACATTAAATGTACAGAACAAAGAGAGGGTACTGAAAGCAGCTAGAGAAAAACAACAAGTTACATATAAAGGAAAACCCGTAAAAAAACACAGCTGACTTTTCAATACAATGGAAAAGCCAGAAGAGCCTGGACCAAAGCATTCCTAGGTCTAAATGATCCTGGATACAAATCCACAATACTTTACCCACCAAAAATATCTATAATCATTGAAAGGGAATGGAAATTTTCCATGACACAAGTAGGAACGCTGAAGGAATTCATGTCCACAAACCCAGCTCTATAGAGACTACTCAAAGCAATACAGAGAACTAAAGAAATGACTACACTCAAGAAGTTACAGAGAGAAAACAAATGAATGTGTAAAATACAGAAATACAAAATAAGACTAAGAAAACATTCAGAAAACAAAATGACAGTGAACAGTACACACCTGTAATAACAACTCTAAATATCAGTTGCCTCAATCCCCCAATCAAGAGACATAAGCGTTCTGAATTAATTAAGGAAAAATCCATCTAATGTTGTCTACAAGTAACTCTTCTTAACTGCAAGGATAGGCACCACCTTAGGGTGAAAGGATGGAAAAAGAATATTGTAAACAAATGGAACTAAGTTTCAAGCAAGAGCTGCAGTTCTAATATCTGACAAAATAGACTTCAAGTTAAAATAAATAAAAAGAGATGAAGTCACTACATTCTGATTAAGGGAGCAATAAACCAAGAAGATATCACAATAATGAACATATCATACCACACTATGGTGCACTGAATTTCATAATTGAGGAAAACTTCCACAAATTAAGGGAAGACATACCCATATAGATAAAAGAAGCACAAAGAACACCAAGTGGACAGAACTAGAACATAAACTCCCACAGCATATTATAGTTTAAACACTAAATGTACAGAACGAAGAGAAGGTACTGAAAGATGCTAGAGAAAAACAAGTTACATTTGAAGGAAAACCCATTAGAATTTATAGCTGACTTTTCAATGCAACAAAAAAGCCAGAAGAGCTTGGACCAAAGCATTCCCAATTCTAAATTCCCAGGCACACATGAGCAAGCCTCCTTTGGCCTGGAAGCCTCCACCTTGTATGTTCATGTACCAGTCCTGGCTCTTCTTTCTGCATCCTCTTCTGCAATGGCCTCTGAGCTGTGAGTGGGTGAGGTTCCATATAGGATTCCCCTCCTACAGTCTACAGTCTTTTATTCTCCAAAACTTGGCCAGTTGAGGCCTTCTGTGTGTAACACACTCTGACATACATGGAAGCCTCAATGGTGAGAGTTGAGGAGTGCATTAGCCCTATCCTACTCCTGCTATATTCCATGAGACTTGGTTGTAGATATTCAACTGAAGATATGTCATCTCCCAGACTGCTAGAAGACAACACAGGCAGCATCCTCCAAGATATAGGCACAGAAAAGGACTTTCTAAATTAGACACCAGGTGCTCAGGCACTAAGGTCAATCAGTAAGTGGGACCTCATTAAATTACAAAGTTTCTGTACAGCGAAAGAAACAACTAAGGAAAGGAAGAATAAACCCACTGAGTGGGAGAAAATCTTCAGTAGCTACACATCCAACAGAAGATTAATATCTAGAATATACAAAGAACTCAAAAAAGAAAGAAATAAGAAGCAACCCAATAAAATGGGCAATAGACCTAAACAGAGAGTTCTCAAGCGAAGAAATAAAAATACCTAAGAAGCACCTTAAAAAGTGCTCAACAAGCACCTGGCCTGCTACCCTATCCTCAGGCCCCTCGGGGTGGGTCCATCGCGGAGCCCTCCGCGTATTGACTCCCCCGGCCTCATTCGCCCTTCCATCTCTGCCGCTGTTCTCTGCTCCTGGTTTGGGCCCTGCGCCATTCCTGGTCTTGGGTCCCCAGACACCTGGGGAACTGGTGCTGCTTCCTGATCCTTTTCGCCCAGGCCAGCTTGGTGCCTTCCTTGGGCCTCAGGAGCACTGCTTCCATGGGACCTGGCCCTGCCCTCACCTCTCCCTGCTTCCCGGACCTGCACCACTGGCTAAGTCTCCTGGCCCGCTCTCCCACCCTCAGGCCTCTATTGGGGCTTGGTGCCTTCCTTGGACCCCAGGAGTACTGCCTCTGTACCTGGCCCGCCCTCACCTCTCTCTGCTTCCCTGGTCCTGTAACATCTGCCAGCCTCTTTCTGGGGCTGCCAGCCTCTTTCTGGGGCTCCGAGGCTTACCTTGCCACTCCCTGATCCTGTGCATCCAGTACAACCCAGCTACTCAATCCACTCCCTGGGAAATCTTGGGGCTTATTCCCACCCCATCAGCCTTTGCATCCCTGCGTGGCACGGTCACGGCCAGGGTCTCAGGTCAGTCCAAATCCCAAGTTCCTGAGGCCAAAATCATTCTTAGAAGATTCCAGACCACATCAGCCTTCATCCCTGCGTGGCACGGTCACGGCCAGGGTCTCAGGTCAGTCCAAATCCCAAGTTCCTGAGGCCAAAATCATTCTTAGAGAATTCCAGACC
>NW_008356058.1:4433107-4434110 GCF_000622305.1 Nannospalax galili
GAACACATGGAGATTAAACAACACACTCCTGAATGATGAATGGGTTTAAAGAGAAATTAAGAAAGAAATAAAAGTATTCCTGGAATTAAATGAAAAGGACAATACAACACAACAAAACCTCTGGGACACGTTGAAAGCGGTTCTTAGAGGGAAGTTTATAGCTCTAAGTGCCTACTTCAAAAAATCGGAAAGAACACAAATAAATGACTTAACATTGCAACTCAACACATTTAAAAAGCAACAGCAAACCAAACCCAAACCCATCAGACAAGAAGAAAAAAATAACAAAAATCAGGGCAGAAATTAATGAAAACCAAACAAAGAAAAAAAATACAAAGAATCAACAACTCCAAGACCTGGTTCTTTGAAAAGATACACAAGATTGACAGACAGCTAGCCCAGTTAACCGAAAGCAAGAAAGAGTACCTCCAAATAAAAAAAATCAGAGATGAAAGGGGAAACATCACAACAGACAACAGAAAGATACAGAACATTATAAGGGAATACTTTAAAAACCTATATGCTACTAAATTTGAAAATCTAAAAAAAATAGATGCATATCTGAAGGCATGGGAACCACCAAAACTAAACCAAGAAGAGATTAACAGCATAAACAGACCCATAACACAAAAAAAATTGAAACAGTAATACAAAACCTCCCGACTAAGCGGATGGATTTAGAGCAGAATTCTATCAGACATTTAAAGACGATCTGCATCCAATACTACTTAATTTATTCAAAAAAACAGAAATGGAGGGAGCACTTCCAAATTCCTTCTATGAAGCCAGCATCACTCTCATACCAAAGCCTGGTAAAGATACAACCAAAAAAGAAAACTATAGACCCATATCCTTAATGAACATAAATGCAAAAATATTCAACAAGATACTTGCAAACTGCATACAGACACACATCAAAAAGATCATCCACCAGGATCAACTCAGCTTTATCCCAGAGATGCAGGAACCTAGGGGATAAAGGGAAAGAAGGAGATCAAGAGAG
>NW_008356058.1:4435327-4439903 GCF_000622305.1 Nannospalax galili
GTTGGAACCTCATTTAATTTTATGTCTTATAGAGTTTATAATGAGTAAAAGATTATATAAGCGTAATAAATCATCTGTAAACCTACAAATGTTCACCCAATTTTGAAAGCGATGTACCCTAGCTCAGAAAAATGTTATTGCATAGGTTAATGCTTTTGTAATGAAATGCTTCTTTTAATTAAAAAAATAATGAATTAAAAAAAGAACAAGTAGCTCAGATGCCAAGGACCTCAGAAAGTAACTGACTGTGACTAGTAATAATCTGATATAGAGATTAGAAACGCATGTGCAAACATCTTAATGTCAATTGCATTAAAAATGAAGTTTTCTGCATGAAACTCTGTATTTTAATAATGAAACGGAGATCTTGTTTAAAGGTTAAAACCTCATTTAATTTTATGTCTTATAGGTTTTATACTGAGTACAATATTGTATAACCATAATAATTCAACTGTAAACCTAAAAATGTACAGCCAATTTTGTAAGAGGTGCAGCCTAGCTCAGAAAATTGTTATTGAATATATCAATGCTGATGTAATGAAATGCTTCTTCTAAGTATGTGGTTATTAAAAAATAAGTAAATAAAAAAAATGCTCAACAAGCTTAATAATTATGGAAATGCAAATCAAAACCACTTTAAGATTTCATCTTACCCCAATCACATTGACCAAGTGAAAGAGAACAAGACAAATGCTGGAGAGGATGTGGAGAAAGAGAAACACTCATTCACTGCTGGTGGGGATGCAAACTAGTGTAACCACTATGGAAAGCAGTGAGGAGAACCCTCAAAAAACTAAAAATTAACCTACCGTATGATCCCGTGATAACACTCCTTGGCATATACCCAAAGGACTCATCATACTTTAGAGATACCTGTACATCCATGTTTGTTGCTGCTGTCTGTATAATAGCTAAGAAATGGAAGCAAACTAAATGTCCTTCAACTGAGAAATGGCTAATGAAAATATGGTACATCTACTCAGTGGAATTCTACTCAGAAGTAACAAAAGATGAAATTATGAAATTTGCAGGTAAATGGATGGAGCTAGAGAGTATTTTACTAAGTGAAGTAACACAAATGTAGAAAAGCAAGTGATGTATGTTTTCCCTCACTTGTGGATTGTAGCACCAATCCCTTATATGTGAGACTATAAATTCTGTTGTAAGACCAGGAGCCAGGTAAAAGCAAAGGAAACATGGAAGTAAAGGAAAAGAAACAACCTGAAAGGGAGATAGTAGGGAACAGATATTACCTGAGGGAGGTGGAAAATTGTGAGTAATTGGCATGGAGGAGAGGAGGAAGGGACATGCAAGGGACCATGGGGGAGGGAGAGAAGTCAGGAACAGAAAGATGGCAGGAGTTGGGAGGTATTCGGGGAAGGATGGGAACATGGGGCCACTGGGACTAGGAAGGGAGGGAGGAGGGAGGCCAGATGGGATAATAAAGAATAGAGATGAGTGACTTTTGGGGGGCTAGGAAACCTAGAGGGAAAAGTGATGCCCTAGAAACCCTATGAGAAATGCATGAAGAGTGTCTGAACATTAATGCATATGTATGCCTAGGAGCTGCTTGGAAGGGAATGCAGTGCCAGACAGAAAAGACCTCCCTTAGAGCAACAAACATGCCATACAGCACTCATCAAAGAAACTTCTTTTTGCCACAGATGGAGGCTACTATAGAGTTGCACATCTTTTTGTTTTCCTTATTTTTATTTTGTCTGTGTGTATGGGTGTGTGTGTCTGTCTATCTGTCTGTCTGTGCACTAGGGATTGAACCAAAGGTCTTACATAGGTGCACTGTATCATTGACCACAGCCAGTCATTCTAACCTTCATCTGTTTCCAGATGCTGTCTCTGTGCACACACCACCTTCAGGAAGGTTTGAATAAAATATTTCTCCTCCTGCTTCTGTAAAAACCATGGTGCAGTCAGAGAGTGAGCGATAGTACTGGCCTGTTTCAGAGAGGAAGCTGCAGTCACCTAGGAAACAATTGATAGGGATCCTTTTTTACCCAGGCACAGGCTTCTATGGAGTGTGAAAAGAGTGATGAGGAGGCTTCTAGGATGTTAAACCATTGGAGAATCTGCCAAAGAACCTGCTGTTTCTATAGAAATCACCACCTGTAGGAAAGCTGGGCCTTAGTTCCCATCCTGCTGCTGAGGGAGAATATTTAGCAAGAGTTGGGAACTAGTAGTGAGGGGGGGCTATCCTGTTCCTACTGTGCTGTGATCAAGCCTATAGGGAGGATGTCCCTGAAAAACAGAGGAGCCCTGCTCCATCCCAGCAAGAAGCAGCCATCTTGCAGCTACTAGGTGAGAACCAGTCTGACTTGCATTATCCATCACTGGATGCTAATTCATCTTAGAAACTGTCCTTGATGGATAAGTCACTTCCCGTTCTCTTGCAGAGGTGTGGTCTACATGATTCATACACAGAGTGGGATGGACTAGGTGAGCAGCCATGTCACTCGCTCTATTTGTTTTTCCCTTAGCTTATGGAATTTTAACTCAGGCATGGAAAGTTCATCATAATTATATTTTGTGTACCTCAAAGGAGAGCGTGCTTGTCTTTTTATGCATGTTTCTCAAGAAGTAAACTTTTTAAAAATTATTTATTTAATAACCATATAATTAGAAGACACATTTCATTACAACAGCATTGACATATTCAATAACAATTTCCAAAGCTAAGGTGCTTCACTTTCAAAACTGACTGTAACTTTTTAGGTATACAGTTGAATTAATACAGTTATACAATATTGTACTCCATATATAAGACATAAAAATAAATGAGGTTTTAAACTTTGAAAAAGATCTCCATTTCATTATTAAAATACAGTTTCATAAGATCGGAAGTTTTAATGCAATTGACACTAAGATGTTTGCACATGTAAGATGCATATGCATTTCTAATCTCTATATATCTGATTATCACTAGTCACAGTCAGTTACTTTCTGAGCTCCTTGGCATCTGAGCAAAGATATAAAGTCATCAGGTAGATTTCAATGGTAATGTTTTCATATTTAATAATTATTAAGGAGTAAATTTTTATGCTTTGAAGAATTTTTTTATTTATACACCCACTTCCCAGGTAGCACCCTCCCATAGCCTCCCTCCACCCACTAGAGCCCTTATACTCTGATATCCCTGCTACTGTCTGCTGTGTTGTCGGCACCCCAGCCATTCCCCACTACTTGTCCATCTGGTGAATCTAGTCAGCCTATCTAGAGGTCTTTGTTTTAGGAGGGTCAGCTGTTCTTCATCTAACAATAATTAGTTGTCTATATTCCTTTGGATAAGATTGAGGTCTGGGGTTCAATTTCCCAGTTCTATGCTAGGTTACTATCTGGGAATCCCTTTGGCCACCCTGGCCAACAACTCAAATGAAGGTATTGCCTGTCTGGCATTGTTGCTAGTTATGTAGCATTTAGCTATACATATGGACTCTTATGAAATTTTATTGGCCACTTTACTCTTTCGTTATATTTTCCTTTTGGGTGTTTAAGGCCGTACAGTTGGTCCAGATAAACCGATTTACTTTTAGTCTTAAGGTCATTTGAGGATCTGTTCCTCAGGGGTCACATACACTTGGGAGGAGCCCCTGGCTCCTTTCTTTTACCAGTTCCACCTATGTGAAGATAAGTCAAAGGTCCTGCTCAACCATGGCTGGCTTTGCTTGGAAGAATGGAGGAAATGATTCCTCTGTGTTGACCCTCCTCTTTATAGACTGGACACTGGTTCAAGTCCATCTGGTGGGGTCTCCTCAGCCTCCTTGATCATGAGGACAGGTGACCCACTACCATTATAGGACATTTTCAGAGATGCTCATAGTGCAATTAGTCAAACTAGGAGGGCAAGGAGCAAAAACTGTCCTTTATGTCCCTCTGACAAAATTAGTATAGGCCTCAAAGTATGTCTGTTAAACACCCAAGAAGGATAGTTCCACCAGTCTGCAAGTATTTTTAATTACTGCGTGTCATGTAAATAAATCTTGGGGAAAGACTAGTTGTTCTCAGATAAACCTTACCAAGACATATATTTCTTGATCTGCTATGTATAATTTGTCAGGAGGTTGTAGGAGTAATATGGTTCCCTCTAGTTTTCAAAACTAGCTAGGCATTATTTATATCTCACATTGTCTCACCCCTCCATCATGGTTTTCCCACTTAAGGTGCCCCCATTTCCCCCCTTTCTCCCTTACTAATACCCTTCTTCTATGGTCCTACGTCTCTTGATCTCCTTCTTTCCCTTTATCCCCTAGGTTCCTTGTATACCCTTCTCTCCCCCCTCCCTTAAACTAACCAAATTTTTATCCATATCTCCATTATTAGGGCCTGGTCCCTACTGTTCCTCTTTTTCAAGTCATTTCTTTTCCTTTACCTCCCTGTTTCCTTTCCATTATCCTGGCTCCTGTAGTTATGTCTGGTTGCATACTTATTTATCAGAGTCTGGTTCTAGGATCCACATATGAGGGAGAAAATATGTCGTTTTTTTTTTTTTCTGAGTCCGTGTTACTCGACTTAGTATAACAGTTTCTAGTTCCATCCATTTAACTGCAAATTTCATGATTTCATC
>NW_008356058.1:4440045-4444862 GCF_000622305.1 Nannospalax galili
TACAAGTGTCTCTGCAATAGGACGAGTTCTTTGGGTATATGCCAAGGAGTGGTATAACTGGGTCAAATGGTAGGTTCATTTGTAGTTTTTTAAGAGTTCTCCACACTGCTTTCCATAGGGACTGAACCAGTTTTCAGCCCCACCAGTTTTCAGCCCCACATCCTCTCCAACATTTGGTATCATTTGTTTTCTTGATCTTAGCCAGTCTGACTGAGGTAAGGTGAAATCTTAAAGTGGTTTTAATTTGCATTTCCTTAATTATTAGTGATGTTGAACATCTTTTAAGATGTTTCATATTCATCTTTACTTCTTATTTTGAGAACTCTCTGTTCAGCTCCTTAGCCCATCTTTTAATTGGGTTGCTTCTTATCTTGGTTATCTGTTTTTTGAGTTTGTTATAAATTCTGGTTATTAAACCGTTGTCGAATGTGTCACTGGTGAAGATTTTCTCCCATTCTGTGGGTTTTCTCTTTGATAGTTTTTTCCGTGGTTGTCTCCTTTGATGTACAGAAGCTTTTTAGTTTAATGAAGTCCCATTTGTTAATTCTTGCCCTTGTTTCCTGAGAAATTGATGTCTGGTTTAGAAAATCCTTTCCTATGCTTATATCTTGAAGGTTTTTCCCAATGTTTTCTTCTAATAGTATCAGAGTTTCAGGCTTTACATTGAGGTCTTTGAGCCATTTGGAATTGACTTTTGTGCAGGATGAAAGATAGTGTTTAGTTTCATTCTACAAGTGGAGATCCAGTTTTGCCAGTACCATTTGCTGAACATGCTGTCTTTCCTCCAGTTAATGTTCTTGGCCCCTTTGTCAAATACCAGGTGGCTGAAATTGTATTTGCTCATATTTGGGTTTTCAATTTTGTTCCATTAGTCTATGAGTCTATTTTTGTGCCAGTACCGTATTGTTTTTATGACTATAGCTCTGTAATACAGCTTGAAATCTGGTATAGTAATTCCCCCGGTATTGCTCTTAGTGCTCAGGGTTGTTAGGGTATCTGAGGCCCTTTGTTCTTCCATATGAATCTTAAGATAATTTTTTCCAATTCTGTCATGGGGATTTTGATTGGCATTGTGTGGGGAAAAATGTCATGGTGATTTTGATTGGCATTGCATTGAATCTATATATGACTTTTGGTAGGATGGTCATTTTCACAATATTAATTCTTCCAATCCATGAGCATGGGAGGTCCTTCCATCTTCTGATGTCTTCCTCAATTTCTTCCTTTAAAGATTTAAAATTTTTATTGTAGAGCTCTTTAATGTCTTAGGTCATGTTTACCCTGAGATATTTTATTTTATTTTTTGCAGCTATTGTGAACAGGACTGTTTCCATGTGCTCTTTCTCTGATTTTTGCAGGAGTGGGAGTGTTTCCATATGCTCTTTCTCTGATTTCTTGTTATTGGTATATAGAAAGGCTATAGACCTTTGTAGGTTAATTTTGTAATCTGCCACTTTATTGAATATGTTTATAATTTCTAGAAGTTTTCAGGTGGAATTTTTGGTGTCCCTTAGATATAATATCATATCTTCTGCAAAAAGGGATAATTTGATCTCTTCTGTGGGAGTGTTTCCATATGCTCTTTCTCTGATTTCTTGTTATTGGTATATAGAAAGGCTATAGACCTTTGTAGGTTAATTTTGTAATCTGCCACTTTATTGAATATGTTAATAATTTCTAGGAGTTTTCAGGTGGAATTTTTGGTGTCCCTTAGATATAATATCATATCTTCTGCAAAAAGGGATAATTTGATCTCTTCTTTTCCAATTATTACTCCTTTTCCTTCTCTTGTCTTCCTGCTCTTGCAAGAGGTTCAAGTACTGTGTTAAAGAGAAGTGGGGATAGTGGACATCCTTGTCTGGTTCCTGATTTCAATGGGAATGCTTCCAGTTTTTCTCCATTTAGAATGATGTTGGCTGTGGGTTTGTATATATATGGCTTTAGGAATTTGAACATAAATGCATGTTGAATTTTGTCAAAGTCCTTCTCTGCATCTATTGAGATGACCATGTGGTTCTTGTCTTTGAGCCCATTTATATGATTTATGATGTTTATTGACTTACATATATTGAACCATCCCTGCATCTCTGGGATAAAGCTGACTTGATCATGATGAATGATCTTTTTGATGAGTATCTGTATGTGGTTGGCAAGTATCTTGTTGAGAATTTTTGCATCTATGTTCATTAAGGATATGGGTCTTTAGTTTTCTTTTTTGGTTGTATCTTTACGAGGCTTTGGTATGAGAGTGATGCTGGCTTCATAGAAGGAATTTGGAAGTGGTCCCTTCATTTCTGTTTTTTTTTGGATAAATTAAGTAGTATTGGATGCAGATCGTCTTTAAATGTCTGATAGAATTCTGCTGTAAATCCATCCACTCCTGTGCTTTTTTTAGTCAGGAGGTTTTGTATTACTGTTTCAATTTCTTTATATGTTATGGGTCTGTTTAAACTGTTGATCTCTTCTTGGTTTAACTTTGGTGGTTCCCATGATGTTAGATATCCATCCATTTCTTTCAATTTCTTTTAGGTTTTCAAATTAGTGGCATATAGGTTTTTAAAGTATTCCCTTATAATGTTCTGTATCTTTCTGATGTCTGTTGTGATGTTTCCCCTTTCATCTCTGATTATTTTTTTTATTTGGAGGTGCTCTTTCTTGCTTTTGGTTAACTGGGCTAGCTGTCTGTCAATCTTGTGTATCTTTTCAAAGAACCAGCTCTTGGAGTTGTTGATTCTTTGTATTTTTTCTCTTTGTTTCATTTTCATTAATTTCTGCACTGATTTTTGTTATTTCTTTCTTCTTGTCTGATGGGTTTGGGTTTGGTTTGCTGTTGCTTTTTAAACGTGTTGAGTTGCAATATTAAGTCATTTATTTGTGTTCTTTCTGATTTTTTGATGTAGGCACTTAGAGCTATAAACTTCCCTCTAAGGACCGCTTTCAGCGTGTCCCAGAGGTTTTGTCATGTTGTATTGTCCTTTTCATTTAATTCCAGGAATAGTTTTATTTCTTTCTTAATTTCTCTTTTGACCCATTCCTTACTCAGGAGTGTGTTGTTTAATCTCCATGTGTTCATGTGATTAGGACTTCTTTGAGTGTTGATTGTAAGCTTTATTGCATTGTGGTCTGATAGAATGCATGGAATTATTTCAATCTTTTTGTATTTGTTTTGTGCCCCAGTATATGGTCAATTTTGGAGAAGGTTCCATGGGGTGCTGAGTAGAAAGTATGTCCTTTGGTGCTTTGGTGGAATACTCGGTAGATGTCTGTTAAGTCCATTTGATATATGGTATTGTTTAGTTCAGATGTCTTTCTGTTAACTCTCTGCCCTGTTGACCTATCTAATGGAGACAGTGGGGTATTGAAGTTGCCTACTATTAATGAGTTGGGGTTAATCTGGGTCTTAAAGTCCTGTAGTATTGTTTTGATGAAGTTGGATGCGCCAGAGTTTGGTGACTATATATTCATGATTGTAATATCTTCTTGATTCATTGTTCCTTTGATCAAAACGAAGTGGCCCTCTTTGTGTCTTCTGTTTAGCTTTAGTTTAAAGTCTATTTTGTCAGATATTAGTATTTCTATGCCTGCTTTTTTCTTAGTGACTTTTGCTTGGTATTTTTCCATCCTTTCACTTTGAGATAGTGTCTGTCCTTCAAAGTGAGATGAGTTTCTTGCAGACAACAAAAAGATGGGTTTAGTTTCTTAATCCATTCACATAGTCTGTGTCTTTTGACTGGGGAGTTCAGTCTGTTAATATTTAAAGTTATTAATGAAAGAGAGTATTGAATCCTGTCATTTTTATTTCTGTTTACATTCTTGATATAGCTGTACTTTTCCACAGTTATACCTTCATTGGATTTTTTCTGCAATTCCTTGAGTATAGTCATTCCATTCATTAGCTCTTTGTATTGCTTCCAGAACTCTCTGAAGGCCTGCTTTTGTGAACATGAATTCCTTCAGCCTATTTATGTTATGGAAGATTTTTCTTTCCCCTTTGACTATAATAGACATTTTGGCTGGGTGTAGTAATCTGGTTTGGCATCTGTGGTCATTCAATACTGGGAATACTTTGGTCCGGGCTCTTCTGGCTTTCATAGTTTGCATTGAAAAGTCAGATGTAATGCTAATGAGTTTTCCTTTATATGTGACTTGTTGTTTCTCTTTTGCAGCTTTCCGAATTGTCTCTTTGGTTCGTATGTGTAGTGTTTTTACTATGATGTGCCATGGAGAGTTTCTTTTCTGGTCCTGTCTGTTTGGTGTTCTATATGCTTCTTGTATTTGTATGGGCATATCTTTCTTTAATGTGGGGAAATTTTCTTCCACGATTCTGTTGAGGATTTGGTCCATGCCATTATCTTGGGAATCTTCTCCTTCCTGTATGCCTACGATTCATAAGTTTGGTCTTTTATGGTGTCACACAATTCCTGCATATTCCAATCTTGTGATTTCTTAAATTTTTCATAACCTTTGCTTGAGTGGTCTAGTTTTTCCACTTTATCTTCCAGTCTTAATAGTCTGTTTTCCATTTCATTCATCCTGTTGTTGAGGCTTTCTCCTGTCATTTCTAATTGGCTCACTGAGTGTTTCACTTCCTTCTTCATTTCATCCTGAGTATTCTTCAATATTTCTCTTTTCTGAATTCATTCAGAAGTTTATCCCTATCTTCCTTCACTTCCTTGATTTCTTTCTTTGTGTGTTCTTTAAATTCACTGAATTCTTTTATCATGTTTATAATTGTTCTTTGGAGTTCCATGTCCTGCATTATCTCTAGGGGGTTCTCATTGTACTCCTCTAGAGGACTATTGGTATTTGGTCGGGAT
>NW_008356058.1:4444878-4462800 GCF_000622305.1 Nannospalax galili
GAAGATTTTTTTTCTCTGTGATTTTGACATGTGAATTTCTTTTGTAGTTTCTGATTCTTGTGTGAGACTCAGACCTTCAAGTTTAGGTCTACTTCTTTTTGTGAACTCTATGTGTCTTGTGGTTTACTTTTTGGGCATAAAATGCTGGTTGGTCTAAGCTTCCAGTTCTCTCTTTTGATATTTATATTGGAGTGGCTGGATTGATTTTGTCTTCAGGAGTTTCCACAGAGGCCCAATTCAGGTGAGGGTCAGATGATTTCAGGCTTTCTCCTAAGGTCTGGATCCCTCCAGGAATGATTTTGGCCTCAGGAATTTGGGGTGAACTGGTCTGGGAGCCTGGCCCAGGAAAGATGCTCATCTAGGGCAGCTGGTGACCGTGCCACCCAGAGATGCAAAGGCAGATGGGGTGGAAAGAGGCCCCAAGGACTCCTGGGGACTGCACTGAGGAGCTGGGTTGGTCTCGATGTAAAGGATCAGGAAGAGGAAAGGTCAGCTCCCATGTCCCAGAAAGAGGCTGTCAGGTAGTGCAGGCCCAGGGAAGCAGAGGGAGGTGAGGGGGGGCCAGACCCCAGTGCTCCTGGGGCCCATAGAAGGGACTACATTGGCCTTGATGAAAAGGATCAGGAAGCAGTATTGGTTCCCCAGGTGTCTGGGGCCCCAAGACAAGGAATGGGGCAGGGCCCAAACTCGGAGAAGAGAACAGCGGGGGAGATGGGATGGTGAATGGGGCTGGGGGAGTCAAGGCATGGAAGGTGAGATGGACTTACCCCTGAGAGAGGCCGGCTGGTAGGAGAGAGCCAGAAGTAAAGTTTATAAGCCAACTTGGTAATCTCAATGGCTTCATTCTGTTTTTATGTAAGGTGACTTTTTCCCTATTAAACCTACATTTTTCTTCTATTATTTAAACTTGTTTTCTATGTAATAAAAATTTTGAAAAACCCAGGAATGAACAAACTCATGGGAACTTAACATGCCATTCACCATTAGAGGCTTATTGTTATCATCTCCGAACTCATCAATGGTCCCCCAGTTCCCTTCCTCACATTCACAACCGGCAGACTCATTACTATCACCATATATATGCAAATATATTATATATACATATATAAAATATGGAATGTTTGGGATCTAGAAATAGGAAGAGATGGAGCATATTCTAGAATAGGATGATTCTTTACAGTAGCTTCAGTATTTTTATTTATGTTTTCATTTTGTCCTCATCCCAAGGGATTGAAAAGGCAAGCTTATTGTTCACTTTTCATTGCTAAGACATTTTGTAGGGGCTAGAGAAATGAATCAGTGGTTATGAGCACTGGTTTTTCTTCCATAGGACTTGAATTTGGTTCCTAGCACCCATATGGCAGCTAACAATTCATAATTCTAGTTCCACGGGATGTGATGTCTTTTTGCTCTGTGAATATTGCCTGATGCAGGTGCACATACATGCAGGCAATACACTCATACTCATAAAAAAATAAAAATTATAAAGAAAACTTAAAAGTAACTGATGTCTTTAGGTAGGTATGTTGATTCATCCATAATTACACAGTTAATGGCAACATATAGGGGACTTTAGCTCCACATACCTAGGCTTTAGTCAGTCACTTCTGTTCTTTATCAAAGCCATCCTCTGTGAACTGACTTTATGCTTGTCAATAGCAGCAGCCACCATGTAATCTACAAGTCTTCAGGTAATTGCATCCTGTAAATTCACAAGGGACATACAAATGACATATTCATTCCCATCATGTAGATCTTGAGGACTTCTACAGAGGGAAAAGATGTCAAGGAAGACTCAGGAAAGTCCTCTGTGTAACTCCACTGACAACCCCTCCGACCAAACTTCAGTTAATCTCAGCCTCAGCCTACCAGCAGGCATGGTAAGATCTTAGCCCTGGGTGTTTGGAACACTTTGTCTGTGCATGCTCCTGAGCCTGGAATTACTTCTTTTGCCCATTTGCTATCTAGATCAACCAAAGGAACACCAGAAGGAAGCAACAGCACACCAAGTACCCTGCAAGAAAGTGGTTGCTTCACTTGCTGCCTAATTTCTTAAAATCAGAAGTCTTAAGAGCTTCAACGTAAAGTTCAATAAGATGTGGGGACCTAAAGGCCCCACCTTGCATAGGTCCGAAAGGAAGTTACTGGGGGTGCAGCCTGGCTTGCTTTGAAAGTCTGAAGAATACTTCCGCACTGCTGAGGAGTGCATGATCAGTGCATGACCATCCTTAAGATACACCCTCAGGAGGGAGGAGGGGGGATTTCCAGATGCCTTTATAAGCTCTGTAACACCTGCAATAAATGAGTCCCTGCTTGACTAGGCTCCCCATTAAGATACACCCTCGGGGGGGGAGGGGGGATTTCCAGGTGCCTTTATAAGTTCTGTAATACCTGCAATAAATGAGTCCCTGCTTGACTAGACTCCCCATTGCGTCTGAGTGTTCCTGGGTATTGGGGGGTGGCATGGGCTGGTGAACGGCCGCTTACTCATCCCCTGTCATCACTCCGTGGGGGTCGCTGGTTCGAACCCCCCGGCAATAAGATACTAGCTCTTTTTCTGGGAAAGGGCTTCTTTTTAGGACCTGAGCTATGAAACTCATAATTCCTGTGGTTTCAGATACAGGAAGCAGATATCCCTTAAGTGGGTCACTGGAAGTATAAGGACATCTGCTCTTTAATCCAGCCTGTCATTCCTAGTTTTTTCTGCCTATTGAAATCACAGTGCCAGATAAATGTTCCTGATTTGATGTGTGCATTGGATAACCGGGAGGATTCAATATCCTCTTATAAATATTGGCTCTGAAGTTCTTTCAATAGGCCACGCCACAGTGTTTGACTGGAAATTTCTGGGTGGTGTGGTCCATGAACTCCATGGTCATGGGTCTGCTTTCTTATCTTACTGGAAAGTAAATGCCTTGATATGACTCAGTGTACACATGACCATCTTCTACTTAATTAAACATGCCATTAGCGCTGGGACAATGCTGCAATGCTGCTATCTCAGGCCCTGCAGGTAAGAAAGTCAACTAGTACTTGGAATATATGTACATACTACCAAAAAATAATTGATAATTAGCCTAGAATTACGGTAGGATTCAGTGGTGCTACCTATTCCCAATCACACATGCTTAGTTTTGAACTATGTTGCTAGCATGATGGACATTTAGTGACATGAAACCCTAACTTGCCTACATACCTGTCACCACAGTATCTTTACCCCAGATATTCAATGGTAGAGCTGAGCTCAGTAGGCCTCTGGTGTCAAACTAATTTCTTATGCTTTTTTCTGAGCTAGGTGTCTTGTATGGGCATGAGCTTGTGATAAGGAGGCTCTCCATTTGTCACTGGCCTCCATATGCCCACACATATGCCTTTCCAAAGGCTGACTAGTCCTCTATCATCTAGTTAACATTCTTCCTGGTTCCCTGACCAACTGGATAAGCCACTTGTACTGTTTATAAACTCCTATATTCTATCCCGAGGTCCCTTACCTTTCTATGTGAGCTGGATTAGCAGGTGCAGTGCCTGAAGCTCCACTCATTGGGACAGTTTTGGACCACTACTGTTTTCTACACCTTTAAGAGTAGCTGCAGTGCAACTGAGGCAGTCCCAGGAGTGAGAATTGGGTTTATATGCCAGCAGCTTCCCAGGAGCTGAAGGTGGGTCTTTTATTCTTGAAGTAGGAATTAAGTTTAATTCAAGGCTGTATGGCAGCATCTTAGACAATAGAAGCTCCAAACATTTGATGAATGTGATTTAAGAGTGAATAAATGCTACATGCTCAGCCAGGTCAGTCCTAAGTGCTCCTCCTACTCTTCAGAGCACATGAAGGAACAAACACACTCAGATCTGCATATTCTTTTACATAAAATACTCTCAATTTTTAGTTATGATGTGTGACCTTTTTCATATACATCATCACTCTATATGGCCAGTTCTTTTGAAGTGGGAAGTATATATCCCTACACTCCAGTGCAGTGGCTGATGCTGTGTGTTCAATAATACGGATGACAGAAGGAGAGAAGACAGAGAAGGAAAATCTATAGCTGGTTTTATTTACTTTATTACGTTTCAGATGCTAACACATATTTTTTTTTATTCTGGAAAGTTGGAAAACACCCCCCCCCCAACACACACACTGGGAACTGACTATTCAAGGGCCTTCTTATCTCTCAAAGTCCCAAAGTGGTGATATAACCTAAGGAAACACATCAAAGGTACTTTCTGGGTCTTTCCCTCCCTGCCTACTGTGAAAACATCACCTCAGTTTTTCTGATTCCAGAATAGGCTACACAGCGTGTGCTTCACTTCAAGGCCATCTGTCTCTATTTCCAGCTGTCACAGCCAGAACAAAGGACAATCATCCCCTCCTTCTTCCTCGTCTGGCTTTATTTAAAAAGTTTCATCCCTCAAATACCAATTTTTAGATTAATCATGGCAAATACATGTTTGCAGGGGATCAGAGCATCAAAGGTCTCACATTAAATTTCTAAGGACTATTCTTTATGCCATATAAGACAGAAAAAAAGAAAAAGATGACAACACTGAGACAGAATCTTTACGGACTTGAAATATAGAAAAGGAGGCTGACTTGACAGACTTCAGCATCTGCAAAACTGAACATGCCTATGTACACATAAAGCCCCCATTTATACACACAGATGCACACATACACTTGTATATGTTTCCATAATGTAGAAATTATTATCATCTGAACAGAAGGCAGTGGTTGCCTATGCCAAGCGCCTTGCCATCCTTAGAAGGTGTGTCTCTGTCCTGCGGGGAACTCCAGAGATGTGGCTTTCTGATCCTCCATAGTAAATGTTATGTATACTAAGGTGTCAGTGTACAATAAAGAACAACAGATCCATATGTTTCTCACTTGATTTGAGGACTGGTAGTAGTTTGAAGGCCTTCTTTTCAAGGCAAAGATGGGCCAGCAGCCTCTTTACTGCCTTTTAAAGCAGGACAATGTTTTCTCTGCCCAGTTGTATACTAGCCCGCATGTGGACTGAAATAGAAAGAAAAGTCTTACCCGAGCCCTGAGGAGCCCAGGTCTGACAACAGGGCTCAGACAGCCTCACACACTCTGATGAACACGTTCCCATTGGGAGGCCTCTTGGACATACTTCCCCTCTTCTTAAACAGGGCTGCTGTGTTAGAACCAGGCTCACCAATACAATTGCACTAAGCTGTTGCAGATGGAATGCCTTAGCAAGCTTTATACTCCAGATTGATTCTCATTCTACAAAGTCCCACTCAGCTTATCTCAGTGCATCTGAGGATGGATGCAGGTCTAGCCAAACACCAAGTGATCCTGTCTCAACTGAGCAACATCTTGTTCTTCCTAGAGAAGGCTTTGTCTTCTGAGGCAAACACTGACAGGTGGCTCCCTTGACACTTGCCAATGTGAAATTCTGGCAACCAGGACTCTGTGGGCCTGTGAACCAGTTCTCTCCTTCAGTTTTCACTCCCTTTTCCTTCTTATCCCTACCTTCCTCCCATTTCTCCACCAAATCAGCAGAAACTTTCTCTGAGATGAACTGTTTTGCTCCCAAACGCATTCTGGTGCCCAACAACTGTCTTCAGAGAGGTAAATGTTCATCTCCTGCTATGATAGCTTCAACCCAAAGGAGGGTTGAGAATAGTCAGGCCTCCCTTCATAGAGTGGCACTCAGGGGTCAGACCTGTGCCCAGATGCTCTGTGCTATGGCTACTATCTGGTGCTCTGCACTTCAAGAATGGAGGGCAGCCCTTACTGTGAGACCTTGGGATCCAGCTTCAGCATTAGCACTGACTAGATATTTCTTTCAGTTAAAGGCTGGGCAGTATAGGACTCCAGTATTCTAAATGAGTCATACTCTGGTGGGAAAAGAGAATTGGAAGTCTGTGACAGGCTAGAGTCAAATGACAATACCTTTTTGAAGAGATTAGCTAAAGGAAACTTGAACACATTGCCTCTCTTTCCCACGCTTTTGGGCCTGGCATTCAAGGCTTGTGTTCAGTCTGTTCCCCACAGCCAAACAATCTTTATTCCCCAGGCTGCTGCAACAGCGCATGTTTGAAAGGAGAGAGATCAGTCACAGCTGTGTGGGCTTCCTGCACATCACTCCTGGGCCATCAGCATCACCACAGATGCTTTTATTCTTGACCTTCAAGTCTGGTCCCATTTTTCCTTGTTGCTGTCTCATGGCAAAAACAATAGAGCTGCTCTTTGACCTGACTGTTACCTGCTAGCTCAGCTTACCTCCTTTGGTCCTCACACAGTGGCCTCTCAACCAACTTTACTCTCCTCTCTTTCTCCTTACTCATCACTATCTCCTTCTTCTTGTCTGCAGCTGGAGATGAGGTTTCAGCTCAGAATGTATCTCTCAGAGAAGAATCCCTACAATAACTGCCTTCTTTTGGCCCTTGTTCCCCGAAGTTCCAGCTTCCTCCTTACTCCATAAGCTGAGGAGCCTACCATGGAGTCAGCTGAGGGGGTGGCAGCTGAGTCCCTATATTAGGATAGGAGCTCTGAAGGTGCCATGCAGTCTCTGATGAAGAGTCAGAACTGCTGTACCAGGCAGGAAGGGGAATTTGGGAGAGCCTCTGGAAGGGTCCTGGTGGGCTGGATTGTCCCTGTAAGGATGGCATCAAGGTCACACACAGCCCTCACATGCCTATTCTACCATCCTGAGTTTTGCCAATCACCCCTGGGGATAGTTTAACAGTGGAGGACTGAAGACAACTTGGGTTTCCATAGAATGAGGCACCTTTGCTTAGCTTCTTGCATGATCTTTGATTAAAAAAAAAAGGACAGCCTTAGCCACACAACAAAACTGCATTCTAATGTCTGCTAATTGCTTTTAAGAAATGAAAGCTGTCCTTACAATGCAAATTTATTTCCTATTTTTAACTCAGCACACTTAACTGACTGAACAATGTATTAATGATTGATAGTCCTACATGTGCTTTAAAGGATTTCTGAGGTAATCTGTCTTCTGAAGACCCTACCATAATACTTGAAAGGCACAGTTAGAGTAAAGAGGCTCTTACCCCTCAAGAGAATAAGCTGAGTGAACCAGAGAACAACCTTTGGGGACTGGAGACTCAGGCAGAGTTCAGGAACAAGACCAGACACAATTCAATGGTTGCGAATTTGTCATTAAGTCAGTGACAGGTACCTGCCCTTCCCCTGAAGTGGTATTTGAAGGGATTTTAAGGGACTTGAGTACAACTCATGAAGTCTCCACTGGAGCTGGAGAAGAGGGCATACCTTTCCAGTCAAGGCACTGGGATAGTCATGTGGACAACTCTGTCAGTGAGCTCCTTTAAGGACCAGCACACATATAGGTATCTCATGCCTGAAAGGTAAGGGTTGACAACTGGGGCACTGGTCATTAAGGCCTTTGAGGTGTGGGTTCAGAGATCAGGGATGGGGAAGACTTGGACGGCTGCAGAATCAGAAACTCAGTTCTCCTATAGGAGGCCTGCCTTGGTTACTCACAGAAAATTGTGTTTTTCTCTAGAAAGATCACTGAAAGACTCATTCCTATGTCTCTCATGATCCTTCCTGTTCCTACATGAATACCACAGACTTCTACATCTGTTGGCTCAGTAAATGGCAGAAACTTTAAGCTGCCTTCACAGTGGTGGAGCCAAATGCAATTTGAGCTGAAACCTAAAAAGACAGTCATCAGCAGAACAATACCAGAATGACAAAGCTGGACATTGAATATAAAGGAAAGAAGACCTTCACCAGCACCTGTATTCAAGGATAGTCAGCCTGTGAAGTGCCATGTGGGATTTTTAAGCCAACAGTGATGTCTCCTAGCTCATGGGGAGCAACCCAGAACTTGGACAGCCACCTCTTCCAGAGCAAGGACCAACTAGCACAGGGATGAGTCAAGAAAACAACTTGGAATGCCTTCTGCTCTCAATGGGTCTGTTTCTCAACACTTGTAAGTTCGCTGAGCTAATTTCTGGTTACGCATTGGTAGTGAGGCACAAGGACTCGTGCTCCTATCAAGTGTTTTTGGTAATGCCTTTCCAACCTTCTCATATCCTCACATTTTCCTTTCTTCTTCCTCCCCCCTCCTCTCCTTCCTCTTTTTCTCCCCCTCCTCCTCCCCTCTTCCTCTTCTTTCTCCTCCTTCACACTTTGCACTTCAGTTTTCTTTCTTTCTGTCACTTTCTTTTATCTTTTTTCCCCTTTCTCCCTCCCTCCCTTCTTTTCTTCCTTTTATGATTTGGAAAAGTCAATTTGCACTTCCTTTCCTTTCTGTATGAGTTCAGTTTGAAGGATTTTATATGTTATATTCATGACACTAAAAGATGTAATACCACAAACAATAAACTATGTGATTGTGTATCTGTAATCATAGGCAGCTATCTTCGCATTTTAGAGAAATTACAGGGAATTAAAGAGTGCAAATATCTCCCTTGGAGAAGCATTATTGAACACTGTTTTACAGCTCACCTTCTGATTATTAGCCCAAGTGCCATTTTCCCCTAGTGACTGGTTGATCATAAATCTATGTATTCCTATACACCAGCTCCCAAGGCCTACAAAACACAAGTTCTTTTTGGTTACTTTATTGAGAGAGACATGCCTTATTTTTTAGCTTGAATACTTTTGAAGAGTATCAGGAAATGTCAGTTTTATTCAATTTATTTTTAAATTAAATATTTTAGGAAGGATTTGAGCTCATCTATGAAGAGAACCATGCTCTCTCTTTCTTTGCTTCAGTAGTGGGGTCTATTTCATGACACTGTTCAAATGTTTTCTGAAGAGACAGGTGGACTTTACTTGGCATACACTTTTAGATCTTGTTTAGTCCTTTCTTGAGAAAAAAGTTTTAGAAATTTTTGTATTTAGCTGTGCTAAGTCTTTTATCTTCTATAACAAATTACCACAAATATAATATTATAATATTAATATAGTACAAAAATATTGCCTTTATGATTCTGTTCTTCAGAGATAAAAATGGATCTCATTGGCTGAAAATGAAGGTGCTGTAGAGCTGGACCCCTCTGAAAGCTCTAGGGGAGAATCTACTTCCTGTCCTTTCTGCTTGTGGAAGCTTCCCTCAGTCCTTGCCTGGTCTCTTCCCTTTTCTATAATGCCGGCAATTTCAGGTCAGCCTCTGTCATTCTGACTCACCCTGATCCTTCTCTGTCTCCATCTTTAATCTAAGTCACTTGTAATTATATTTGTCTCACCCTGATTGTCCTACTCCATATTTTGTTATGATAGAATTCATAAAACTGGATATTTTATAAGAATAAAAGTGGGTATTTATAAATAAGAAATTAGGGATGGGACTCAATGGTAAAGTGCGTCATTTAAAATAATTTGCTTATTATTTTTATTTTATGTGTATGGGTGTATTGCCTGAATGTAAATAAGTGCACCCATATCATGCAACAGCCATGAAGATGAGAAGAGGGTGTCGGATCTCCTGAAACTGGAGTTATGGATGGTTGTTAGCTACCATGTGCCTGTTGGGATTTGAACCTGGGTCCTCTTCAAGAGCAGCCAGTGCTCTTAACCACAAAGTCATCTCTCCAGCCCCATTCAAGTGCTTCTTAAACATACATAAAGCTGTAAGTTAGATCCTTGCACCACAATAACAGCAAAAAATAAAATGCAATATATAACGAGGAAAGAATGAAAGAAGGAAAGAAGAGAAAGAATGAGGAAAGGAACAAGGAGAGGGAAGAAAAGAAGGAAGGAGGCTCATTAACTCACAGCTCTGGAGGTTCAAAAGTATGTTGCTAGTCAAATTCACTGCAGGGAGGCACACATGGCATCCAATCCCCTCTTCCCACTGTCCTTGAAAAACCTGAGAAAAGAATTCTCCAACCAGGGTTTGGAGAATCTTAACGAGTTTATTGGACTGGCTAACTGAGCTTGGGGTGTGGGTTTACTTAGAGAAGAGCGGGCGCCCCCCATTCAAGGCTGTGTTCAAAAGTCCAACCCAAACATAAATCCAGTGGTTCTGGACAGTCTCACAAAACGGCAAGAGACCAGCCTCGTGGTTTTCCAAGCTTTTATACCCTTTGCCCTTCCCCTGCAAGCAGCTATGGTCAGCCGATTGGCTGGAAGAGGGAAGGGTAAAGACCCCTTTTGCAGAGGGTGGGAAGGAGGCGGGTCCATGGCTCATCATCACATGGTCAGAGGAACATCCAAGTCACACATGCTTTGGTCTCATGGTAATGACAAAAGAATGGTGAGTGTGTAAGAGAAGCCCTTACTAATTTGTTATAAGATAACAAATTGACTTGCAGAACCAGTTCAGAATGACAAGGACTACACTGATCCCATCTGAGGGTGGTTCCCTTGGTGACCTAATCACTGCCCACCAGACCCACTTAAAAAAAAATTCTTAACAAAATAGTTTTTTTTTTTAAAAAAAAAATACTAATTGGTGGCATATGCCTTTAATCCCAGCACTCAGGAGGCAGAGGCAGGCGATCTCTCTGTGAGCAAGGCCAGCCTGGTCTACATAGTGAGTTCCAGGAGAGCTGGAGCTACAAGGAGACCCTGTCTCAAAAAGACAAAAAAAAAAGTAATTGGTTTCATCATATTTTCATACACGTTTATAATATATTTGGGCTTATTCACCCCTCATCAGCTCTTGTACATGACAACTGCTCGTTTTCTTTTTTCTCCAACAGTGCCTCTTTTACTGTCATTGTTCTTATTGAGACAAAGTCTCACAGTATAGCCCTGGATGACCTAGAACTCACTGTGTATACCAGGTTGGCCTCAAATTCACAGACATCTACCTGCTTCTGCCTTCTTTCCGAGTACTGGAATTATAGGCCAGTACCACCATGCCATCTAAAATTGCTTTTTTTTTTTTTTTTTTCAGAAACCCAGTTTCTGCTTATGAGATAAAACATGCAATATTTATGTTTCCAAGTTTGTCTTATTTTGCCTACTCCACATTGCCTCAAAGGGCATGATTTCCAGCTTGTCTATGGTCAAGTAATACTCATTGTTTATATGGACCCATTTTAAAAATCCATTTATCCATTAGTAGTAGGCACACTTCTTTGAATTTCTATGTCCTTAACACTGTGATACTTAGGGAAGCTTCCAGAGCATGACACTTTGGGAGACACACTCAAACAGAACACAGGTGGTCCAGGATAACCCCTGTGATAAGATCAGCTGATTAAGCAGTTGTAATATGTTCATAACCTTAACTTCCCTCTGCAATGTCATATAGCATTCCCACAGATCATGGGGCAAGATGGAGCTGTCCTTGGACAGATATTATCTGACTGTGTCTATCACAGGAGTATATTTGCTATATCTTTGCTTAAATCTTTTTATTATTTTTATATTTTACACATATGGTTTTCTTAATCTTGCTTCTTCTATCGTCACAATTAATTTGATTATATTTTAGAAGAAAAGGAAACTAGCCCAAACTTAAACACTATAGAAGGTGATTCAATGATGTAGGGTTCAGAAGGTACATAGTTTGTCTGAGATCGATTATCTGGGAATTAGGCTTCTGATAATCAAGCGCACTAATTAAGAATGGACTACTAGACATTTGGTGTTTTAATTAATGTTTTGGAATTTTTAATAAATATCTGCATTTATTTTTTTTAGTGTTTCAAAAGTTATTCATTTATTTATATATCATCACCATTTATTGACAAAGTACAAGAGTAAAAAGTAGGCTGCAAATCTGTAAAAGAAATAGAATTTCTTTCAGGAGCTAAGACTTTAAAACTGATCAGAGCTTTGTAAGTTATTGTTCATAGGCCATAGTCTAACTTCCACCTGTTTGCAAATAAAGTTTTTTAAAATTATTTATTTAATAACCACATACTTAGAAGAAGCATTTCATTACAACAGCATTGACATATTCAATAACCAACTCCAGAGCAAAGAAGTATCTCTTTCAAAATTGGCTGTAAATTTTTAGGTTTATAGTTGAATTATTACAGTTATACAATATTGTACTCAGTATAAACCCTGTAAGACATAAAATTAAATGAGATTTTCACCTTTTAAAAAGATCTCCAATTCATTATTAAAATACAGTTTCATACAGAAAAATTTATTTTTAATGCAATTGACATTAAGATGTTTGCCCATGCGTTTCTAACCTCTATATATCTGATTATTACTAGTCACGGTCGGTTAATTTATGAGCTCCTTGGCATCTGAGCATGGATAAAAGTTGTCAGGTGGAGCAAATTTTTATGCTTTGAAGGATTATTATTATTTTTTAATCATTACTTTTTAATAATTTTAATAACTACGTGATTAGAAGAAGCATTTCACTACAGCTTTAACATATTCAGCAACACACTCCAGAGAAAGAGTACATCTCTTTCACAAGTGGCTGCAAGTTTCGGGGTTCACAGTTGAATTAATACAGTTGTAAAATATTGAACTCAGTATAAGCCCTGTAAGACATAAAATTGAATGACATTTTAACCTTTAAAAAAGATATCCATTTTATTTAGAATATATTGCTCATTGCAGAATGACTCATTGTTTTTGCTACTAACACTGAGATGTTGGAACATGCATCTCTAATCTGTATGTATCTGACTATTACTAGTCATCATCGGTTGCACTTGGATCCTTGGCACCTGTGTATGTCTATAAAGTCATTGGGTAGATTTAAATGGTAATGTTTATCACCTCTACTAATTAACATGATGTAAATTTCCATGCTTCATCCTCAAATATAATACATTTTTTAAAAAATTTGTTGATTTTTGTGTGTGTGTGTATCACACAGAACATCCCAAACCATCTTATTCAACTATATACCCACTTCCCAGATGGCACCCTCCCATAGCCTCCCCGCCCTCACTAGAGCCCTTATACTCTGATATCCCTGCTGCTGTCCACTGTGTTGTCGGCACCCCAGCCATTCCCCACTACTTGTCCATCTGGTGAATCTAGTCAGCCTATCCAGAGATCTTTGTTTTAGGAGGGTCAGCTGTTCCTCATCTAGCATCAATCAGTTGTCTACATTCCTTTAGATAAGATTGGAGTCTGCTGTTCATTTTCACAGTTCTATGCTGGGTTACTATTTGGGAGTCCCTGTGGCCACCCTGGCCAAAAAAATCAAAAGATCCTATCTGGCATTGTTGCTTGTTATGTAGCCTTTAGCTATGCATAGGGACTCTTAAGAAATTATACTGCCCATTTAATCTTTGGTTATACTTTCCTTTTGAATGTTTAAGGCCATACAGTTGGCCTAGATAAACCAATTTATTTTTACTCTTGAGGTCATTTGAGTGCTTATTCCTCAGGGGGTCACATGGGCTTTGGAGGAGCCCCTGGCTCCTTTCTTTTACTGGTTCTAACTATGTGAAGATAAGTCAAAGGTCCTGCTCAACCATGGTTGGCTTCGCTTGGAAGCATGGAAGAAGTGATTCCTTTGCATTGACCCTCCTCTTTGTAGACTGGAAACTGGTTCAAGTTCATCTGGTGGGGTCTCCTCGTCCTCCTTAACCAAGAGGACAGGTGACCCACCACAATTACAGGACATTTTGAGAGATGCTCATAGTCCCCTAGAACTAGTCAACCTAGGAGGGCAAGGAGCAAAAACTGTCCTTTTTGTCCCTCTGACCAAATTATTATAGGCCTCAAAGTATGTGTGTTAAACATCCAAGAAGGTTAGTTCCACCAGTCTGGTACTTTTAATTACTGTGTGTCATGTAGGTAAATCTTGGGCAATGACCGATTGTTCTCAGATAAACCTTACCTAGACATAGATTTCTTGATCTGCTATATATAATTTGTCAGTAGGTTTAAGGAGTAATGTGGTTCCTTCTGGTTTTCAAAACTAGCTAGTCATTATTTATCTCTCGTATTGTCTCATCCCTCCATCATGGTTTTCCCACTTAAGGTGCCCCCATTTACCCCTTTCTCCCTTAGTAATACCCTTCTCCTATGGCCCTACCTCTCTTGAGCTCCTTCTTTCCCTTTATCCCCTAGAATCCTTGTATACCCTTCCCTCCTCCCTCCCTTAAACCAAGCCAATTTTTATCCATATCCCATTTATTAAGCCCTGTTTCCTACTGTTCTTCTCTTTTAGGTTCTTTCTTTTCCTTTACCTCCCTGTTTCCTTTCCATTATCCTGGTTCCTGTAGTTATGTCTGGATACATACTCACTTACCAGGATTTGGTTCTAGGATCCACACATGAGGGAGAACATTTATCGATTTTTTTTCTGAGTCTGAGTTACTTTACTTAGTATAACAGTTTCTAGTTCCATCCATTTACCTGCAAATTTCATGATTTCATCTTTCTTTATTGCTGAGTAAAACTCTATATTATAAATGAACCCCATTTTTGTCAACTGAGGGACACTTAGGTTGCTTCCATCTCTTAGCTATTGTGAAAAGAGCAGCAACAAACATGGATGTACAAGTGTCTCTGCAATAGGATGAGTTCTTTGGGTACATGCCAAGGAGTGGTATAACTGGGTCAAATGATAGGTTTGTTTGTAGTTTTTTAAGAGTTCACCACACTGCTTTCCGTAGGGGTTGACCATGTTTGCAGCCCCACAAGTAGTGGATGAGTGTTCCCCTTTCCCCACATCTTCTCCAACATTTGGTATCATTTGTTCTCTTGATCTTAGCCAGTCTGACTGGGGCAAGATGAACTCTTAAAGTGGTTTTAATGTGCATTTCCCTAATTATTAGTGTTGTTGAACATCTTTTAAGATGCTTCATAACCATCTTTACTTCTTCTTTTGAGAACTCTCTGTCCAGATCCTTAGCCCATCTTTTTTTTTTAATTTTTAAATTTTTTTTTACAATTAAAGTTACAGTTTTAACTATGTCTGCATGTATATAAGTGCACATGTGTCATGCAGTGCCCAAGGAGGACAGAAGAGGGTGTCTTCTGGAACTGGAGTTAGAGACAGTTGTTAGCCGCTATGTGGGTGTTTTTTGAGTTTGTTATATATTATGGATAGTAAACCTCTGTCGGATGTGTCGCTGGTGAAGATTTTCTCCCATTCTGTGGGTTTTCTCTTTGCTTCCCTGATTGCTTCCTCTGATGTACAGAAGGTTTCTAGTTTAAAGAGGTCCCAATTTTTTAATCCTTGCCCATGTTTCCTGAGTGATTGATGTCTGGTTCAGAAAATCCTTTCCTATACCTACAACTTGTAGGTTTTTGCCAATGTTTTCTTCTAACAGTTTCAGAGTTTCAGGCTTTACATTGAGGTCTTTGATCCATTTGGAATTGACTGTTGTGCAAGCTGAAAGGGGTTTAGTTTCATTGTTCTACAGGTGGAGATCTAGTTTTGCCAGCACTATTTGCTGAACATGCTGTCTTTCCTCCAGTGAATGCTCTTGGTCCCTTTGCCAAATATCAGGTAGCTTAAATTACATTTACTCCTATTTCGCTCTTCCATTTTGTTCCATTGATCTATGGTTCTATTTTTGTGTCAGTACCATGTTGTTTTTAAGACTATAGCTCTGTAATACAGCTTAAAATCTGGTATAGTAATCCCCCTGGCATTGCTCTTAGTGCTCAGGGTTGCTTTGGCTATCTGAGGACTTTTGTGCTTCCATCTGAACCCTAGGATTTTTTTTTTCCAATTCTGTGAAAAATGTCACAGGTATTTTGATTGGCATTGCATTGAATCTATAAATGACTTTTGGTAGGATGTTCATTTTCACAATATTAATTCTTCCAATCCATGCTCATGGAGGTCCTTCCATCTTCTTCTTTAAAGATTTAAAAATTTCATTGTAGAACTCTTTAATATCTTTGGTCAGCTTTATTCCAAGATATTTTAATTTTTTTGCAGCTGTTGTGAAGGGGACTGTTTCCATGTGCTAGTTCTCTGATTGCTTCTTATTGGTATATAGAAAGGCTACAGACTTTTGTAGTGATTTTTTGTAACCTGCCACTTTACTGAATGTGTTAATAATTTCTAGTAGTTTACTGGTGGAATTTTTGGTGTCTCTTAGATATCATATCATCTGCAAAAAGGGATAATTTGATCTCTTCTTTTCCAATTATTACTCCTTTAATTTCCTCCACTTGTCTTATTGCTCTTGCAAGAGTTTCAAGCACTATGATAAAGAGAAGTGGAGATAGTGGACAGCTTTGTCTGGCTCCTGATTTCAATGTGAATGCTTCCATTTTTCTCCATTTAGAATGATGTTGGCTGTGGGTTTGTTATATATGGTTTAATTAAGTTGAGGTATGTTCCCTCCAGTACAATTCTCTCTAGGACTTTGAACATAAATCCATGCTGAATTTTGTCAAAGGCCTTCTCTGCATCTATTGAGATGACTATGTGGCTATGTGGTTCTTGTCTTTGAGCCCATTTATATGATTTATGACGTTTATTTAATTACATATATTGAAACATCCCTGCATCTCTGGGATAAAGCTGATGTGATCATAGTGGATGATCTTTTTGATGTGTGTCTGTATGTGGTTTGCAAGTATCTTCTTGAGAATTTTTGCTTCTATGTTCATTAATGATATGGGTCTATAGTTTTCTTTTTAGGTTGTATCTTTACCTGGCTTTGGTATTAGAGTGATGCTGGCTTCATAGAAGGAATTTGGAAGTTCTCCCTCCTTTCTATATTTTTGAATAAATTAAATAGTATTGGATGTAGATTTTCTTTAAATGTCTGATAGAATTCCACTATAAATCCATTTTTTCCTGGGCTTTTTTAGTAGGGAGGTTTTGTAATAGTGGTTCAATTTCTTTTTGTGTTATGGGTCTGTATAAGCTGTTATTAACTTCTTGGTTTAGTTTTGGTGGTTCCCATGCCTTTAGATATCTGTCATTTTTTTAGGTTTTCAAATTTAGTAGTATATAGGTCTTTAAAGTATTCCCTTATAATGTTCTGTGTCTTTCTGGTGTCTGTTGTGATGTTTCCCCTTTCATCTCTGATTTTTTTTTTTATTTGGAGGTGCTCTTTCTTGCTTTTGGTTAACTGGGCTTGCTGTCTGTCAGTCTTGTTTATCTTTTCAAGGAACCAGCTCTTGGAGTTGTTGATTCTTTGTATTGTTTTCTTTGTTTTGATTTCATTAATTTCTGCCCTGATTTTTGTTATTTCTTCTTGTTTGCTGGGTTTGGGTTTCATTTGTTGTTGCTTTTCAAGTGTGCGAGTTGCAATGTTAAGTCATTTATTTGTGTTCTTTCTGACTTTTTGATGTAGGCTCTTAGAGCTATAAACTTCCCTATAAGGACAGATTTCAGCATGTCCCAGAGGTTTTGTTGTGTTGTATTGTCCTTTTCATTTAGTTCCAGGAATACTTTTATTTCTTTCTTAATTTCTCTTTTGACCCATTCATCATTTAGGAGTGTGTTGTTTTTTCTCCATGTGTTCATGTGGTGATTAGGGCTTCTTCTGGTGTTGATTGTGAGCTCTGTTGCATTGAGGTCTTATAGAATACATGGAATTATTTCAATTTTTTGTATTTGTTGACGTTTGTTTTGTGCCCCAGTATATGGTCGATTTTGGAGAATGTTCGATGTGGTGCTGAGTAGAAAGTGTGTATTTTGGTGCTTGGGTGGAATACTTGATAGGTGTCTCTTAATTCCATTTCTTATATGGTGTTGTTTAATTCATTTTTCTCTCTGGTAACTCTCTGCCCTGTTGACCTATCTAATGGAGACAGTGGGATATTAAGGGCCCCTACTATTAATTAGTTGGGATTAATCTGGGTCTTAAAGTCCTGTAGTATTGTTTTTATGAAGTTGGGTGCACCAGAGTTGGGTGAATATATGTTCATAATTATAATATCTCCTTGATTTATTGTTCCTTTGATCAGAGTGAAGTGACCCTCTTTATCTCTTCTGGTTAGTTTTAGTTTAAAGTCTATTTTGTCAGATATTAGAATTGCAACGCCTGCCTTTTTCTTAGTACCATTTGCTTGGTATATTTTTTTCCATCCTTTCACTTTGAGATAGTGTC
>NW_008356058.1:4463040-4472377 GCF_000622305.1 Nannospalax galili
TTGCTTCTAGAACTCTCTGAAGAGCTGGTTTTGTGGACATGAATTCCTTCAGCCTATTTATGTCAGGGAAGATTTTTCTTTCCCCTTTGAATATAATAGACATTTTGGCTGGGTATAGTAATCTGGGTTGGCATCTGTGGTCATTGAAACCTGGGAATACTTTGGTCCAGGCTCTTTTTGCTTTCATAGTTTGCACTGGCAAGTCAGCTGTAATCCTAATGGGTTTTCCTCTTTATGTGACTTGTTATTTCTCTTTTGCAGCTTTCAGTATTGTCTCTTAGTTTTGTACGTTTAGTGTTTTTACTGTGATGTACTGTGGAGAGTTTCTTTTCTGGGTCTGTCTGTTTGGTATTCTATATGCTTCTTGTATTTTTATTGGCATGCCTTTCTTTAATTTGGGGAAATTTTCTTCCATGATTCTGTTGAGGATTTGTTCCATGCAATTATCTTGGGATTCTTCTCCTTCCTGTATGCCTATGATTCATAAGTTTAGTCTTTTTATGGTGTCACACCATTCTTCCATATTCTATTCTTGTGATTTCTTAAATTTTTCATAATCTCTGCTTGAGTGGTCTAGTTCATCCACTTTATCTTCCAGTCTTGATTCTCTGTTTTCCATTTCATTCATCCTATTGGTGAGGCTTTCTCCTGTCAATTCTAATTGGCTGAGTGTTTCACTTCCTTCTTCATTTCAGCCTGAGTATTCTTCAATATTTCTCTTTTCTGAATTCATTCAGAAGTTTATCCCCACCTTCCTTCAGTTCTTTGATTTGTGTGTTCTTTAAATTCATTGAATTCTTTATCATGTTTATAATTATTCTTTTGAGTTCATGTCCTGCATTATCTCTAGGGGGTTCTCATTGTACTTCTCTAGAGGACTATTGGTGTTTGGTGGGGATATGTTATTTTGTGTTTTCATGTTATTATTTTTTCCTGTGATTTTGACATGTGAATTTCTTTTGTAGTTTCTGATTCTTGTGTGAGACTCAAGCCTGCAAGATTAGGTCTGCTTCTTTTTGTGAACTTCATGTGTCTCTGTGGTTTACTTTTGGGGCATGAAAAGCTGGTTCCTCCAACCTTCTGGCTCTCTCTTTTTATTTTATATTGGAGTGGCCAGATTGCTTTTGTTTTCAGGAGTTCCCACAGAGGCCCAAGTCAGATGAGGCTCAGATGCTCTCAGGTTTTCTCCTAAGGTCTGGATCCCTCCAGGAAAGATTGTAGCCTCAGGAATTTGAGGGTTGGACTGGTCTGGGTGCCGGGCCTAGAAAAGATGCTGGTCTAGGGCAGCTGGTGGCTATACCACCCAGAGATGCAAAGGAAGATGGGGTGGGAAGCGGCCCCAAGGGCTCCTGGGGACTGCTCTGAGTAGCTGGGTTGGTCTGGTTGCAAAGGATCAGGGAGAGGAAAGGTGAGCTCTGGAGTACAGGAAAGAGGCTGGCAGGTCATGCAGGCCGAGGGAAGTAGAATGAGTTGAGGGCAGGCCGAGGCCCAGAGTGCTCCTGGGGACCTGAGAAGGAACTCAGTTGGTCTGGATGCAAAGGGTCAGGAAGCAGTGGTGGTTCCCCAGGTATCTGGGGTGCCAAGAGAAGGAATGGGACAGGACCCAGGCTAGGAGGAGAGACCTGCTGGGGAGATGGGAGGGTGAATGAGGCTGGGGAAGTCAAGACGCAGAGGGGTGACTGACTTACCCCGATAGAAGCGTGCAGGTCGGAGAGAGGCCTGCAGGTCAGAGAGAGGTCTGTGGGCCGTGCAGGCCCAGGGAAACAGAGAGAAGCGGGGGCGGGCTGTAAATAAAGTTTTTTAAAAATATTGCATTTATTTTTATTTTATGTGTATGCATATATCGCCTGCATGTAGGTAATGTCATGCAATGCCGGTGGAGGACAGAAGAGGCTGTCGGATCCCATGGAACTGGAGTTACAGATTGCTATTAGCTTCATTGTGGTTTCTGGGATTCGATCCCAGGTCTAATGCGAGAACAGCTAGTGTTCTTTACCACTGAGCCATCTCTCCAGTCCTTGCAAATAAAGTTTTATTGGAACATAGCCAAATCTTTAAAATAGTATTTTCTTTGAAAAGTTCATTCTTGCATATAATACATTCTGGTTGCACTTAACATCCCAAAACCATTTGTTGAAATCCTATCTTTCCTTCAACGTGTATTTTTGACACAGATACAAAATAAAGTGGTTGATGCTGGGAAACATGGATAGTAACACAAGGCAGAATGAAACTAGATCCTTATCTCTCATCTTGCACAAAATTCAACTTCAAATGAATCAAGGAACTCAAAATAAGACCTGATACGGCTGAAACGTCTAGAAAAAAGTAAGGAATATACTTTAATATATAGGCCCAGGTAAATACTTTCTGAATAGGACCAATAAAGCAGGAATTAAGAATGTCAGTTGATAAATGGGATTTCCTGAAGTTTAAATGCTTCTGTGTAGAAATCATTGATCTAAGTTATGTATTCACTGCTGAGCCCACCAGGGTTAAACAGCTCCAAACCCTTGGCCACACAGATGGCGTGGTAAACTTAGTGGATCACAGAAGGAAATGATACTTGTAGTGGTCTTATTTTTCTTTAAGATAGACTTAACTATCTTTTATTTATTGAGCCTCCATACAAATTTTAAGATGGTTTAAGAATGGCTCTGGAATTTTTATTGGACTTTCATTAAATCAGCAGATTGCTTTTGGTAGGATGGATATTTTCACAATATTAATTATTCAGATCTAAAAGCATGACAGGTCTGTCCTTAATTGCTTTCTTCAATGACTTAAATTTTTCAGTGCAGAATTCTTTTATCCCCTGGTTAGGTTTTTCAAAATTAGTTTCTATAATATGTAACATCATGTTATCTGCAAGTAGAGGTACATGGGCATTTTCTTTTTCTATTTGTATCTCTTCTATTATCTTATGTCTCCAGCCAACACTTAAGCACTATATTGAATTAAAACAGAAAGCATGGATACCCTTGTAATGTTCATCATCTTTGTGGAAATAAAGTTTATTTTTCCATTTAGCATAATGTTGGCTATAGATTTTTCATATGTAGCCTTTGTTATATGGAGATTCTTCCACCCAGCTTCCCTCCAGGGCTTTTATTATGTAGGGATGCTGGATTTTTAAAAGAGTTTTTTCTACGTTTATTGAGATTATCATGTGATTTCTGGCTTTTATTCTATTTATGTGATAAACTATATTTATTGATTTATCTATGTTGAACCATCCTTTAATCTTTGGAATGATGCCAACTTTATCATGGTGAATGATCTTTTTGATGTGATCTTGGATTTAGTTTGCAGCTATAGTGTTTTGTAGAGAACTTTTGTATCTAGGTTCAATAGAGAGATTGCTCTACAATTTTTAAAGCACTTTTATTGATTCTTTGAGAATTTTATACATGTTCAGACACCCTCTCCCATCTCTACCCTCATCTTACTACCTCCCTCAATTCATGTCCTCTATTCTAATTATTCTGGTTTTTCATTTTACAAATGTTGCAAAGAAAATTTTTTCAAAAGTGAACAACAGTAAAGATCAGAACGAAATATGCTGTCACAACTGACAAGGAGTCACATGTGTGAGTGTACACAAAGGCCCCAGTTGTTATCTGGGGCTTGCTTATATGGGGTTCAAGAGGAGTTTAGTTACTAGGAATATAGTTTGGGTAGTTCTCAATTTTTCTCAATATATATTTTTATTGGATTTTTGTGCATCATACAATACATCTTAAAAATATTTAGATCCTCTCTCCTAACTGTATCCTCCATAGACCCCTCACTAGACTTCATGCATTCTGTCATATATGTTAAGGCCTATTGAGTCAAGTATGTGTTCCCAGACATCCCTAGGTGTGAGTTCATCCATTGGAGCCACTTCATTCACTAGAGCCTGTTCAGCCTGTCTGGTATCATTACTCCCTTAAAGAGGACCAACTCTCTCTCACTCAGCAATGTTCAGCTGCTTATAGCCCCTTGGCTAAGTTTAAGACCTTATGGCCTTTGCTCCAGTTTTATGCTGGGTTTTTGTCTGAGTTTGCATGGGTTTTGTGCATGCTATCACCATTGCTGTAAGTTCACGTGAGCAAGTTCCTAGAAGCCTGGAAAACGCTGTTTCCTTGTGGTCATTGACCATCCCTTGTTCTTACAATCTTTCCACCCTTTCTTTTGCAATCACCTCTGAGCCCTAGATGGCAGAGTTTTAATATAGGACACCTGTCCAGGGACAGGAACTGTGTGGTTTCTTACTCTCTACACTTTGGCCAGTTGTGATCTTCTGTGTTATCGCCCTCTGTTGCATGAGGAAACTTCACTGGTTAGTTGAGAGATGCATTAGTATTCTCTCTAACTCCTGTTTCACTATGTTCAGTGAATCTTAGGAAGGTGTATCAAGTCTAATTCATGGTTCCCAAATGCTCTTTGGTGTTGGTCCATAACCAGGAGCCGGTGCAAACTGGTACAACAAATATAGAAATTAAAGTAGTGGTTCCTCAAAGGCCACAATATTATGATACTGGTTTTATGCAAAGAGTTAGGAAGCATTCTTTCCCTGGCATCCTTCCCATAGCTCTCTATGTTATTCACATCCCTCCGTATCATTCCCCTACAGACCACACCACAGACTATGAAGACACTATGATGGACTCCTATTGCCTGTGGTGAGGACTATAGGGGAATAATATGGAGGGGTGTGAATAACATAGAGAGCTATGGGAAAGATGCCAGGGAAACTTCATGCTTGAGATGACAGTTTTGTTATTTCTAAACAATGATATTTCAAAATTTCTTTATAAAAGTAATTTTAGTGTGTATGTGTGTGTGTTTGTTCATGTATGTGAAGGTGCATATGGGTGGGGGTGCTTATGTATTTGTGTTTGTTCATGTGGAAACCCAAGGATAACTCAAGTATCTTTAGGAATACTATCTACCTCTTTGAGACCAGAACTGGAACTCACCAATTAGGTTTGACTGACTGTCCAGCAAACCCAGGGATTAGCCTGTCTCTCACTCTAGTGCTTGGATTAAAAGCCTGTACTACTCTACATGACAGTTTAGCATGGGCTATGGTAATCACATATGGTACTCAGGCTTGGAATGCAAGCACTTTACTGACTAAACCTTTATCCCATTCCCTAGAATGGTAAATTTTAAATTTTTACCTTAAAACAATTAAGAACTTGAGTGGAGGAATATGTAAGTTAGCCTGATTTAGTCATTCTATATTATACCCACATAGTCTAATATTATATTATACTCCATAATAAGTACAATAATAGCTTGTTAATAAAAACTGAAAGCAAATTTTCCAAAATGAGTTATGATGAAGGAAAGGATGTTTAACCAGGGGGAAAACAGAGCAAGGAGAAGCACAGTTCCCAAATGCATGTGACTTAAGTACCAGCAAACAATATACAGATGCGGGTGACAGTAATGTTAGGGGCAGAGTATGCAGAAGAGCAAGCAGCATGTGATGAGTTGAACTTCATAAGCCTGTTTTCTCTGCTTAGATATAAATCTGGATTCTATAGCTTATGCATGGTCCCCAGAGGATTCTGTCATAGGGTGATCTGCAATTAGAAGAATTCATTTTGACACAGTATGAAAGGTACTGTGAATGTGACTAGGCCAGGGGCAGGGGGACCTCCTCCCTGAGAAGAGATTATAATAGCCTAGATGGCGTGTAATTAAAGACTTCAAATCAGCAGAGACAATGGTATGGAAAGAAGAGGGCAGGAAGTTTGACAAATCAGGATGACTTTTCAGTTCCAAAGTCTAAATCCAGTCTTGCACCACTGACTATTAATGTGCCTGGGTCAGTGCCTGGTTCCTGGGGCTACACACTCTGGTTGAATGGAAATTTTGGCAGTTCAATGCTCACTGTTCTTTAGAGACAGAGAAAACTGACAGGACAGGCTTGGAACCAATATTCACATATGCTCTGAGGAAGATAATGAATTGGCTCAGATTTCTCATCTCTAGGCCAAGATGAATTTTCCGAAGCAAATAATTCTTGACTATCTATGGATTCTTTCTGACTGCCAGAGCTGCAGTTCTAATAGCTTGAAAACATGAAGGATGCAGAGACTGTACCAAGCTAAAACCTTTGATTATAACACCATGGTCAACATGATGAACTCACCTTTACTCACAGTTCTCCACTCACAATTACCTAAAGTGAGTTAGGATTATCTAAATTAGGATAATCTGAAAAGGCAGGGGAACATATTTTGGGGTGCAGTATGAGCTTGGATAGCCCACAGCAGACTGATGGCTGTTATTTGAAACTGAGATGGGAGAGGCTCAGAAGCCATCTCAGGTTACATAGTATACAACAGAGATGAGCCTGAGCTAGGGTATAGAACTGGACATGCTTGAGTTATGGTGTCCGGAACTGATGTCAGATTAAATGGTTATGATGCCAGGGGTATGTTTCAATGCTAGACCCTCAGTGAGTTCACCTCCCATAGATGAAATGCTCTTCTTTGGGGAATTTTCCCTTATATTACTATATTGAGAATTTTAAGCTGTGATGATAGAGAATTTTATCAATTCTTGTCTGCAAATCCCTTTGTTTCTTCAGAGTACATTAGTGATGCAGCTTAGAAAACATTCTGGAAGCAAGAGTAAGTTAAAGTTGTGTGTTGTGGCATTGGGGATATGTGTATGTGTATACTATACAGGTGAAGTAGGTTGGTTGGTGATGGTTTATCCCCATGTTTTGTGTTTTTTTCCATGCTGTTCACAGATAGACAACTGTGTCCAGATGCTCAGGACTGACTAGCCTAATGGTCGCAGCTACCAATGTTTTATCTAACCTCTTGGAAGACTTCAAGTTAATAAATGGGTTTCCCAAACCCCATCCTCACAAGCAAGGCATTCAGCCTGGCAGTTGAAAAGCTGTTTCAGGCCTTGGCTCAGCTCTCTGCATGTGAACAGCAATGCTTTATGATAGAGAGGCAGTCCAGAGCTGCAACATGAACTAAGAGACAATGTTCATTAATCATGGGAGAATTTCAATAATTGGTTCTGTTTTTTAAATGACAACCATTGACTTTACATAGATTATCTTCTACTGCAAAGAACACTGAAATTAAAATACCTGGATATGTCCTATTGCACTTACTAATTGCTTCCTAAACTCTACATGCCTGTATCTGCCCTCAAATATTCAGGAAACATTTTCTGAGAATCAGTTATGTGCCAGACACTGAGCTTGGCACTGAGAGTTGGCAGTCATATATGAGAGGTAGCAAAACAGTGGTAAATATGAGTAACATGGGGAACTAGTACATGGACACAAATGGCAGTGATTTACTGCCACAAAGAAAGATCCAGAAATGATTTAAACAAAATACAGAGAAGGAAGGAATTGTCTATTCAAAATTGTGTGACATGCATCAGGGAGGAGACATTGATGAAGACTGAGGAGAATTTCAACCATGGAAGGGAACCCTCTGTTGTGCAATTAAATAATCCATGTTCAGGGGCCAACTTCTCTAGCAGACAAATCACCATGGAAAGGAAAGGGCATATAGGGCACACACACCCTCCAGTGGCAGAGGAATCACAGTAGAAAGGGAAGTCATGACAAATGCCCACGTCCTTCAATGCACCGGGAGCTTAGGCTCAAGGTTGTACATCAAGGTTTAGGCAGGGTGGCTGAATTGCAGAGCGGCTGGTGCCTGTCATGTAAAGGACCTGTGTCCTGGTGGAGGTTATACCTCTGTCACCCTGCTGCTTAATGTGGTCAGTGTACCTGACTGTATTCAGAACTCTCCATGCTACAGAGGGGTTTTTCTAAAGAGGGCCCTGTTGTGATAGCTTATTCTCACCTCTTTGAGTGCTGATGCATGCTACCTAAATATCCACTTGACAAAAATAGGAGCATACTATGTGCTGGAACCCCCAGCCCTACTTCTTATTGTCCTTAGTCCTACATTGCCTTTCGTTATGATCCCAGGAAGATATCTCTCTATGGCTGTACTGATATGGTCATACTTGGGAAATTCCTCTGACTGAACAGCACTGAAATTTCAACCATGGAAGGGAATCTTCTGAAGGCCCAGGAGAACACAGGAGGGGCACGAGAATCTGGAAAGCAAAATTCATTCCTTATATTGCCGTGTCGTGGTCTTTCAGATTTACTGTAGTCTATTTCACCAATTCCAAAGTTCAAGCCTCGTGGGGGGAGATGAAGAATGAGAAGACACCAGTTCCTCTTCTTCTTCCTTTACAGGGCTATTCTTGTCAAGAAGAATGACAAAGTGTCCTGAGAGCAGAGAGGACCCAAGGGACTCCTGTGGGAGCTGACTGATGACCAGTTCCCTAGAAGGTTTGAACAGACTGAGAGTGCTGTGGGGCATAGGAAACAGTGGTCAACATTTTAAACAAAGGCCTCCACTTTCCTTTATTTCACAGACTGGCATGCCCAACCCTCTTGTTAAACATACAGACATTTAGAAAATCAATATAACTCATGGATGACAGAGCAATTTGTAGCTGAAGCGTAAGACTACACAGTTCTTTATGCACCCATACCTTTGTGATCCTTGCTGAATCTGACCTCCAAGATGTCTTTTGAATACTACCTTCCTGGCTCAATATTTGTAAATGGAGTTTACCAAATTTGATAAAGGAATTGTAGGACATGAAAGTTTTTATACTATTTTCACAGTATGGAACAGGTGAAAAACCCTGAACTTTTAAGTCAGAAAATTCTGAGATCAAACCCTTGAATTTCAAAAAAGTACCAATTATTGCATAAAAAATATTCAGAGAAGTCAATAAAATAGATACACAGACAAATAGATGGCATCCATTCTCCTCCAGACACTTGATGTATGAGTAGATAGCTCACTAGAGATAGATGATAGATGATAGATAGATAGATAGATAGATAGATGATAGATAGATAGATAGATAGATAGATAGATGATAGATAGATGGTAGATGATAGATAGATGATACATGGTAGATAGATAGATGATACACAGAGGATAGATGATGGATGGATAGATAGATGATAGATAGATGATAGATAGAGATAGATGATAGATAGATAGATAGATAGATAGACAGATGAGAGATAGATGATAGATGATAGATAGATGATACATGGTAGATAGATGATACATAGGAGATAGATGATAGATGGATAGATAGATGATAGATAGATAGATGATAGATAGATGATAGATGATAGATAGATGATACATGGTAGATAGATAGATGATACATAGGAGATAGATGATGGATGGATAGATCATAGATAGATGATTGATAGATAGAGATAGATAGATAGATGATAGATAGATAGATAGATAGATAG
>NW_008356058.1:4472416-4494009 GCF_000622305.1 Nannospalax galili
ATGCTATAAACACAATAGACAAAATAAATACAATTTCAGTTCAGTAAGGAAACAAAGTTAAGTAAAAGCAATTATAACACATGCACATTTTATAGCAGGGAAATCCCAGAAAGGAACAAGTGAACAAAATAATTTGAAATAAGTGTGAATGAAATAAACAAGAAATTGAGAATGTGATGGATCAAATGTTGACACTTGAATGATGGAAGGAAACTAACCATGTCAAGTTGATAGGGAAAATTTTCAGACAGAAGTTAGCAGGTGCTAATAATTAAAAACTTGGTTATATTTGCTCTAGAGAGACTGTGGTGAGGCTCTAACTTTGTAAACAAGGGCAGGAGTGATAGGAAAAGAGAGAAAAAGTATGATGAGCTTGATTTGAACACTGTGGCTATGTTAGAGTCTATTCTATTTCAGATGAACATGGAATCCTGTAGAAGATGTTCAGCAAGCATAGCGGGTAATATTTGGAGTGAAAAGGAGGCAGACTGGAGCTAGAGGTTTAACTGATAGTACCTCAGAGTCTTCAGGCACCAGTACAGCACAGTGACAAGCTAAGCAATCTACCAACTCAGGCTGTTTAAATGAAAACATTAACATCACATTTTTCTGTCTTTGCAGCCTTGGGCATTTGAGCAACCTTACACTCAGTGTGGAATGAAGTGAAGGTTTAAACTTGTATCAATTCCATAAAAATGTTAGAAAGATTTAGCATTGTACGGAATGGAAGTTGTTCTGTATGAAGTCAGGTAACCTTTATAGTTTAAGAAATGGGAGGCATACTTCTGAAAAAGCTTAGTATGGGGCTAAGCAAATTCTTTCCTTAATGAAGATCAAATCCAAAACACAATGAATGCACAAACAATTATCATATGGGGCCTTACTAAAAATTTTAAAGTTTGCTCTGCAAGAGACACCATTAAAAGATCAGAAATAAAAGCCATAGTGTGAAAAGAACATTTATAAATACTTGCATAAATAGTATCAAAAAAGTAAAACACACTTAAAATCAACAGTAAGAGAAAAAGCAAACCAGTTAAAAATGGTGCAAAATATAGTCAAAGACACTTCACCAAAAATACATTAAGGGAAATAAACATAGAAAAAAAGGTCAACATTAGATGTCATCAGGGAAATGCAAATTAAAACACACTTATTAGAATGATTGAAAAGCAGAATATTCCCAACACCAAGTGCTGGTAAGGATGTGGACTAATAAGAACTATCAATCATTGTTGATGGAAATTCAAAATGGAAAAGGCTCTTTGGAAGACTTTGGAATCTTTCAAAAAATAGCCAAGTAATTAGATTCTGATACTCAACTAAATTGAAAACATATTTATCAAGCATATGAGTATTTTCAGCACTCTATTGTAGCCCCAAAATGATTTATTCCTCCTGGACTTCCTCTGAAGAGCCATGGGCTAGCTCAGGATACCCTGGGAAGAAGGGTGGAGCCTAGTGTGGCGGGAGATTGGATTGAAAGGAAAAGCATTGGTGCCATCTTGGAAGTGGGCAGCGTAGAAAAAAAATGGCCCCAGTGTCTTCCCCGCCTGGATACAAGAGGGGATATTTACTGACCTGGGGTGAGACGTAGGCCCACCAGGTCTGGAGGAAAACTAAAGGAGAGTGTGGGTGGGTCACCGAAGCAATCTGGAACACCTGGAGCTGAACTGAAAGAGCATCAGGTATTCATCTTTCGTGGGGCTCCCAGTGTTCGCCTTTGTAAGTTGCTCTATTTCCCGTACCCAGGATATAAATTATGAAAAATTCAGATAAAGATGTGTTATTTGGTTTGTCTAATAGTACCTGGAGCAAGGGACCCTAAGAGAACTCCCGCCAAAACTTGGAACTCAGATGTCCTTCAGCTGCTGAAAAACATACAATGGGAAATCCATTCTGTGGTAAAAGAAAGTAAACAATCAAGACATAAAGGGTCACAGAAGAGGCCTAATTGGATATTACTGAGTGAAAGAAGCCTAAGTGAACAGGCTGCATACAGAGCAAATGATCACAACCATGTAGCAGCCTGGGAAAAACAAAGCTATGGTGACAGCAAAAGGATTAAGAGCTACCAGGGACTGAGGGAGAACACAGGGCATGTTCAGTGCTGTGACCCTATTCTGTATGATGCTGTGATGGTGGATACACATCACTACACATTTGATAAAGCCTGTAGGAAATACACCAGGTGCGAATGCTAATGCAAACTATGGATTTTAGTTAATAGGTTATCAATACAAGCTCATCTGTAACAAACACTCCCTGTTAATGCAAGATGTTAGCAATAGGGGAGAGAGGAAGGGAGGAGTGGATAAGAGTTATGAAATATTATGAACTATGCTTTCTGCACAAATTTTCTGTGATCTAAAACCCCCTGAACCATAAAGCATACTAATCATTAGTATTGTGACAACTATTATCATAATTTTGCAGTTCTAAGTATTGAACCAAGAGTCTAGAAATCCTATATAAGTTCACCTCTTACTGAGCTACATCTCCAGTCCTAAGTCTATTAATTTTTTTAAAGAAGATCAGGCAGAGATGAAAGTTGATGTAATTATCAGAATCAACCACTCAAATGCACTGGATTCATTCAGGAAAACAAGTAGACCTTGAACCTTGTTAAGAGCAGTGGGAGTTGGCATTAGCTCCAGGCTGCTTCCAGCTGCCTCACCAGCCCCAGTTCTAGAGGACTTAGGTTCTTGCACTCGCCAGACATGTGAAAGAGATAGCCTTGTTAAATTATTTTTCTCCTTTTTTGAATTTTTTTGATATTCAAACAATATAATTTGATGGTATTTAGATCGCCTCTCCTATCTGTACCTCCTCTTACCTGCCCCCAAAACAATTTAATGCACCATATATATATATATATATATATATATATATATATCAAAATACACACACATATATGGCCTATAGATTCCAATTTGTGTCCCCCAGTTGCCCTTCAATATCTGTTCATTCACTGGAGCCTGGTTAACCTACCAAGAATTTCATCCTTGAAAGAAACTGTCTGCCCCTCCCAGTAGTCATTGCTTGCCACAATTCCTTAAGTTGGGTTGAGGTTTCTTACCCATTTCAGTGTATCTATGCTGGGATTTTTTTTTCTGGCTTGAGCTTGCATGGGACTTATGCGTGCTGTCAACCTTGCTTTGAGTCCATATGAATAATTTACCAGCTGTTTGGAAAATCCTGTTCCCTATAATGGTCTACCACCTTTGACTCTTAAATTTTTCTGTTCCCTCTTCCTCAAGGATACCTGAACCTTGGGAGGCAGAAGTTTGATATAGATGTCCTATTAAAGGACAAAAACTCTACAACCTCTTGTTGTCTGCACAGTGGCCAATTGTGGGTTCTGGTTTAATCACCATCTGCTGCATAAGGAAACTTCTCTGGTGAGAACTGAGAGATGCATTAATTTATGCATGTGACAATAAGTCATTAGGAGTTAATTTGATGTGACAAATATTTAGTCAAAAACTATTATTAGGTTCTCCCCTCATTCCTATGACCTGTCTGGCCTCAAGTTCCTAAGCCTGATAACGATGTCAGGTATGGCTCCATCCTATGAAGCAGACATTAAATCTAATTGAAGAGTTGTTAGTTACTCCCACAATATTCATGCCAACATTTCAGTGCTGGGCACATCTTTCCAGGACAGTTATTATTATAACTCACAGGACTCATAGATGAGTAGGGTTGATGATTATTTTTTTCCATCAGGCAGCATGCATGGTACCCTCTAACATTATGAACACTTGCCAGTAGAGATGAGGCTTTGAAGTCAGTACTAGTTTGCTTTCTCCTTGTTTGTTATACAGCTCATGAATGTAGTAGCTTCTGCAGTAAGGTCTTACCATCCAGTTCAGGTGAGTAACAAAGAGCAGGGTCAACGACCAGCATTGTTTGAGGGTCAACAGCTTCTAGAAAGAGAGTCATTATCTACTGCCGTCACAGTGCAAACTGGTGCAGTCACTATGAGATTAATGTGGAGATCCCTCAAAAAGCTCAAATTTGATCTACCATATGATCAAACTATACTACTCTTGGGCACATATCCAAAAGAATCTATACTCTATTACAGAAATACCTGTCCATCCAGGTTCATTGCTGCCTTTTTTTATAATAGCCCCAAATTGGAAACAGCCTAGATTTTGATAAATTGATAAATGAATAATTAAATGTGGTACATATACACAATGAGATATTATTCAGATCTTTAAAAAGATGAACTTATGAGACTTTCAGGTAAATGCATGGAACTAGAAACAGGCATCCTGTGTGAGCTTTCCAGACTCAAAAAGACAAATGTCACATTTTCTTTCTCATAACTGGATGCTAACTTTGAAATCTTATATATACATGCTTCAATTTGAAAACTTGGAGAATTCAAAAAACTAATAAACAGTCATGAGTGGGTGGGGAAAGTTTCCTGGGAGGAATGGTGGAATGCAGTGATATGAAGGGGAAAAGGGGACTATTAGAGTAAGAATGGTTAAATGGGTTGTGGAATCGAAGGCAAGAGGACAAGTATGCGGAGGGATAAGTAACACTAAGAAAAAGCCATATGGAAACCTATCCTATAGAAGCTTCTCAAATTATATACATATACATGATAAATAGATGTTAAAAGGAGTTACCCTGTAATGGGGGGACATTACCCCTTCTATACGTCATGACTAATAAACTAATAAAAAAAAATCTTGTTAAAATATTAACCTGTATCTGTGAGGCTGAGGTAGAGGGGCATTGAATTGATCAAAGTGATGAAAATAAGTGACTGTTGAGTGTTCAGCTGTAAATAGAACATCTATATAATCCAATTTCAAGTCTGAGGGAACATCCTGTAAGAGAGGGCAGAAAGAATGAAAAAGGCAGAGTAAGGGGTGTAGTGTTGTGGAATCTGTATTTTAGCCATTACATTCCTGGTATCATAGCAGTTCAAATTACCTGCACAAAACCTATACACTATTGCACCCGTCAGCCTCCTGTCATGGAGTAGGGAGTGGCTCCAGAGAACCCAGGACTCACTGTAGGGGAGTTAATTATTGCTAGGGGAAAGAAAGGCATTTTTTACTTATGTGGATATGTGACTCTCTCTCTCTCTCTCTCTCTCTCTCTCTCTCTCTCTCTCTCGTGTGTGTGTGTGTGTGCTCTCTCTCTCTCTGAGCCCAGAGACAGCAACAGGTCACTTGAAGCTGGAATTACAGGTGATTGTGAGTCACCCGATCTGGGTGCTGGGAACTGAACTTGGATCCTTTGAAAGAAAACCTAGTGCTCTTAACCACTGAGCCATTTCTTCAACTTTTAGAAATGTTTGCTTCAGTTATGTAGACTCTGAAAAGTTGCTACTGAGCTTAAACACGCATCCGTGTTCCTACAAATAACCTAATGAAACTCATTGGGTCATAAAAAAGAAAGGAAAGTAGACATAGTAGTTGGAAAGAGGGAACAGGTCATCAGGATTGGGAGAGGGACAAGAGAGGGTGATGCGAGGTGAACATTATCAAAATACATTATATACATATGTGAAAATGTCACAGTGAAACTCATTATTATGTATATTTAATATGTGATAACAAAACATAGAAAAAAGAAAAGGAAGAAAAAGAGTTCAGACTCAAAATACACAATTCCATCTGTATGAAGTCTTGGAAATGTCAAATGATAGGCAGAAAAAGCAGATGGCTTTGCCTCAGATGGCTGTGGGGTAGTATTTGTCTAAAGGGAATTCATGAGGGCATTTTTGTAGCTTCAGAAATTTTCTGTCTTATTTTTGGCAGCGATTCAATATCTGCCAAAAGGCACAAATTTACTTTATAGAAATTAAATGCGAACACAAAAACATGAAACCTGAACTGTATGAAAATATACAGTAATTAATGACCAAACAGTTGGTTTAGAGAAGGATATTTAGCTCATATTGTATCATCTATACTTGGGAGTCAGTCACTTAAAAGACTCTTTCTCTGTTTTCTTATATGAAATGGAAATAGTAGTAATACATGCCACATGGGATTATATTAAGACTGAAAAGAGTTATTAGATAGCAGACACGGGATATTGTGTAAATAAAATAAGCATGAGTTGTTAAAATATATCATGTTGAGTCAAAGGTAAAGCTATCTTCATTCTTACCAGGCCTTGTAGTTTAAACCAAGGCAAACGCTGGGCTGGTGAGGTGGTTCAGAGGGTAACTTTCCTCCCACCGAGCCTGGTGAACTGTGTTCTATCCCGAGGGCCTGCCTGGCAGAAGGAAAGAACTGACTTCCACAAGTTGTCCTGTGGTCTTCACATGTACATTGTAGTATACACATACCCCACCCCCACACATGATACATAATAAAAAAGTTTAAAAAAAAACAGATGCTAAGAAATATCAAGAATATTTATAGCAGAGGAAAATATGAAGTAAACTCAAAGATCTGCCATGTTAAGACAAAAAATTTCAATGTTATATGGTAAATGCAAGCAACTGTGACTTTTTAATGTTTAAAATGATACCATTTGTCAATAATTGCCACATAATAAAGTTCCACAGATTTGAGTGTAGAAGTTGATGAGTTTTAGGAGTCTTAAAGGTGCTAATGTAGCGATCACCTCCCTTAGAGCATCAATTTTTTCCCTCTCTTCAATGACTCTCCTCCCAGCCCTCAGTGTGCTCTGCCTTCTCTGCAGCCTTAGCCTCCGGAAGTCACCAACTCACATTCTATTCATGGTTCACATTTTTCTAGAATTTCAGTCATGAAAAGGAACCTTACAGCGGGCAGCATCTTGTGTCTACTCCCATCTACTACAAACCCTGTAAAGTGTTTAAAATCTAAAAGAAATGAAAGTGCTGAGTATTCATGAGGGTACATGACAGTAAGAAACGCATTATTATTGCATTGCATGTTTTTCTTGTGGAAATAGGAACAAGTATAATTTCTTAGAAAATATTGTCATATTTTACAATGTTAAATACATTTGTCTTTATATTATGAAATTGTATTCTTTTACTATTCACTTAAGCAGGAAAACTCAATATACCCTAGAAAAATTCACATGTAACTATAAAAGAATTTTTTTATAACTTAACATAAAGGAATATGTTTATGATCTTGAGGAAATCATAAGAGACAAAACTGCTCATAATCTAATTGTCTATCATTGAACAAGTGTGTATACAATTTTTGCTGCATCCGTATAATAGAATATGTCACTCAGCAGTTTCAGATTTAATGATCGTGTGGATCATGCTAACTCAAAAGCATTACACTGACAGTGTTCTTAGTGGTGGGACACTGAACACTGGAAGATTTCTGCTGTGACTGCCTCCATTTGGCATTGGACTGCCATCCCACCATCAGCAATGCACAGGTGAGAAACAGCATGCACAGGGCCTGGGAAGGAGGAAAATTGTCATGACTGCAGCATTAGAGAAAAACTTTGAGTTGTAGTAAATTAATCTAGCAAAACTTGGATATAGGGCCTATGTTCAGAAGTAAACAATACAATACCCATCTTATATAGCATCATATAACAAGTGGAAACTGAAAACTAAAATGACAGTAGCATGAAAAGCTCAATTCACAGAAGTACATCTGACAATTACTGTGAAATCATTATTTAGAAAACTAAATATTACTGAAAAATTAAATATCTAAGTAAATATTGTGAGAGGACATGGTCATGTTGTTAAGATACAAATTATCAAATTTATCTATACATTTGATGTGGTGCAATAAAAAGTCCAACTTTTATGTATTGCATCTATGTGTACAACCACACATATATGTACCCTGGAACGCTGCCAAGGAAATCTGAAAGTAAAAATAGCAATAAAATATTGATGGCAGAGAGTGAAGGCAATAGACTTTTATTGGCAGATAATAATATGTATTATAGAGTTATAATGTCTGAACTAATCAATGTTTTCTTATCATCTATTTATCTTTGAGTAGATATAAGATTAAGAACAGATGAATGGGGTGGGGTGGAAACCAATGAATTTACTGAGCTTACTTACAGAACTGACTGAGAGGTTGCTGAGGTGTGTGAGTGACCTGAAGGTATGCACACTGAAAAGCCCAGGAAAACTTTAATCAAACATTGGTTTGATTAAAGAATCAAATTGATTCTAGACTCTTAGAAGGGGATAAACATTGCTTAGTATCCCCAGAAAAGAATTCTCACAACAGATGGAAAATATATTTGTTAATGTTATTATGTCTCATAATTATTAAAAAAGAAAATAAGAATGTAAAAGATGTTAAAAGGATACGGGAATGGAGATATTTTTCAAAATAGAAAAAAACGAGAGAGCCTAAGCAAGTGATGAAGGTCTGTATACGTTTATTGCATTATATAAAGCATGAGAGAAAAATAATGTACACATAATCTTAAATTTTCCAAGGGCATAGTTTAGCCAACTAGTTTAAGAAATAAAAAATATATTTAATCAAGGTTTATCTTAGAACATTTGGTTTTTCCCTAAGCTTTATCTACATAGCACATGGTAATTAAAAGTGACAGACTGGTAGAACTAAACTTGGATGTTTAACAGCCAAATTTTGAGGCCCATACTAATCTAGTGAGAGGGACTTAAAGACAGTTTTTGCTCCTTGCTCTCCAAAGTCAACTAAGTTCCAGGGGACTACGGAGCATCTCTCTAAATGTCCTGTAACTGTAGTAAGTCACCTGTCCTCTTGTTCAGGGAGGTCATGGAGACCCCACAGGATGGACTTGAACCAGTGTCCAGTCTACAAAGAGGAGTGTCAACACAGAGGAAACAGTTCTTCCACGCTTCCAAGTGAAGCCACCCACGGTCAAGCATGACCTTTGACTTATCTTCACGTAGACGGAACTGGTAAAAGAAAGGAGCCAGGGGCTCCTCCCAAGCCCATGTGACCCCTGAGGAACAGATCCTTCAACAACCTGAAGAGTAAAAATAAATGGGTTTATTTGGGCTAACTCTGTGGTCTTATATACCCAAAAGGAAAGTATAACCAAAGATTAAAGTGATCAGTGTATTTCTTTAAGAGTTCAAGGGATTACATGTTCCAGACATTAGGCTTAAGTCCATATAAAAATGTTATTTAGACAATTATTTCTCATTGGTGATTTTGTTTCTTACCAGAAAGTGCTGCTCAGGTGTAAGAATTGAAATCTTGGTCTGCAATACCCTAGTGCCCACCTGTAGTCAAGGGAGACATCCCACTATTGTTCTAAAATGATGACTAAATTTGTTTTCTCCCCCTATCTAGAAGCCTTTGAGCAGGAACTGACACTGATTCTAGCCACTCCAACAGCTATCAAAGTGCCTGAAAACAAATCCTGAGTCCATCACTCTCAAGTCCAACCTTGGCAGACAAAAGAAAAATGAAGAGGAACCCAATAGAGGGATGCTTTTGGAAGCTCTCGTCAAGAAATTCCAATGGACTCTGATATGAATTGAAATTTACCCGTTTTTTACTTTTTTCTGGTTGCCTGTCCAGAACTTGTAATGCTAATTACTCTTGCCTCTACTTCTCCTTTACATCTCCTAGGCACCAGTCAAGGACTTTTTTCTCTCTCTGCAGTTAAGAGTTATGCGATTTGGGAGTCTTTTAGATAGATCCACTGAAGGGGTCCCCTAATTGCCTCACCCTGTGTCCCTGTTCAACATGGAAGAACCCAGAGTGTCTGTGTCCCAATTCCCTATCAGCAATTTGAATAACCTCTTCAGACTATGGTGTGATAAGAATAGGAGGTAGGAATTGGCTAAGCAGTTAGGTTAAAAAGACCCCAAAGGAAAGTAGTGAGTTTCTTGACTAAAAATAAAAATGTCCTTGGACCTGTTAGCATCATACTCTGTTCCAAAGGCCAAAAACGTTAAAAGTATTTGGGAGCTCTTATCTAATCCCTCAAAGATTTTAGGGTTACCTATTCAGAGGGGGGAAAGTTAGAATAGCAAAAGCCCCATAAAAATAAAAAAAAGAAAGAGTATGTGAAATTTTTCAGGAAAAAGTGATGGGGAAATATGGGAGAAGTTGGAAGGGAGGGAGTGGGCATGGATTTGATCAAAACACCTACATGCATGTATGAAATTCTCAATAAATTTTTTAAAAGGAAAAAAATAATAGATAAATAGGCAAATAGAGCATAAAAGATTCCGAAACAGACTCGTTAATACATAGTCAACTAAATTATGGCAAAGTCCACCCTCTAATCTTTTCTTAGTCAATGAATTTTACTGAGTTTTGTGCATTTTATATAATAGATGGTAATACAATTTAGACACTCTCCTGTTCAGTGCCTCTCAAGTAACCCCCCCACTATATTTCATGCATTCTATCATATATGTTAAGCCTTTCAAGGTCATGTGTTTGCACCTAGTTGTCCCTCAAGGAAAGTTCATCCACTGTAGTCTAGTCAGCTTGTCTAAAGTCATTCTCTTAAAGAAGATCTGCTCTTCCTCACCCCATAGTAATCAGTGCCAATAATTCCTTGGAGAAGGTTTGGGCACGCTGGCCATTTCCCCAGTTATATGCTGAGCTTTCATCTGATTGAGTCAACATGGGTCTTGTGCATGTTGTCACCATTGTTGCAAGTTCATGTCAGCAAGTTCCCAGAGGACTGAAAACCTCTGATTCCTTATGTTCATGCACAACCCTGGGTCTTACCGGCTTTCAGCCCTCTTTCCCAAAATGGTCCTTGAGCCATGGGTGACTGAGATTTAATATAGGAGTCTGACTCAGGGACATATACTTGGCAGTCTCTTATTCTCTAAAACTCAGCCAGTTGTGGCCTTCTGTGTACATTGCACTCTGTTGTATGAGGAATCTTTCCTGGTGAGAGTTGAGGGACATACATAGCAGTACAGGAGGTAGAGAGAATACTAACAGACTCTAATATTTCTGAAACATTTGAATACGAACAAAGAAACTGTCAAATTCCTATTTCTACATATTATTCAAAAATAAATTTCATGGACTTTATAAATCTGTATATAAAAATAAAACAATGAAGTTTTTGAAATTAAACATGGAACAGTATACTCATGACTTTAATGTAGGCAGATTTCTCTTAGCACCTCAAACACGCTACCATTTATGTATGTTTGGGGTTACATGGAACTGTGACATCTCAGGCCACACTGGTGTTCAAACATGCCTATAGGAATGTGATAATTCAAGCCCATCTTCAATAGAGAAGAAAGTATTTTCACACACACACACACACACACACACACATACACACACACACACACACACACACACACACACACACACAGAAAAGGCCACATAAAATACAGAAAGAACTACAAATCAATAAAGGAAAAGGGAGACAACATAACAGAAAAAGCATGCCAGAACCCAAGTCGGCATTTCATAGGAGATTCTATCCAAACAGCTAATATGCCTATGAAAGGCCTCGACTTTATTATTCATAGAAGGGATATTAATTTATAAGCACCCTAAGGCACATTACACATTAGTCAACATGGTTAAAATAAGAACAAAATCACTCCATATCAGTTCTTCTACTTTATTAAGAATCGACACAATGTTTGGGGCCTAGAAAGATGGCTCAGCAGTTAGAAGCACTGCCTACTCTTGCAGAGGATGGTAGTTTTATTCCCAGCACCCACATGGCAGCTAACAACCATCCATAATTTCACTTCCAGGGGACCCAACGCCCTTTTCTGATATTCATGGGCACCGCATGACATGGGTGCACTTAAATACATGGGGGCAATGCACTCATACACCTAACATTTACAAAATGTAAATAAAATATTAAAAATAAAAATTTTAAGAATCAACACAATAGGAAACCTTCATATTGTGCATGTTGACATTGACATTTATAAAAACTAATAATATTTATTAAAACAGTACATAATGTGCCATTAACAATTTAGTAACAACCCCAAACTGGAAAAATCCAAATGTCAACAGTGGAAGAACTGACAAATATTTTATACTCACACAACAGAGGTCTATGCATCTGTGAGAAGCAATAAATTACAAATATATCAACATGGAGTAACCTGTCAAGCATCACTATGAGGAAGAAAGAAATTCACATGCAAAATGAAACACGCTGTATCATGTAAAACCCATGAAGATTGTCATTCTGGGTGGAGTCTCTGTGACTCCAAAGAGTATAGGGTTGCCTGAAATTCAGTTTGGGATTTCTGGTTACACTTTTTCCTTATACCTGAGTGGTGGTTGCAGAGGAATGGTCACATTGTTCAAGTTAATCTATGTCTATGTATAGATTATGCCACATAATTATGACTTTCTATATGACAAACCCAAATCAATCTTCATGTCCAACAATTAAAGCATTAGCAAACATGAGCGGATAGTTTCCCGGCCTCCTCCAACAATGGGCTTAAGTAAGGAAGAGTGTTAAAGTTTACTGAAATGTGATTTCAGGGGTCTTGGTTTATAAGTATGTTCTAAGCTCCTTTGTGGTATAAAATATATTGTCAACTACCACAACCACAGTGTTGGTTGTATGTTCACTGAGCTCTGCAGAGCTGGAGCATAAACTATTCTGGAGGATACTTCCCTCTACAGAGCTGAGGATACTGTCCGTTCACTTCCAATCAACAGTATCATCCCATGTAATGTGCCTAATTGGCCAGCATGTTCTGTATGGTTCAGGGACTAATCTACACTAACTGTAATTTTAATTTTGAATTAATGAGGTTATTAAGCATATAACAAGCAAAAATTTTAAAAAATAAGAAGACGGAAGCAGCAGAAACATGGCAAAACATCGTCAAATCAGGCATTTACATTATTTGGCAAAGATGACTGGAGTAACCTGATTGAAAGAACAAACAAAAGAAACATCATCAAATCTGAGGCTTAGAAACATTGAGCAGAGATTGGCTGAGGAATCTGAGGGAGTCAGAGTTCCCATTCAAGCTTTTTATCCATGGATGAGCTTCAGACAACAGACATTTTTTACTTTGAGATAAACAATACTGATCCCTATTGGAAATAGTTTGCCTTCTAGCTATTCTCAAGGGTGGAGTATTTTTAAATCTCTATTTACTTATTCTTATTTTATGTGTATGAATGTATGCATATGTGTAAGTGCACCTGTGTTGTGCAGTGCTGGCAGAGCTCAGAAGATCCCATGGAACTGGGGTTATGGACAGTTGTTAGCCATCATGTAGGTTCTGGAATTCAAACCTGGGTCTTCTGCAAGAGCAACAAATGCTCTTAAACACTGAGCAATCTCTTTAGCCCCTGGGTTCAATATTTTAATGTTTTTAGATAACTGTTTTCACTTCTCCTTGTTATAAGGACAAAGTGCCAGGATGTCCCAGGAGAGCGGATTTTTTTGGAGGAGACATTGAGGTAAACATGCTTGACTGTGAGATGATGGTGATTAACCCACGTCCATAGCAAGTTTATCAGTAAGCTTAAATAGGACACAGCAATTTATCAATATATTATGTATTACACAGAAATTTAAAAAACTTGCTTAAGATGTATCTGTTCTTCATTTCTGAATCATGCATTTTTTGGTGGCCTACTTACAATGCTTCCCTTAGGCTTCTTTCATATTTCTCTTCCTCTTGACTTTTAATAACTTCTGGACCACAGCATGGTTTGTTTACTACTGGTGGTTTACTGAATTTCTTGAATTACTTGCCTGTGAGTTCCCTGTGTAAACTGCTAAGCCTCCAGTGTGTATACAGCATTTCTTCTTCTTATGGTCTTCTTTACAGCCTCCAGCCACTGCAGGATCATGAAATTGTGATCGTTAATCCAATACTCCCTGAGACTTCAGGTTTATTTTGAAGGAATGTGACCAGGAAGGAAGCAGTAGGGCCTCAAAGGTTATCTGTTCCCCATCTTTCTCTCAAGGTTGATAGCAATATGAGCATCCTTTCAACAGATTTGCTTCATATATCATTCTCTGCATGTGAAGACAGGGCAAGTATAAGCAGTTTACTACATCAAGACCCAAATCACAAAGTCTTATTCTTTGAGGTTGTTGATTTGATTCTAAAGGCTGCAAATCCAAGCTTGTGGGGCCCTTTGGAGATTTTTTTCATACTTTCACTTTTGTCAGAGTCATTCATTCTCTTTACTCTCATTTTTACTGTTTAATTTGGTAGCTATTAGCTAATTCTGATTTTGTCCTAGAATAACTGTTTAGATGATACTCTTAGAGTCAGAGTGCTTGACCTGCTCCAGAGGACAACTGTTGAGAGTTGATTCTCTCTACCATTGTGGGATCTAGGGAATCATCAGGCTTACACAACAAGTGTTTTTTATCCAACTTGTCATCTTGTCAGCACACATTTTTTCCTTAGGAAGTACTAGGAATCCAAACTAGAGCCTCATGTTTCTAAGGCAGGAGTGATAGCATTGAGCTTTTTGACCTTTCTGCTTATGCCTTGCCCAAGTGAAAAAAGACTAGACATAGTGGACTCATTTCTTTCAATTACTGATCTAAAATGACTATAGTGATCTCCAGTCAGCATTGCTTGACTATTCTTGGGTCTTCATGTCACAACTGTATGAAAGACCCTCCATTCCCTCTACTTCTCCTATCTAGTTGCTGGTCTAGTACTAGAATATTGGAGCTCACGATGTCTGTCACTTTAAATGCTCATAAGCAGAAACAGAAAATGAGTTTTTAAACTGTGCTTTATTCAGAGAGCTAAAAATCTGAGAAAGCATTACAGCAACATCCCAGAGATCTGTCTTGTATCTCATCTTGAGCCAGCTGATTATATAGGAAACAAAGCTAGCCCATCATTCTTAAATTATTCTTGCTGCTCTGCTCAGCTGCTCAGCCTTGTTTCCGAAATTCTTACTGCTGGTGATTCTCCCCTTACTTCACTCTGCACATCTCCCTTCTTGTCATCTCTCTGTGTAGCTTGGGTTACACTTACACCAGGGCCTCTGAGTCTTGCTTTTCTATGCAAATGCCATTTTGATATGTCTAGGTCAAAGGTTAACTTGGTACACACAAACCATTGACCTTGTTTACCTGGTGGACTATAGTCTGTGCACATATGCATATTCCTTTCTACAATATCAAGTAAAAATGTGAAGTTATAATACAGAGTATAACAGTGTCCCTATCTGTATATCTTGACCACTAACAGTTTTGCATGGATTTTCTATCAGAAGTTCTCTACCTACAAATAATTTAGGATTCTGGAATTCTTAGGGAGATGTTGCCACTTATTATTTTGTACACGCCCTTAAATATTTTTGTACTTTTTACATTGTATTTATTCATTGACAACTTCACACATGAAGTACTCTGACCACTCTTATCCCATCCTATTTACCTCTCTCCCACTCTTTCAGCAGCTGTCCACCCTACAGTCCCTTTCTGATATTCATGTCTTCTGTTTTGTTTTGTGACCCACTGAGTTTAATTAGGGTCATTCATATAAATACAGATGTGGCATTTTCCTTTGGAGCATAGTGGCTGCACAACTGACAATGACACTTTCTCCTCCAGTGTCCATCAATAACCAAGAGTTCCCCAGGCAGGGGTAAGGCCTCACAATCTCCTCCACATCAAGTGAGTATTGATAGACCCTGTCTTGTACATCCCATTACAAGTAACCCCAGCTGCTATTTGTTCTTGATTTCAGTGGTCATACCATGCTGAAAAGATAGTGTTTCACCACTCTCCTTCCTATTGTCTAACTCCTATATTCTTTCTATTTCCAATTCTGAGATGTATACTGGGTGACAGAGGGTGTGATGCAATGGCCTATTTATGGCTGAGCACTCCATAGTCACTCATGCTTAGTACCTTGATAGGCAATGAGTCTCTGTGCTCTTCACTGTTTTCCACTGAAAATAAACCTTCTCAGATCAGGGTTCAGAACAGCACTTGCTTCTGGGTATAAACATAATATTTAGAAGGTAGTTTGATACCAGTTTGATTTAGAAAAGCAACAACAGTTGTAAGATCTCCCCTACAGCCTATGACCAACCTAGCTGTGAATCTTTGACCAGGTTTATTGTACCAGGTATGAATAAGCTCCTGTAGAGTTAGGCTTCAAATCCAATCAGAGAGTGTTTGGTAATCCATTACAGCCATGCCACTATTGCATCAGTAGACACCTTGCATGGCAGGTTGGTGTTGTAGCTCAAAAGGTTCACACCTGCGTAAAACTGTTGATGATTTTTCTCTACTAGCAGGCCGTGTAGCACCTTTCGGCAAAATGTATGCTAGCCTGTAAGGAAAGAGTTTCAAGTTTAGTTCCAGCTTGATTTTTCTGTGTCTTGAACCAAGATGTGTGGTGTCTTCAATAATAAGGCCTTACTGTCTACTTATGGTGGGAAACCAAAAACAACAATAATAGCAGGTGTTATTTTGGGGATCTCTGGGGCTTTATTGGCCAAAAACTCATAGGAGGGTATGGTGGATTTTTTTTTAATGGCAACTTGCCACAAATTAGACTCACCTGAGTAGAGAGGCTCACCTGAAAATTTTCCTAATTTCCTTAATTGATATGAAAAGACCCAGCCCAAATGTGAACATCACATTCATTAAAAAGGGGCAGAAGGAAGGCTATTCGGTTCACCTTTTGCTTGTTCGGTCTTCCCTCTCACCACCAGTTTGATTTATCCTGCAGCTTCTGCTACTGATTCCTTTACTGATATGAGAGACAGTGTTTCCACACACCTATTGCTGAATGGCAGTCAGAAACTCTCCAGGTTTTCAGCACCAGATTGGGACTACTGAGTCACCTAGCCTCAATGACTGAACCACCTGGAGTCTTGGTCTCTCCAGTGTTGAGAAACAGTCACTCTAGAAGAACATTGGCTGCCAAGGCACCCCCCCACCAGCCTCAAGAACCAATCAACTACCAGCCTCTTGGGTGTGATTCAGCATTAGAATTTTGAAGTAAGGTGATTAAGAAATTATTTTACTATATAAATTCATTCTGTCATTTCTGTTCCTCTAGGGAACCATGACTAATATAGGAAGTATCCCATACCTAACACTGGGGTTTTTGCTTGATTATCCATGGCTTCTGGGATCAGCAATTGCTACCATGTAGGGTACCTCCATTCATATTCTTTATTAATAATTTTTTATTTAGCTTATATAGTAAGTTCCTATATGACTTCTTTCCTCCCCCTTTCAGGCATCTCTTCCACCTTGTGGCTCCTTCCTAGTTCCTAATATCTGCTGAAATTCCAAATTAAACACAAAAATCTAAAATTCAAAGTTATGATTCACATATGAGAGATAACATGTGCTGTGTGTCTTTCTGGGTCTGGGTTACCTCATTCAGCATTGCTTTTTAAAAACTTTATTATTTTTATTTTATATGTATGCATGTATTGACTGCATGTAGGTAAGTGCATCCATGTCTTGCAATGCCTGCGGAGGTCAGAAGAGGCTGTCGGAACCCCTGGAACTGGGGTTATGGACAGTTGTTAGCTGCCATGTGGGTGCTGGAATTCGGACTGGGGTCTTCTGCAAGAACAACCAGTGTTCTTAACCACTGAGCCATCTCTCCAGCCCCTCAGCATTGTTTTTTATGGTTCCACTCATTTTCCTGAAAATTTCCCAAATTAATTTTTCTTTGCAGAAAACAAAATTGCATTGTGTATATATACCACATTTTAATTATTAATTCATCAGTTGATGAACATTTAGGTATCCAATTTTCTAGCTATTATGAATAGAGCACTAGTAAACATGGATTGGCATGTTTACTATTATTAGTTTCTTAAGAAGCCTCCAGACTGACTTCTAACTTGGCCACACAAGTTTAGACTCCCACAATCAGTATATGAAGGTTCTCCTTTCCCACATCCTCTCTAACATTTGTTGTTTGGGTTTTATTTTGTTTTTGTTTTCTGAATGATTATTATAATGGGGTAAGATGCAATCTCATAATACCTCTATTTTGCATTCCCATGATGGATGAAAATACTGAATACTTTTCAAGTGCTTATTATCCATTTCTATTTCCTGTCCTTACTAATTTTACAAGAGTTAAAATAAAATTTCCCTCTTGATTTGGAAGCAACATAGAGAACAGGAGCACAGAGTGGGTGAACATATTCTCTTGAACGTCACCAGAAGCTATAGAGAAAGTCAGGACTGTGCCGACATTTGGAAACCACCCCAGATGAATCATATGTCTATAATGCTTATATTCCAATGATGATTGTGGGTGGCTGAAAACATGAAGATTATTGAAAGAAATAATGATAGTAAAAGTAGATGAAGAGAAAACTGAAGGCCAGGAGAAAGAAGGAACAGAAAAAGTAGGAATTAGGAATAACTAAAGTTTATTGAGCCCTGAATATATACATCTACATACATGCATATATTTGTAATCCACACTGAGCCTTGCTGTGAGTGCTTTGCCTTGCATTAACCAACTTAACTACGAATCTTAAAAGATACATATAAATTCATGAAGTCCTGAGCATGATGAAGCTGAAATATTCAGAGGCTATGTATCCTGTTGCAAGATTAAATAAAAGCAAAGAGAGGCTAAACACAAAACCTGAATACTCAGTCCACAGCTCCTCTTCATCAAAGTAAACAAACTGTAGCTCTCTTATCTCTATCAGCCCATTACCTGTGAATGGCCTCTCTTTTACTCCCAAAGCTATCTTAATTCAGCTTATTAATGGAATGCCATTTAGATGAGAAGTTAGGGGAATTTGGAAAGACAAGGAATGGCAAGGGCCATGTGTGGTATGATTTCTTCCTTTCCTTTTTCCCAAGGTGTTGTATATGGTCCTGAGAATGATCTATGGTAGCTGTACTTTTGGCTTTGAATAAGTGAGTTCATTAAGCTTATAACAAGCAAAAGTAAAAGAATAACTAGCAAATAGAGCTAGAAAGAAGCAGCGAATAAGCAACAAGATATCAAAATGAAGTCCTCACAAACTTAGCAGAAATGTCTGAGGTAGCCTGATAGAGACAGCAAACAAAGGAAGTGTCATCAAGTCAAGAGCAACATCCAATCTATACAGACTGGGGAATCTCCATTAAGGAAGCCAGCTGGAGTTTCCAATCATGAGTGGTGATGAAATAATATCCCCACAGATGAAGATTTCAAATTAAAAAAAAATATCAACAGATAGATGATATAAGTAAATCAGATGCATTCAATTATTCAGCAAAAAAATTGACTGAGGAAGCTGAGGAAGTCAGTGAGAGTTCCCAATTGAGCCCATAGGACTCTATTTTTATATGATCACGTACCTCCTCCCTGGCCTTTATAATCTTCTGCAGTGTCCTTGAGGCCTGGGTCAGTGGAGATTAATATGAGTCCTGTCCAAGGACCAACACTCTGTACACTCTCATTCTCCATGCTTTGGCCATTAGTGAGCTTATGTGTTCCTGGACCTCTGTTGCATGACGACATTTCATTGTTGAGAACTGAGAGATGCATTAGCGTCCTCTTTACCCTTTGTTATGTTCCGTGAGTCTTAGGTGTAGAGGTTACATTGTAGATATGCCACTTAGGCTTGGGCAATTCACAGACAATGTCTGTGTATGACAAGTTGTAGAACTCTGTAATAGTCTCTGTCTGTTGTAAAAAACAAAACAAAACAAAACAAAAAAAAACGCATCATTGATGGATGATGACTGGGATACTTTCTGTAAATGTAAAGATCCATATTTTGCATATAGTAAGAAATTACATTTGTCTAGGGATGCGACAGCCTTGGGGCTTACTTTAAGTTCTTAAACCTCTTCAGTCATGTGTATTTGGCTGTTTACAGTACCACACATGAGTTTCCTCTAACTGAATGAACTTCCAGTCTGATTAAGTAGCTGTTAATTATCCTTAAGATAAAAACATCACTACTGCTCCAATGTTGTTTGCTGTGCCAGCCATTGAAGTAGTTATTAGGCCTTGAAACTGGGGTTGGACCTTCTATTGATGTTCTCCCTTAGCAGCTTGTGTGATATTCTCCAAAGCTATGAGAGCTAGCCTTCAGGGGAGGTGGCTTCCAGGTCACTTCCAGCTCCATTACTCCAAATCCTGTGTCTAAAGTATGTCCTGTCTTCAGCAATAGGGTCTTACCTTCTAACTTGGCCACACAATAGCAGTAGCCTATGTAAATTTGGGAGTCTTCTAGACTATCCTGGCCAAGAACTCAAAGGAAGATGTCCCGTTTGACACAGTTTCTTATTATGTAACCTTCAGCTCTACATATGGACTCATGTAGAGACATTATATGTGTGATTTGTCAGTAGCTTTTTGGACTAATATGATTCACTTTGGTTTTTCACATCTCCAAAGACTGATCCAGGTAGAAAAACTGTCACATTCAAAGTGCATTTGAGGAGACTTGATGAAAGAGATGTACAGATCATAATGCCCATGAATTATGGAGTACTCTGAGATAAACAGCAGTTGGACTATAGTGCCTGGCTTCCATACTTTGACCTGAGGGGCCACAGGAAAGTGTGCTAGAGAAGAGTGGTATGTGCAATGGGCTATCCAATAAAAGTTTCACCTTTTAACAGAAGGGAATAAGAAGAAATGCCCTGGCCTCTTTCCCCTCTTTCCATTTGTCAGTGATTCCTATTTGTGGAAGTCTGCTGAAAGCCAGATAATAAGGAATACTATTGCTGTCTTTTATTCATTCAGTTCAGCCTCCAAGATGTACAGCCATTATTTATCTCATTTTTATCACAGGCATTATTTTTCTTTCTTTCTTTCTTTCTTTCTTTCTTTCTTTCTTTCTCTCTCTCTCTCTCTCCTCTCTCTCTCTCTCTCTCTCTCTCTCTCTCTCTCTAACTCTCCCTCTATGCCCTCCCACTTTAAATTATCACATTTTTCCCCATTTCTCCCTTGATCATGCCAGTATTCTGTGATCCCACTTCTCTTGAGCTCCTTCTTGCCCTTTATCCCCACATACAATGTACTTTTTATAGTATTTAGCCACCCTTCTTTATCTACACAAATCCATAATACTCTCTGCCCAATTTAATGTAAATATATATGCTCCTAAATTCCCTTTGGTGTGAGTCCATCCACTGGAGCCTGGTTAACCTACTCAGCATCACACCCTCTCCTCCCAACAGCTTTCATTTGCTAATCGTTCCTCAGCTAGGGCTAGGGTTTGGTGCTTCTTACCTACTTCTACACTCCTATGCTAGTATTAAACTGACTTACTGTTGTATCCACAGATTAACGCACTTCTCAACTCTTGCTGTAGAAGCTTCTTCATGGAACAGATGATAATTAACGAATAGAATCTCAATTGGCCATTGTACAGAGAGTAATAAACTGCAAAGTACTATCCCTGAATAAGGCACATGTTTTTAACACATTTAACTGCTTGTGTATTTTCCTCTTCCCATTACAGAACAACAGGGCCAGTTTGAAAAAGGACAGGGGGTTTTGAAAGACACTTGATATAAAACATATATGGGTTCTTGGCCCCTTTGTCAAATATCAGGTGGCTAAAATTGCAATTACTCATATTTGGGTCTTCAATTTTGTTCCATTGGTCTATGGGTCTATTTTTGTGCCAGTACCATATTGTTTTTATGACTATAGCTCTGTAGTACAGCTTAAAATCTGGTATAGTAATCCCCCCAGCATTGCTCTTAGTTCTCAGGGTTGTTTT